>NW_028289069.1:0-300000 GCF_059628265.1 Tinamus guttatus
ACCCTAGCAATATTTTACATCAGAGGCACATTTTCTCTTTGCAGCTATTTTGGCATGGCAGTAATGGCCTTGGCAACTATAAAATTAAACAGGTGTTGGGGTCGCTGAATTTTTTTTTACTATTAGGTAAAATATGCAGTCACTTTTCTCAGTGCATTGAAGAAACATGCGAATATTTTAATCTAAGAAACCATGTTAACAATATCCTTAAAGCTGGCACATGCCTCTTAGGCTCCCTCTTCCCCTAGCAACTGTTGCATACTTGATCTTTGGCCTCATACAGAGAAAGTCATAACTTGGCGATTAGCACAGTTCCCAAGGCCTACTGAGATAAATCAGAAAGAATCACCACATTACTTTATATAGACTAATAACTTGAAGCAAGTGATGCATGGAATGCAAAGAAAACTGTCAAAAGGATTATATCTATTGAACAAGTCCCTGTCAAAGATAACAGCAAGGAGTAAAAATTCTGGATGGTGAAAGCAGAGGATAGCAAGCATGAGAAGCAGGAACAAGTCTGAAGACCAGATAGGCAAAGGTACAAAAAATAATGAAGAAATTGTCAGCTGTTTGTGTCATCTCTGAGACATGACTCATGCAGGTAGAATGGCAACAGGACTATGTCTTGAAGAGAAAGAAATTGGTGCAGGGAAGAGAAATGGGATCAGTAATTTCTGAATTAAAATAATTTTAGGCATTTTAGGCATTTCTCAACTATATTAATTACATTTCTCCTCTCAAAAGGAAATAAAAATAAAACTTTGCCTGTGAACTTACTCTGATTGTGAAGCTGAAATAAAGTACCCTTCAAAACTACTAATATTTCCATTGTGACCAGACTTGTCCTGAGATTTACAATCTTAATTAGTTTCACAGTTGTCTTGTTTTCCTGTATTCCCCCTCTGTCTGTCCATCACCATCTATTGTCTTGCATGGTAAGATCTTAAAAGAAAGGACCATTTCTTTGTTCCGCCTTTACACAAGAATTTGCAGGCGTAGCTTATTATGGGAACCCACAGTTTAAATTCCTAAACACCATGGCAATAAAAGTAGCGGACAGAAAGAATAATGAGTCTCAGAAAAGAGGGAGAGTTGTCCAACTTCTGGCTTTCTCCCACTTCCCGTGTGTTTCTTTTTCTCCTGCACCGTTTCTGCTCTGCCCGTTGCAGGAATTACTAGAATGCTGGATCAGATAAGAGCTTAGACATGAGGAAGCAGAGCTAGATCACAACACAGAAATAATTTGGGAGAAAAGTACAATGAAAGATGTGGAAAAGAGAAAGCCAACATGAGAACTCTTTCAAGCTCCTGCAAGGGCAGCACAGAAAAGTCACCTTTGCTTGTCCCTGTACTTGAGACAGTCTGTTCTGGGGCTTGGTTCTGTTTTAGGCATATAAATAAGGGCAAGGTAGATATCAGTCTGTCCCTATACTTGATTTTCAGTAGACCCAGTTAGTGACTGCATACTCAAAATCAGGTATCTGCATTATGGTAAAGATCATCTGTGCTATGAGGTGAAGTAGGCACTTCTTGTAATCTCTTTTCTGTCCAAGAGCAGACCAAACCTCAGCAAAATACTCAGCAGAGGCTTCTTATTTACTGTTCTTCTGTCCTCTGTTTCCCAGAAGACATTTTTCATTTATACATTACATCAACTTAAGGCTAGGGTTCATTCAACAAGAAACAACTGATTGCGCGGGGGTCAACACAGCAAAAATACCACTTCCCTGCTAAGTGAATGGGTGGACAGAATTGCCACCCCCAAAATTTAGCTCTATTGTAAATTCTTGTGCTTTGGAGGTTTGCTTATATTTTTTGATGAACAATAAATCAGAAATAAACCGGTATTTTTCACTACAGAGCAAGAGCACAGGCTAAGTTCAATGGAAGCACATCAGTGCAAAGGGCTTGGATTAGATGTAAAATACACAATCTACAAGCTATCTCCTAAATCAGAGGCTTGTGTCCATTAAATACGCAACTGTTTGGGAGACACACTGTCTTGAACTTCAGTGAATGGATTTCAGCACTGGAACAAGTGAACATGAAGCTGTGAAACTGAATATTCAAGAGGAACAGGCTTCTTGTATTCCTTAAAGGATATTCATATTCACAGTTGCTCATCTTAAATTGTGGTCAGTGGTATTCAGTTGCTCATAATTTTTTTCTAATTGTATTTTAATAAGGCTAAACTTGTTATTTATAAAGATTTATTAAATTTTGTTACAAGGTTCGGCAAGTCAGTATGTTGCTTATACCCATGGTCCATGATTATTTATATCTCCTTTCATGATATACTTATTCTATTTAGCACCATCATTTATAGAACCATCACATAAAGCCAGTATTCTTTTAATCCAACATAAAAAAAATACTAAATGTATCATTAGTAAAAAGTATTACCTGGATAGATATTTTTTAATGTTTTCGTCATTGACTTTTTAAAATGAATGCCCAAATCTGTACTAACGTTTTAAAACTATATGACAGTTGAAATAAGTAATAGCCTTGTTTTAAAGAACTAGACATTATCTCTGCAACACCTATAGTATGACTTAACAGAAGAAATTTCAAGGTGATTAAGGAAGTACTGAACCTTTACTCTTTATTTTGTTAAGGTGATTTAAAAAGACCAAGATGACTATTTGAAACATGACTGTGTTCCCAGGTTAGTCCCTAGCACTTGTAACACAGCAGTCCGTTGTGCAGGGCAGTAATTAGGAGTGCTAGCGCTGACTGGGATCCGGGTGGCATATTGTTCGTCCTGATTTTCAGGTCATTCCGCCCAATGGACAGATGCTTAGGAAGTCATAATAGAGATTATTAGTTTGAGAACGCCACTTCAGCAGATGACCACTACTGAGTGCGGAGTTTTCACTCAGACCTACTCTGAGATGGAGGAAATGTATGTATCTTCAGAGGGAAGGGGAAGATAGCTAGGAAGAACACATGTATTTGGTGTTGTCTTTAGGGAAGTAATTGTCAGTGTGTCTCTGGCTCCTCAGAAGAGCCGTCCAGGCTCACATTCCTTTCCTTTCTTACAACCTGTAATCACCAGGGTAAAGACAGTCATTACCTTGCAGAAGTGTTCCCAGGATGTGTTGAATCCTGCACTCAAAGCGTATGAATATTTGGGAAAAAAAAAAGGGCAAAATTAAATGGTCCAGAAAGCGCTGCCATCCCGCTTGTGAGCTGCTTGCCAGATTAGCGTAAGGCAGGTTCTCCAGGGAGTTGAAGGCCTCGGGGACGCTTGTGTCGGTCTTTGTAACATCTACAAGTCAGTGTGCCTCTTCCCATGGAATGAGAGCAAGCATAAAATGGAAGAAAAAATTCCAAGCATAACACTTCAAAGTTCTGCCACAAAGAGTACAGTTGGTGTACTGACTCTTGCTTGATTAGGCAGGATGGAGTAGGAAACACAAAGAGCCAGCATGCTGCACTAGAGTGCTCCTTGGGGAGCAAGCGCTGTTGAGACAAAAGAGGAGTCAGGCTTTGCTCCTGCACTCTGCAGGATTTTGATCTGTCCCTGCCCCCATCTCAGATCCAACCAGCTCAGGCTCACCTTTCCCTTCTCTTTCCCTCCCTTGGCCTTCGCCTTCCTCCGCGTTGCACCTGCCGGAAGCACTTGCCCAGCAATACTATAATGGCTGCTGTGTGCAGAGCTGCTGTACAGTCCGCGTATGCTGCATAATAGGCTCAGGATTAGTTTAGCTTGGCCTCGCCTTCCCTTTTGTCACTGTGTCACGCTCCTCACTTGGTACGGAGGCTGCTTCGTGGGATGTGAGTAAAGCAGGTTAGATCTCATGAATGCAACCTCCAGGAATGCAATGACTCCGGCAAAGGCCCAGGCATGGCAGCGGATAACCAACCAAACTGGACCACTGAACACAATGTTATTGCTCAGAGGGCAAACCAGCGTCCCTGGATGGGAAGCAAACTGCAGGATACCATGCAGATTACCAGCAAGGACAAGAGATTTGTCCACCTGCCTGAGGCTGTATGGAGGCTGCAGATAAAAGACTGAGGATTTAGAAAAAAAGGGCACTGAAAAGTTGAAAAAGGTTATAAAAGAGCAACGAGGATGACTTGGAAAAAATATGCTTATAGCAAATGACAGAAAGATTCTAATCTGCCCCATTATTTAACAGAGAATATAATTAATCACTGGTGTATTTTACTGAAGAACATGGTCAGCCTTGAATCACCTCAAGTCTTTAAATCAAACGGCATATCTAAAATGTAAGCGCAAAAAGGAGTTAAAATGATGCAATTACGAAATGAAGTTCTCTATCCTGTGTGCTGAGTAATTGGCAGAGATGTTTATACTGGTTTCTCTGATCCTAACACCCATCTCATTGAAGTGCAACATATTTCAAGTTGCATTTAACCTGTGAGCTGAGCAAATTCCCTGTGCTTATAAGAACATAAATCTAATTTCAATCCGAAACTTTTTTGGGGGGCCGGAATGCAAATTTTTCTACTCACTGCACAATAGGTCACAAGGAGGTAGGAGAATATATGGTTTCTTGTTTGAAACCAGCTATAACTGTACAGTGGTAATATATTTACTTGCAGCAGATGGAATGAATACGGGAGAACATCTAATGTGGTAATTGACGCTAAAATCTAAGGCATTAATTAAACGTGTGTTCGACTTAAGGAGTCAACTGAATGATCACTGACAATTAAAAATGATGTCTTTATAATTATTCCAATTCCTATTTATGAAAGAAGAGTGTGACTGCATATTAAAACATGATTGAAGGTTTTATGACTCCTCACTCTCTCACTGTTAAAACATTTGCAATTATTTCTCACTCAGAGGAGAGCAATGCATAGCAATGTAAAGTAAAACAGCGTAGGCTTGATTCTCCAGTCACTTAGCACAGGTTTTATATTGGCATATGGTGACTTCCTTAAGCAGAGAACTCCTCACTTTAGGGTGGTTTGAATGGACAATTAGTCTCAGTATGCTGAATACTGCAAAATCAATATGAACATCTGGGGATGTGTTGACAGATCAATGATTCTTTTTTAAAAATAATATTTTAAACAGTATTTGCTTAGGTTTGGAGTGTCTGTTGCCTGAGCACATGCTGCAGCTGTAATGATGGAGACTCCTCCGTCCAGAGAAGTCACTGGGAAAAGACCCTTTCCTTGCTAGGGAGAGAATTTAGTCCATTCACAGATCTTTTTCTGTTCTTTCCCTCAATTTGTGTATGCCCAATATGTTTCTTTGAAACCACTCAGCTAATATAGCAGATTCTAATGCTGCAAAGGGGATGCATACAGCTCACATGGGATCAGTTAACCACAAGTTCTATTTGGACATAATACCCCCAAATGTTTGCAACCCAAATATCCCATCCTTCTACAATGAGTTCCTAAGACAACAGACAGTAAAAAATTCCCTTCTCTCTTCAGTTACTGAAAACTCCTCACAATGCAACCAGAATTAATCTGGTCTCAGCCGTTATGTTACCATGTATAGTCCTCCTTTTCATGTATTTTTTTTTCTCTTGTAACGCAAACATTTTTATGCAGGGACGGAAGTAGAGGGTACAGGGTAGAGAAAATGAGTGGTTTTTTTTTTTTCAAAAAAACGCTATGCATAATTTTTTGCCTTTCTTTTTCCCCTGATACATTTTGCTGAGGGACTGTGGAATCATTAATGCATACCTTCAAGAAGGCAAAATGATCAAAGCTGCCAAAACTGCTGATTATTTTTGCAGCAGCTCTGAAAAGAAAGAGAACAAGAAATGTGTGTATGTGTATATACAGCATATACATTTATATAAACACATCAAAAGGTAACTATTCATTGAAGTATTAAACCCAGCACCAAGCCCAAGATGCTGGTTTTCATGCTGGGGTATTTCCTAGCACCCAAGGAAAAGGCGTCTCTACCCTCAGCTGCAGAGTGGTGGTAGGACGTTCCTGCAGTCTCTGTCTAGGTGGAGAGCACCTAGTTGGAGAGGGTGCTTCACAAGCTCAATTTTGCTTTTCTTGAGCTGTTAGTGGGTATCTCTTCCCAGCCTCCATGGTTCCCATCTCTGTTTAATTCACTCAGCATGCTGCCATAAAAATGTTCCCTGTTGTCCCACCCTTGTGTCTCCTTGTTGGCTCCTGTGGTCATGTGCAGTTCAGTGCAGTTAATTAGCTCTTTTATTTACATACTTCCATTAGTTTTTATTCCACCCCAAACTGGGTAAGGTTTTAGCAGTCTATAGTCTGTGAGTATTGAGAATTAGATATATTTTTGTAAGCCATTTGAAAAACAAGGATATCAAGCTTCCAGATGGCACAAAATACTGGTTTCTGGATTTAGTACTTCTCAAGATAGAACCTGTTAAAATCATGCCTAACTGGAAGGGTGGAAAAAAAAGCAAGAGGGCAGTCCAAGATGCTTCTATTTTCTCTTCTTTCTTCCAAGTGGGCCTTTTACAGGTGGCAGTTACAAGGAAATAAACAGAAGGCAATCAGTTCCCATAAATAGAGGATATATCTAGAAGGTGGTTAGATCTTAGGGAGAAATGAAGAAGAGGCTCACAACCTTCCTGTTCTTCTTTGTGTTGAACAAGATGAAATTACATGGTGAAAGTGCTGACTTTGTTATTAGTGACATTAGTTTTATTCATGCCATAATGCAAATTTACTAAGATAATTTTATTGAAGATAAACAGCTTTTTAAGTAAGGATTTTTTTTCAGTTCGATGTACCTTAATGCCGTAAATTACAAGATCAAGAGCTTACATCTCAAAATAAGTTGACTGTTAAGGTCAGAGCTCTACAACCAATTCAATCCTTAAAACAAATCTTTCTTTTTATTAGAGCCACTCCATTACATCTTTTCCTGCCTCTAGCTTCCTTGTTATTAGAAGGCTACTTCTCATCAGCTTATCACTCTTGCAAAGATCCCCACACCTGTAATCTGTTTAACTGATGTGTAATGGACTTTCTCCTCTTTTAATAGAGGAATTAAAATATTCTCACTGCCTGCCTATTTTTCCCTGGGAAGGTTAAATCATCTCAGTATCTCCAAACAGAATTATAAATTGGGTAGAAAATGCAGAGTGCAGCATGCTCCTGCTAACTTTCCAAGTTCTGCTACCTCAAGAACTCTTTCCCCCAAAGCAGCAGAGCAGAAATTGTGCTGGGCTTTCCTCCAGCAGAAGGCAATTGATGAAACAATATGGGAAAGACAAGTCTAATCAGGAAGTTCCTATTTGGGGAGGGGAAAAGCACTTCTAAATATGGCAGACATCCAGGGGAAGGCAGGTCTCGCTAAATATGAAAAAAGTAAAGCTGCAGGATTTTGGATACTGTGGAGGGTAAACACTGAGAGCAATCCATCCCTCTGCTGGTCCCAGTGTAATTGTGCCTGCATGGGAGAAACCATCAGCTAGGAATCACATTGAGCAGATGTTCTACACGAGAAAGTCCTTTATCCCTGCACCTGGCTGGGTCAAAAACTGCCCCGACAGCTCAGTGGCAAATGCCCGCGCGAAGAAGCACAATTATATAAATGTGAGTGTTGCCCTCCCAGTTATGCCTGCGCATGCACAGTGCATATGTCAGCCTAGAAATGAGCAGCTCCCCCAAACCTCGGTGTTGCGTGCATGAGCCGAGCAAGCTCCGAGAACACGTGTCGGAGCGGAGCTAGCAAGCCCCCGCCTATAGCAGCCGGTTGCTCAGAGATGTAATTTATAATGTTGATAGAGGAATCTCTCTATGTTCCTTTGCAGTTCTGCTGTCAGATATTGTGGTCTGTACATTACAGAGACATTTATATAATGCTTTTATGTATTAATGTGGTTTTCATTAACCTGCTTTTGAATTTGCCAATTGTCCGTGAACACGACCAGCACCAGGCAGCTGTGGATTTAAAAGGAATTGTTGTGTTCTTTGAGGCAATGTGCATATATTTTTGGTACATGTAGATGCCAGGTAGTAAGATAAGTATGTGGTACTTATGCTTACGTATTTATGCCTATACACTAGGCAAAAAGAATCTTAACACATTTTTAAGAATGTGCCAAATCTGAGGTAATGCTTATTAAGGCACAAGCTAAATTTAATAATAACTGATTTCTCTGTCTGGTGGCAAGTCAGAAGGTCTCTAACTTAGCCAGAGACCATCCTCCTCCAAAAGTCAGAAATGCTGACAAATTACTGCTCAAAACTAATTGCAGTGTTGGAGACCTCTCTCCTCACACTCTCAGATAAATACATCTGTAATCTCTGCTTCCCACATTTGACACTTCTCAGGGGCTTGCCTACACAGCAAAGTTGTTCTTACATTGATTTCAAAAAATGTCACTTGGTTTATGAGGGATTTAATTCAACGTAGTTTAAATAGATTCTCTTGCAAAATATGCATCTATATGAACTGTTGCATGAATGCATGTGTAAAAGCACTGCAGAACTAGTTCCATCCAGGTTCTGATTTGGATAGAAACTGAATTGCTGTACGATTTCCAGCCTTGGACTCGGGTGAAGGTTTGTTTTGTGTTTGTGTTTTTGTTAAGAAATTAATACATCTCTAGGCATTTTAAAATAATACTAAATTAAAAAATATACTATGCATGCACACACACACAGGCACACACACAAATGTGTATATGTATATACATACATAAACACACATTTCACTTCTGGTGGTGTAACTAATTACTTTATTTAAATGTCTTGATCTGCTTAGAGGCACTCTCACCAAACAAAATGAAGAGAAGTAGGCGCTAGCTGAGACACTCTCTCTCTCTCTCTCTCTCATATAATCCTAATATTACCAGACTGAAGTGCTTTCCTCTGTAAAATACAAAATGTTGAGCAGACTGCTATCATTGATATGTTTGTAACTTCTGTAACGTATCCTTTCTGTGTTATTTATCCAATACTAAGATTGATGTTAACTGGGAATTTGCATAATTGTGAATTTTTTTCTTGCTCTATGATGTACAAGAATGGCCAGGCATGGTTTTTGTAAATGATTTCATGTTCACATTCATTTGTGATACACTTTCCTAATGAGGCCAATTCCCTAGGCAACAACCCAGCCCTGTAAATGTCTAAGCACAGTAATACAGCCAGCGGGATGTCTAATTCAGTTGAATTAAATGGATATGATTTGCTGCTCATAATCACCTCACCTCCCTGAGCTGTACTCCTGTTATAAGAAATGTATTCAGAAAGAAGAAAGTAGTTAAACACTTATTCTTAAGTAAATTGTTTCAAAACCTCCTTGTTTTCTCTATATTTTGTCATCCATCTTTTGAAATATGGTTTCTCCCTTGAAATTCCAAAAACCTGAAAGAAAAACAACTAAGAAATTATATTGAAAAAATATGTTTATTTAATATTGCAGTTCATGGTTTGAGTAATCAAGAGAGTCTACTCATCACCATTTTATACTGGTGAAATAAAAGCAACTGTCAGTCTTTCAAGCAATAGGTCACAAGCTGATCTACTTTTTTGTCTTGCCTCTCCATCATTCCACCTATTTTCTCCCACATACATACTTCTCTGCATGCAAATCGTGCAAAAACACATTCATTGCAAATCCATGGGATATTTCGTCTTGTTAGTCCTTTTAGGCATCTTCACACACCTTTTTGCATGTGTCTGAACAGAAGAATGTATTGCATCTTGCTGGAAGCTAGGCCTAATTGCTTCCTTATCAGGAGGCTGCATGGCCACATGACAGCACTGTGATAATTATGCATGGTCATGATTTAATTTGTGTCACATCCACTGGGTGCCTAAGGCCTGAGAAGTTTGCCTATGTCCTGACAATGTTCACAAATGTGAAATCTGCAGGCCGTTAGGACTGGCAATTACCAGTGTAAAATCACTACAGTATTATTATTAAAAAAAAAAAAAAAGTGTGAAATGGCCCCAAGATGGAAGGAAAACAGACTTGAAAGTCACTCCTGTATCACTGCCCCCAGGCAGTGCTGAGCCTGTCCAGGAACCTGGTATCAGGACAGCTTTACAGGGCTAATAAAAAGGGTAATCATTTTTTCCCCTCCTATTTGACACTGCAAAACATATCTGCCTCAAAACCAAGCTTTTTAGATAAAGTAGACACTGAGGGTTTTACTAGATCGTAAATGAATGATTCGTTATAGCCTGACTTACATGTTAGGGCATAGCTCACCTACATGTCGCCTGCATTTTCATTCCCAGTGAACTTGATGCACCATATAATATTAATCTGCTAGGCACACTAATGAAAAGAAGCTTGAGGAGAAGTAAGGGTGTGTTGCTCCCTATCTGTCAGAAAAGTGCCTAGGGAAATGAGGTCAGCTATCTGCTTAGAAACTGTGCTTGAACGTGAGGGAGCCTAGATTTGTTTCTGCAAATTGCAGGGGGGGGTTGGCCTCCCTTCTAAAAGCGAAGGGAAATTCCGCATGCACTTTTATTAAAGGAGGGTCAACTTCATAAAGCACAAGGACACAAAACAGCATAGGGATTTGCTATCTGAGATGAATGCTAAAGTTTCTTTCAAGTGTACGTAACATGTTTAGCGGTAAAGGAAAACATGATGAACACACGTTTTGCCTGATATTAGCCTGCCACTGTCTTGCATTCATCCTTGTTTATCCTAAGGCAAAAATCATATGATGCAGCAGAGAGACATTAGCTGATGCACATTATCAGGTATGAAAGGAAGAGACTTTCCTTCAGTTTTCTCTAGAGAGTGGTAAGGCTTTATGCTCAAGGTTTCAGTATGAACTCAAATCTCCCGATCTGGAGATGTTCTTTTCTGCTCAGGTAAATTTGATCTGCCTTTTAACAACACTGGAAAGAAACTTAACAAGCTGTGACTATTTTCTCTGCTGGATCCTCCTTTTAGTACACAGATTCCTTTTAGCTAATTGTGAGCAGGGAACTAAAATAAATAGCTGTTGAAAGAAAGCCACTGTGATTATCTCCACTTAAAACCAGATCTGGACCTGCTTTCTACTATTCAGAGTGCTAAAAGATCTGCAATTTGTTCATTCTTCTACCTACTGTAAAGAGAAGAAGGTACAAGGTCTATTCATATAAATAAGATTTCATGGCTTAGGGAGAGTTATTCAACAGATAGATACACACAGCAAAAGCTTTTGAGGGAATGATTTTCCACCTAAAGACCTTCTTTAGTAGGAAGTTCCTAGCAACTAGGATCTAGATGACTGAGACCATATGAGGACTTAAGCAGAACACAATTATGTAGTGTCTGCAATACAGACTGTGCGATCTAACAGCTGATCTTCATACAAGGAAGAAATTGCTTTCCATTTCCTCCGCTTAACTTTCTCAGATGAGTCTCACTGAGCCTGGAAATGCTGGAATTGCTACATCTCTGGTGTGTAAAGCTCTGTTGTCAGGCTCAGCAATTGGATAGAGAATGAAGCCTCTGATTCTGAGGCAACTCACTGATGGCTGGAAGACATTAGAGTTGCTGACATCTCCAGAGAGTTTCAGAAGTTACAATGAGGATATACAATGATGAGCAACACAGAGGCCACATCAGAACAAATTCATGGTCACCCAGGAATTGCGTAACTGAGCAGGATACATGGATTCTTTCCAGAAGATGTCAAGTCCAGTCCATCTGCACTGAAGCAGGGCTGAAAAATGCATACTATGTTCAGGCAGCCATTCAAGCAAAAATTCAGTCAGAAATTCCCTGTTACAGCTCTGTGTGATGTGTAGTTACGCCTTGGCTCTGATGGGATTCTTTAGACATCTATAGCAGTACATTTGTCCTGGTTGTCTTTAAAACAGAGAGACTTAAATCCCCACATTAATTCCTTCTTTCTTTGTGCTGGTTCTTTTATTATTGTATTTTTCATTCCTCCACAGCATCCTCCCTTGGTTATCTTTGTTCTCTTTCCTAAGCAGATGGGAGAGCTAATTAGTGTTTTTATTACCAGGAGGGAGAAACATGTAGACTAGCTCAAAACCAAGGCCATTGCAGGTATCCAGTTGAGGTATTGTAGGTACTGGGTTGGTTACTCCATCAGAAAGCTGAAATAGCATTGTTTTCAAGCAAAAACATTTTCATCCTCAGGTCTTGTTATTTCAAGTAACAGTAGGTAGTAGGAGTTGCCCATCGGGTGTCTGGTCCGTCCTCATGGTGATAATACAGAGACTCTCTGTTATGGATTTCGAGCTGCCTGTACTATTTTGCAACATAATAGGAGGCTTTTCATATGCTGAGCTACTGTACTGCATGTTATATTTTGATTGCTTCGCATTTCCTTCTTCTGTTCCCCATGCGTTGATGTTGTGTTGATTGCAAAGCTACCACTGTAGCTTGTCTGATTGCTTACATCCATGTAAAATGAGGCATAAAATCTCAGCAAAGTAGACTGTCTGACAAACACACGGAGGGACATGGATGGTAGAGGATGAAAAGAATGAGACTGGATATACCTTGCAGGTGCTGGTGTTGCATAGGGGTTAATTATGGCTTCCTGCATTGATTATGCAGTAAATTATCCCTTCTTCTCTCTTCCTACTTGTATAGTAAACAGTTTCCTCTTCTTTCACTCTTTTAACCATTTTTATGTTTGCTTTGCCATAGTTGCAAAGACATCAACTAGTAATTAAATTAACCTTTTTTTCCTTCAAGTAAGAAGTGAATTAGAAATATGACCAGCTGTAAACCCATCAGGGTATTCCTGTGACAGGGTTACAATCCTATTTTCTTATCTTTCTAAATCTTGTTTTCTTCTGCACACTGTTCCAAGTAGGACTTGCACAAACAGGGAGACCTGCCTGGCTGTAGAGTAAGAACAGCAAAATTTAAAACACAAGGAGAGCTGTCAAATGTAGTGAATTAGTGGGTGAGGGGGAGAAGAAATTTTCTTCTAATCTCTTGCAGCTATTGTAAACACGGCTCTCACTTGCGACAGCATCAACAGATGTTGGCTATTCTTGCCATTAATTGCTGCTGTCACTATAGCTCCTCGCTGGTGCTGCTGCCAGGGCACAATCAGGAGTCCTTCTCCACTAGCACCTGGGTGCTTTGATACCTTCCTAGGATGACTGTATGTTTTCTCTCCAGCTTCACAACCCTACAGCTGTGGTTGAGCCTCACTGCAGGTGTGTGTGGGTGGATGGGATAACCCCATCACCAACTCCAAGGAGGAGAAAGTCGCCTCCCTGGTGGCCCTGCTGCTGGAGCCACAGCAGGATGGAGCAACAGCACTCCTGACTCAGCCAGCTCCCGCTCCTTATCCCGGATAAACAGCGGCAATGTTTTTTTCTTGCCATCATTCTCTTAATTTTAGCCTCTTTGCTGTTCTTCTTTCCTTCCCCGGGCCACGGCCTTTTCTTTCTCCCGTGGGAGGCAGGCTCTCAGAGGAAATAAGGAAAGCTTTCCTAATATAGAAGCTCATCTCCTCTGAAGCCATGTCTCATTCTGTTAATGGAGTTCTGGAAATGTTTCAGTTCTCTCTCTCCACTAGTACTTTATTCTTTTCCTCTGATAGCTGTCCAAGCACTAGTATCATCAGTTTTCTTAGCTTTATTAGCTCGTTTTGCAAAGAAATGCAAAGGCAGTCTAACCAAATAATAATAAGAAGAAAAATTGGCTGGAGAGTTTAATAGCTATGTACTCTATTTGAAAAAACAAATATGCATCTAGAGATAGATTCTTCTGAAGCTGTTCCTTTACTAGGGTTTTACACTTCACAGATGTCTATGCTTTACATACAACTATAACTGGAAGATAATGCAGGATGCTGAATATATTGACATGCATTCCTTCCCCCGCCCCTCCCCCATATAGGTTCGGCCCAGGGCTCTTCTTGCAGAGCCTTTCCGCCTCTTTTAAATGTAACGCTGGGGCTGAATATTTGCAAATCCACACTGAGGATTTTATATAACGAAAGTATGCAGTGCCTGCACGTCCTCCCCGGGGACAGGAGCGCTTTTTCTGTGCCGCCCTCCTCCCTCCCCCACAGTTCGGCTCATTCTGGGCAGAAGCAAAGGCAGCGCAGAGCGGCAGCGCGGGTGAAGCTCTTGCTCTGCAGCAGCCATAGGGTTTTCCACCCAGAGCAGAGTGGTGATAGCAGGGGTGGACTAGAGAGGGAAGCTCCTATGCTTTGGCTTTGACGGGGAGTTGGGAACAGGGAGCCTTAGACCCCCAAAATAGCAAAGTGGGGAGCGAGAACGCAGTGTGCAGGGCTGATTTGGAGAGTGGGAAGCTGGTGGGAATAGAAAGTCTCCAGAAAGCTGAGGAGACTATGGCTGAATATTTTCTCCCTAACTCTCTGAAAGAGATGCCCATTGGCACCCTCAGAGGTGCAGCTACCCACACTGTGCTCTCTCCTAGCTGCCCTGCACGCTTTGCTGTGTCGCCTTTTGCAGACACAACACGTATCAAAATAGAAACCACCAGAGATAAGCACGGCACAAGCAGTCAACAGTTGCGGCCACACAGCTCCCTGCCCAACTGACTTGTCATGGGCACAATAGGTACAAGAAGTGACAAGGGTGCCTTTCTGTGTGCTGTCACTTCTCCCAGGGGAGAATCAGGTGCTCCCAACCATTGGGCATGAAAGGGAGTTTCCAGGCCAGGTTGCAGTGGCCAGGCTGTTTGCATCGCGCCCCTCAGCTACGCACTGGCGTCCCAGCCAGGCAGCATGCTGTGATGGGAACCAGGAGTCTGGACAAGAAAAAGATCCTGAATCCCCGTGAGCATCACTTGGGAAATGCCTCCAGGATTCCATCTCCATATGAGGAAGAACCTCTTTCCTGTGAGGGTGGCAGAGCCCTGGAACAGGCTGCCCAGAGAGGTCACGGAGTCTCCTCTGGAGATCTTCCAAACCTGCCTGGCTGCAGCCGTGTGCCACGTGTTCTAGGTGTCCCTACTGGAGCAGGGGGGTTGGACTAGATGATCTCTAGAGGTCCTTTCCAACCTCCACCATTCTGTGATTCTGTGTGATTAGCGCAGAGTGGAGAGGCTACTTCTATGCTGCATTTTCCATAGTGGCTTCTCTAAATTACCATTTTCAGCATGCCTTTTTTGCACTTCTCTCACAGAGGTGTGAAAATTAAAACCAGTTAACAACATTTTCTATTGCTTTGGAGAAATGTGTTTCTAAATTGTCTTATTTATTTATTTATTTAACTAATTCCAGTCATAATGAAATTCCCATTGCTCTTATGGAACAATTTCTTCCTTTCCCTGCCTCATAGAGTTTAAGACATACACTCACCAGACCACAAAGCACAGGACCCTTCACACTGTCATTTTTCCATCAAATTTCACACGGTGCTCAAGATGGCAGCTCAGATAAGACATAGATATGAAACCCGTGTGGTCTCACACACAGCTTCTGCGAGCAGACAGCCAGCTCGTTCCCCGGACTGCGTAAGGGTTTCTTCGTGATAGACCCCATCCTGCCATGTGTAAGAGGGTAGCTGGATCACTCTTAGGAGCTGGGCTCATAATTTCTTCCCTGCCTGTCCTCTGTGCAGGAGAAGCATTTGGTCCCCTGGCCTCTTCTGGTTGTTGTGTGCCACCTAAAGTGGTCACCATGCCACAGGCCTCCAGGTTTATCACCCTGCCTTGAGGGGGTCCCTTCAACTAAAGGGTGGGGGGGCTATGAAGAGACCACAACTGCACCCACAGATGTGGATACCTCTGCAGCTGTGAGCAGAGGAGAAGACATCCCCAGGCCCTACATTCCTTCAACCCTTTGCCATCACACATGACACATCCCAGTCCTTACCCACTCACAGCTGTAGGAAAAGGAAGTAGTTGTTTTCTCTCAGACTGCAGTGCCCCCCCCCACCCCGCCTGCTTACAGTTAGCTTATGCAACCCACGGAGATAACTCTACCCTAACCAGGGACCTAATCAAGGTGAAGGTCAATTCCTGTGAAAATATGCTGCATGGCTGCTTGGAATATCCTTCAAACCACTGAAGGTCAGTTTTTTATTTAATCGTGCTTCCTTCTACTATTTTTCCCCTCACATACCAAAAAAGAGCTAGATAAAATAGCACATGTAACTTGTTTTCTTGGATTCTTTTTTTTGCTTTTGCCTAAATGTTCATTGCCCCTTTCGACTTCTGCAGTAGGATGGCTGCCAGGTTTCCACAGAGATGGGAAACAAATTCTATGCAATAAAATATCGGCACTACATAATTTTAAACCCTAAATGTACATGGTGACAGCTTTATGTTCAAATAATATGAAAATCCAAGATATTGAATGTGAGCATAATTTAGGATGGAGAGCTGCAAATATTTCTGTGCCTTGAACTCTGTTAAAATGTCCTGTTGCGCATGCTGTGTTTCAGGGGTGAGGTATCACTTGTCTTAGGCTGTTGCAGGGTAAAAGAGCTTTGTTTTTCTAAAGTATAATTTAGTGCTTTCCTCCTCCCCTCCGCCCCGTAAAGTGTAACTAAAAATGCCCTCTATATGCATACTATGATAGCTTAGGGGACAAGAGGGGAGATGGATGCAAGAAGGGACTGAGAAAAGGGGGAAGAGAGAAATGAATGAAAGGGATGTCTGCCTTCTGAAAGTGCTGATGATTTTGGGCCAAAACCCAATTAAATCATGACCACGGAGCTCCAATGATTTTGAAGGAACTAAATCAGCTCGTATGAGCTGAGAAGTTGGCCTGCTGCTATGCATTTGGTGCCCAAAGGCATTGGAGCAGGGAAGGAAGGTCTGAAACTGTGCTCCTCACGTACCATCGAGGGCCCTGTGGGAACAATGTTTGCTTTGGCATGAGAGCAGATCAGTTTAGACCTAGCAGGTTCTGCAATGAAAGGCTCTATTCTGCTCTGTTAGCTCCCTTAAAGAGAGCCAATTCATTCAGAGATACGGCTTAACCCTCAGCCTTCTTTAACTCATGGGGATTTATGCAGACCTCAGAGTGCATCGCTGTGGATGCTTTTGTCACTGCATCCACCCCTGCACCCCCTGTCCTCCCCGGTAGAACCTCGTGTGTGAGACTCTACATTTACTAACTCCTTTGCACAGAGTTGATAAAATCATGTATTTGCAATACCTCCTTCACAAGGTTTGAGCTGAGTTAGGAACGTGGGGCTGCTGCATTTCCTTCATCTCCCTACGTTGGGACACCATGGCAAGGTTGTTCCAGACGGTTGGGTGGACAACATCTAGAAGGCAACAAGCCCCTCAAAAGGGAGCTTGCATTCAGGTTTTCCTGTTTCTAGCACACTTTCTGAAATTTATCCTCTTTTTGCCTCATGTCTTCACCTTTTTTCCCATGATAGGTTCTCTTGTTCTGTCTAGTTAGAAAGATTATCTTCTCCAAGCATGCAAAAATTAAGAAAAAATAGAACCATGTAACAGGCTTTTTCACCACAGACCATCCAATGCAGAGCCTGTCAAGCAGTGCAAGAAGGCCTGAATGAGGGAGCAGTGCATCAGAGTTAACAGCTCATCATCTTTATCATCATGATAAATAGTGCCGAATCTAGTTGAAGGTCTGTGGCCAGTGGTATCTCCCAGGGGTCAATACTGGGCCCAGTGCTGTTCAACTTGTTCATCAGTGACTTGGACGAGAGTGCAGAGTGCACTCTCAGCAGGCTTGCAGATGACACCAAACTGGATGGAGTGGCTGACACTCCAGAGGGCAGTGCTGCCATTCAGAGGGACCTAGACAGGTTGGAGAGTTGGGCAAAGAGGAACCTCATGAGGTTCAACGAGGACAAGCGCAGGGTCCTGCATCTGGGGAGGAATAACCCCAGGCACCAGCACAAATTAGGGGTTGACTTGCTGGAAAGCAGCTCCTCAGAGAGGGATTTGGGAGTCCTGGTTGACAATAAATGAACTCTAGAGGTCCCTTTCAACCTCAACCATTCTGTGATTCCGTGATCTGCTTACTGAAGGCCACATTTTTTCAGAGATGACGAAAGGGGTAGAGAAAAGGTGGGTAAGGGATGGTTCCCATTTTTTTTTCTAATATAATTACTGGAGGACACTGGAAGACCAGTTAGCAGTAAACAGACAAAAGGCTGAAAGTAGATAAAGATACTATTTTTTTACTGCTTATAATAAGTAGTTCCCCTGTTTAACCATACAATTTTATGAATATAAAACAAAAAACATAACTTCAAAAACATTATTACAACAGACCCTATAAATCCCAACCAAGAACATGTATCTACTGCCTTGTGGAGGCATTTAAAGCACTTGTTGCATGTCGGTAAATGGTAATTTCATAGTGAATTCTATTTGGCGATATATTAACTGTGGCAACTTGAGCAAGACTCTGGGCTCCCAAATAGAAATGCTTCACCACCAAAGGAGTTGCTTTATTCATGGTACACCACACCACACCACAGTTTTGAAATGGTGCAGTTCAGGTTTCTCAGGGTTCTAGCACATGAGTAATATTAATCATTTAAAGGCCATGCTAGTAATTTATCCAGTTTGTAGTAGTTAGAAAAACCTTTGGAATTCTCTCTTACGAGTATCTAGGCTTTCTTTTCAACAACTACAAAGTAGATGCCACAGCTTACTCTTCACGGTTTCTTCTAAATTATAGAATATATGTCATAATGTCAAATCTGCTTGTTAGTAGTAATGGGAAGTATCTCACAGTTATCTGTCGGTATTAAATGCCTATGCTTTGAATGTCCTGATGTCAGCTGAGGAATATATTAATATTGAACATGTCGACTTATTAGTTCCCCACTGAACAAGTATTTATGACCTGTGAGTATCTAACAGTAGAACAGACATCCATCATAACAAACTGATTATAAACATTTATAGAAAACTGGGGCGTATTTAAACTTTCAGGAAATCAGAGCCTGCCACCCTCACATGAAATGATCCCTCAACAAGTGGCTATATAACACTTCTTGTTCTCCAGAGTTACTCCAGGCACAGGGGGACAGGCACTCCTGCTTTGTGGAGCAGCAATGACATATTTACTAATAGCAATATCTACTAATGATGTATTTCTTACACACCCCAAACTGTCTCTTGCTTCAGCATCCTGATTCTGGATATGTAAAACAAAACGGAATCCATACTCAGTGTATTTTTGTATCGTCAAAGGTTGTGTGATAGCTGATCTATGAGATGTTGCACTAGTGTTTTAGGGACCACCCTGATGGTTCCTGAAGCTAATGGGAGAGGAAGCAAGGAAGGAAAACTGTGTTTTTTTGGTTTTTTTTTTTTTTTTTAATATGCAAGTTAGTGCCTTGCATACAGCATGAAGAAACATCAGATTCATATCAGTGTCGTATTCATATCTTAGCAAATTAATATCTTTGTTTAGTGGGTCTTAGGTGTATATCAGGTATTTTTAATTTAAATATCTGTTTGCTCCCTTCATCCTTTTTGTTTTCTTTTCCTGTTTACTACTAACCCCTTATCACACTGCACTTTTAAGAAAGAAATGTCAGGTTCTAGGACTTTTTACATCCCATATGGTGACCATTGCTCCACCAAATCTGACATTGAACCTCCAGAAAATATCTGATCAACCTGTCTATGTATTTGATGCATTCAGTATAACTACCTGTATTATAATTATATACCTAGCCATCACTGTAATTTTTGGATCCTTTTAACTACAGCGTGCTATTTAGTCTTGTTAGCTTTCTTTGATATGGGGTATGAAAGCATTGGGATTTAACTCTGAAAAGAAGTGATTAAGACATACAAGTTAAAGATATTTTGGGGAAAAAATCTCGAAGACCAAGAAGGTTGTGGAGTCTCCTTCTCTGGAGATCTTCAAAACCCGCTTGGATGCAGTCCTGTGCCACGTGCTCTAGGTGACCCTGCATGTGCAGGGGGGTTGGACTAGATGATCTCTAGAGGTCCCTTCCAACCTTAAGCATTCTATGATTCTATGATTTTCTGAAGAGTAATTTATTATGTAAACTCTTAGAACCTTGCTGAGTGTGATGTGAGCACTGTGTTGGTCAAAATATGAGCCTGCTACTTACTCAAACTATTCTGTAAAAAAATCAGGCTTTCAACTATCTTTTTTGTTTGCGCTCATTTTTATTGAAGTTTTTACTACTTTTTAAGTATGAAAAAAAAAAAGCATGATTTAAGCATGCAGATTCTCTCGACCGGAAAACTGGTTTTTTGGATATTTACTTTTTTGAGTAAAATTCAGCTAATCTCTTTAGTTTTGTTGACTATAGATCTGATCTCATTCTCACTTATATCAGCAGGACTTTATCCACTGTCTCCGTGGGCAGAACCTTCTACTATGGTTAAGTTTATTATAGTCAAGTTTACACCAGAAATCACTTTTCACCTTGACTTTTAGATCTTTTTGGATTATATTTTTCTTTAAAATCATGATGTGATGAACCAAAGTGCTGTCTTACTGAAGGTAAGAAAATATTTCAAGGAGTTTTATTTGGGGGGATAAAGAGAAAAGATGTGTGATTTAGACAGCAACTGTCTAATAAAATGGGAATTTTACATTGAGACAAATGTAGATTTAATGGTGACAGAAGAGGGAAGATGAAGTAGTGGAAAAAAAGAGAAGAGGAAAGATATGTGTATGGGAAAATAGAAAGACAAGTAGCATTGCCCAGTATTGCTCTGAGAGATGGAGGGTATGTTCCCTGAATCCTCCAAGTCTTTTTAAAATAAACCACAATTTGTATGGCAAGTCTCACTTTCTTCACAACCATTTCTAATACAAAATTAAGTAATAAGTTGTTTATCTTCTCAGGAAGAAATGTGCCAAAACTCCTACTAAGTCCATTAATGAAGCTATGAGACATGAATATTTTTTTTACTTCACTCTAGCTGTCCTTTTAAATTTGAATTTAGTATCTTTGCCTCAATGATACTCATTTATAGAGGAGCTTGGATTTGTGCATGTTGCAACATGTCCTAAGCTAAAAATATGATAAATATTTTTTCCTGTCTATTAATCATTTATTTCACTATGGTTAGAATTTCAGCCATCTCAAGGTGCTACAACTGTCTTACCCTGTTGGCTTTTTTTTTTTATTTGTGTTTTAATCTTTTTTTTTTCTCTCTCTCTCTTTTTCATCTCCCTGAGAATGTGCCAAGAAACAGAACATTGGAAATGGAGACTAACTTTAGTAGAAAGGAGGAAAAAAACAGTCACTTTTTCCAATTTCCGTGCTGTCCATTCTCTTTGATCTCTTTTGGGGGGGTTGCTTGTCACATCTGCTTACAGTGCTTTGCATTACTTCTGCTCCTTATCACACTCTGCCATTCTACATAGCAATCTCTCTTTACCTCTGCAGATCATCTTTTCCACTTTCTTAGCTAATTTTGGACACCTTTCTTTCTTTCTGTTACAGTTCTGTGACTAGACCATGAATGTGTTGAAAATAAATTGATGAGTATGGTCTACCACTTAAAATAGGCAAATCTCTGTTTACAGAGATTTTTGGAATTAGTCATCTCCCTCCAAAATACAGATTTGAAAGAAATATGTTATTTCTTCCTTGTTGGTTCTAGAGTATTCCATGTAAGAGTGCAATTTCAGTCTATGCTTTGCACACAGCATTCAGAAAGTTGCTGAATGTTGCTTCTGTGCTGTACATTTATTGACTGAAACATTTGAGTTGTTGCTTTTCATATTGGTAATTTTAGAGCACAGATGCCTAGCATGTTTACTCACATACCAGGGCTCACATTTAATGAGCAAAATGTCAAGTATATTGTTATCCACCATAAAAACTGTGAAAAATATCCTTGCCATCTGCAGCATGCCTTCTGCTTCAGCCTAAAAGACTTTACAAGCAACTACATGAAATTAAGATTAAAGTCAATATTTATAAATGGAACCACCTTAAAGGGCCGATCTACTGCCCTTCCACACCCCACAATCCTACTGGTGCTAATGAGCCCAGGTGGAGGAAGCTGGATACAGGAAGTGGAGCTGAGTCTATCTTGGCTCTACATTGCACTGAGCCATAATGATCTCTCAGGACTAAGGAAAAAGACAGAAACGGGAGAGTGGTACTAACTGGCATTGACAGAGACTGAGAACCAGATTTCCTGATGGTGTCAACTGGCCTAACTTCATCATGTGCATTTATTTGATGCAGCAGGCATAATTCAGAAATAGGCATAATTCATGAAAGAGGTGAAGAACAGAAAAATCTGAGACTGGGATGGGATGGTCTGCCATGAAACAAGATAGCATCTTCCAAGGTGATGTTTGCTAGATTTGTGCTGAATGTAAGTTGTTCTGGGGCAAGAACCAACCACTTGTTCTGCATTTTTATGGTGCTGAGGACAATGAAGATCTCACCTGTCACTGGGGCATCTAGGGGGTCCCTGGGGGTTGTCCTGCAAAAATAATTAAATAAGAATTAAATAAGTAGTGCTAGACAGGCTATGACTTTTTTTTTTTCTCTTGAAAAGATTTGACACTAGAATGCTTAGTGCACTATTACAGGATTGACGTCTAAGTATTTTATTTTTTTATTTTTTTAAGCTGTTGTCCACTGCTGTTATCTGAATATCCAGAAGCAGCTGAAATTCCAGCCAGACCTTTATGGAGCAGAGCTGACTAACCAAAGGCAGCACATACTGCCTCAAACGAGGAAGCAAAGATAACTTTTGCCATTTGTTCCAGCTGTTCTGCCAACTCGCCCACATAACCTCAGTTCCATAGTGCTCATCCGAATCACATTCTAGGACAGACATTAGGAAAGCTCCCAAAACTGGAGGCTAATGATACTGAGAAATGCAACATAAGTGTATAATCAGCACTGCCTTGTCTTGTTCCTCATACACATGTTGAACAAGAGGATCAGAGAGAAAATTGCTGCAGCAATTAGCAAACATAGCATAAATATTTATCAAGGAAACTCCAGGTTAAATGGATTTTAAAATTTTTATTTAGAGTTGTTTAGATGTAAACACATTTCCTTAATTGGACTTGAAGAAGGACGTTCACATGTTTCCCTTTGAGCATTTCTAATATAATCATTGCTCGGGCAATTAAGGCACTCACAAAACCACAAATCTTATCTTTCACACTGGTGAGTCATAAATAAAGACTGAGTCATGAATAGACCAGACAGACAAATGGTGGCAGAAAGGAAATAAGATTGCCCGTGAATATATTTAGGCTGGAAATTAGAAGATTGCTCCAGACTATTTGTAAGTGTAGTGTAATTCTGATACAGTTTTCTAAACTGGAAGAACTAGAGGGAGAGAAGTAACATAAATTACTTTATCATTTAGCTTGATAAACTCAAGAAAGGGATTCTACACTAAGTAGAAGAGTTTTTTCAGACTCAGGTAGATGGCTGCAGTCCTTGAATGTTAAGTGCACCTGCATGCCATGACTCCCTGGGATTACAGGGTTAGTGTCCTGATTATCCAGGTGGTCCCATTTTGCCCTGCTGTTATTAACAGCCCTCCTGGACTCACACAGGCTAGAGGAAGTTTGCATAGATATAACTGTACTAGCACATGTACAAGTGCCTACCCAATGCAAAAATGTTGTGTTTGCATTGGGTAGTGATGCCAAAGCCTCCTACTGGATATGGTGAGGACAGCTTGCTTGGTGCTTGCTTGGGATGGTGTTCAAGGACACATGTTTGGGTAGGAGTTGCAACTAGTAAAATAAGAGATTGACTAATAGCTGCGCCAGCTAATGAAATGCTTCCACTGTTTGACTGGCATGGCAGCTTTCTGCTTTGTGATTCTCCTAGGGACTATTGAAGTACAAATTATGGAATTGAGGGGGTCGTGCTGCTCTTTGCTGTTTCTACTTTTCAAGGGGAAAGGGAGGTTGAGATTTTGCTAGTCGTGGAAGACAATCATTTCTCCCTATGTGTAAGTGAATCTGGAAATGATGTAGCATATGGTAGCCTGGAATGTCTGAATAAACGAATGCTATCTGTTAAGAGAATAAGGTTATATACCTGTCAAAGAATAGGCTTAGCTGTGTCTTGCACTTCCAGTTCTACAGCAGCAATCTATTCTTTAGATTTTTCCCTGCTTTCCTGTGATGTGACAGAAAAATGTTGTGTCTTTAATTCACCTATAGAGCATGGATGCCCAGCCTGTACTGCATTGGCCCCGCCAAGTATTTTTACAAGTATATCCAGCATGTGGTGGCCTGCTTCACATGGTTCCCTTTCCTCCATGCCCTTTAGCTCTTTTCTATCATGTAGTATTGGTGTTCCTCAGAGATACCCATGCCTGGCTATGCAGCAGGAATGCCTATGTTATGATACTGAAGGTATGTTCCCCAGCCAGCCCCTAGCTGTGTGCAAGATTACATTTAGGTAAAGTCTTACTGTCTTGGAAGAATGCTTGTGTTTCTGCTCCTGGTCACTCTGTCAGTCCAGACATGATGATAGTTCTCTCTTCCACTTGGGAAAAGGTTCCCTTTTCCATTTCTCACATCACCTTTAACATGTCAAACTCTATGGGAAGCTTTTAAGTAAACAAAAAACAAAAGCCCCAAAGACTTCAAAGTATCTTCCTTCCTTTCCTAGGAATAAGTATGCCAGCAATTAAAAAATGACTTTCAACTGTACAATATATGTTAGAGATGAAGAAAAGTCTAACTTGCACTTTGCACTATAAACTCATTGGGATCAGTGCTGCATCCTAACGCATAATACTGTTCCCTTTCTCAGAAAGTAGCATGCCAGCATATGAATGGCAGCCACTGAAGCACACCCAGCTTAAGCCAAATTCCAGAGAGCAAAACATATTTTTTTCCTTAAGTAAAATACCTTTGTGTACCTGATTTTTCTGAAATGTCAACTGGAAAGAGATGTGCCTCACCAAAGTCTCCTACACGTCTATGCTGTTGGTTCAGTGTCCATGGTGAAGGTCATTGGAAAAAGACTTCCATTTTGGAAGAACCAGCTTTCAAAGATCTCAGAGAAATGAGTATTCAATTAATAACAATAATAATAAAATCTTTGGTTGCTGGATCTCTTTGTCAAAGCATGTCTAAGTTCCCTAATCCACCTAGGTAATGCCATGAGATTTGCTAAACAAGCACTGCATTTGACCTAACATACACCTGAAAGCCCTGGAGATAATGATAACATGCATTTTATAGCTTCACTGCTATAAACAGTTTGTTCCAGCTTAAGTTCTGCTATTGTAGATATGAGCTGTCATTTGCAACAGAATGGTTTCCTGTGTGCCCAATGCTGTTTGTACTCTAGGGTTTTTCTTATTACTTCACTGCATATAGGATAAGGTCTGAGAAGCATGCAAGCTTTTTTCCCACTATCTAATTAGTTTATTAATACACTCCTCCAATATTTGGGGTGAAGTTCTTCACACATCTGTGTCATGACTGTATTCAAAATCTGCTTTCAGAATCTCAGTTTTTAGTTAAACTAAATTTTTTAGCTTAACTTCTTGTCCAAGAGCTGCCTTTTTGCTGATGAAAAGTTGCAGGAGTACTTAGGTACAGACTCATGGGTGTCCCTAGACACCTCAGCAGTTACTTATGGAAGTCCCTTTTGGACACCAGCTTTCGCCTTAATTTCACATGCTTGATGCCTGCGTGCCAAATTTGGGGAAAAGTACTTGGACATCAGAGAGATATATTATATATATTTTTTACTGTTTCCATCCTCCAAATGGAGAATGTGATCTTGAGCAGCGGGACATGTTGCAGGGGGCAGGGGAAGGAAATGTGGCCATAGGAATGGCCTAAGCCTAACTTCCATGTACCTCAGTTCTCCCACATGTTATGGCAGAGAAATCATACTCATCGCACTTCAAGAGTATTATAAAGTTAAATTAGTTACTGTTTGTAAAAGGCAGCAGGTTTCTTAGATCAATGAAGTACAAAGTAATACTACTTCTAGAGGAGGAAGAGGATTGCCTTTTGAGTTGCCATCTGCTCCTGGCCTGTTTCCAATTGCTTCATGGTGAGTAATGTGAAGGCAATTTTTTAGAATCAATTTTGTATCATGTTTTCACAATGACACATGTAGCTCTTGGTCTTAAAGAGGGAAGCACAATTCACCAGTAGTCTGCCTCCTAGTGTGAAGTAAATCTGCTCATTTAGAGGATAGCAATTACACAGATTCACTGATTTGCTGCAAATATCCTTGCTGTATCGTCACTCCATTCTGGTTCACAGAATGAAGACTTTTTTTTTTTTCTCTCCCCTTTCCTCCTCCCCCTTCCCCTCCCCCCCCTTTAATATGGCATTTTCTAAATGATCTCATCCCTGAAGCATGGGTGAAATAAAGGTCAGTTCAAATGCTTCCCCAACAATAACCAGTGTAAGAGAAGCACCAAATCTTTGGGGGGAGGAGAGAGAACCTACAAAGCAATCAATGTGAGACCAGAAATGTCATTTGTCATCTCAGAACAGAGGCCACTTGGAACATGCCTTTGTGGTAGGCAATTATTCAAACAGAAGCCAAATTCATGCTTAAAGAGCGCTCTCCTAGCTAAAATCCTAACCCTGTCCAGGCCTGGTTTAGCCAACCAGGGGTATACATAAGCAGTATGTTTGAAAAAATGTTGCTTGGTCAATGAAGGAACAGACCTTGCTTGCTATGTGTAAAAGTCCAGGAAGTCTTTCCTTCCGAAGACAAGGGAAAGGGAATAGAAAATACCTTTGAAGTGTAAAAGACTAATTGTATTAGTGAGAAGTGTGCCTTTATGCTATTAAGTTCAGAAAAATACATAGCTAAACCTGGGGCTATAGCTAAGCAGCTGGGCTACTCTCAACTTTATAGACGGTGGGACTTTTGTGGGGATCCCCCAGGCAGCTCTTCTCTGCTGTTCTAGTAGCTACTGCAAGGGTCCCTTAGATCTGTCCTTGCCTCTCATCATTCCTGGTCCTACAGTGTTGCCGAAGATCAATATCTGGGCTCTGATCTTCTACTGATGTTCATTGTTTTTATTTCTGGTTCATGTGTGATAGAGCATCAGAAGAAAATATGGGTAACTTGATTGTAATAACTTTAAATATTTGCTTTGATAGCTAGCCAAACGAACAACCCCTCTAAAACCCCCCATCCCTGCCAAAGAATGCTACAAGTTACACTAAGGATATATGCAGATTATTTGCATACATTGGACACTCAAGGAAAGGATGTTTTTTCACAAAGAGCAACCTTACTCATTTCAGAGGAGCGGAGCGGGATTCTCCGTTTCTTCAGAATAGCAGCTAAAAGGGCATCCCTTTCTGGTAAGAAAGATATCTCCTTTTAGTGAAGGATGGATATGGCAAGGAACGATTGTCCTCTAAGTTCTTTCCCTACAACAAAGATATTGTACTTGCCTGTTTCTGAAGGATGTGAAGTGAAAGTCCATCAGAATTTACAAATGAGGAAAGGGACCTATGCCAACCTCTCTGATACATTCTCTGAGCATGCCTACCAGATGCATTGGAGTACAAATATTAGAAAAAGATGACAGAGCTGACCATTTTCTTCCCATAGGCTTATGGTTAAATTATATCACTCATCCTAAATGGAGAATGCTTCATTTTAAATCTCTCTCCTCTGCTTGAAGTGAGGTTGTCTTCCATAAAACACCCGACTCCATCACCAGGTTGGATAATATTCTGGTATGAGACTCTTTCCACTTGTCTTTTTGAAGTTGCTTTGTCCAAAATAATGAATTGAGAAGAGCATAAAGAGTTAAACTGCTATGTAGTTCCTTCCTTGCACTGGGGAGTAAAAGTTGGGTTTCTCCAGTCCTAAGACAGTACTGTAACTGTTTGCAGGTTGTTCCCATGCTCTCTCCTTGGCTCATTAAATACTATTCCATGCAAATAAAAAGTCATTTACATAAGATACATTGCTTCCTATTCCTTGTCTACAATCTGGTAAGTATGTATATAGATAGAGAAGACTTGTAGGATTTTTTGTAAATCACTTCAGCACAACATCAGTTTCCAAAACTTCAGATAACCAGTCTACCTGCTATTTGCTCTCTTCTGCCAGATAATTTGTGAGAAAGGTTTGGCTTAATCAGCTGAAGAGAGTTTGTAAAGGCTTACAGTTTTATGGCAAGGAACTAATTTAGATGAGAATGTAGTGAGGGCTGAATGGCTAAGATGTGAATTCTTTTTTTTTTTTTTAGAAATTTCCTCTTGCGAGGAAGGCAAAATGTGACTTCCTCCCAATTCATTTTGTCTATTTCAAATTTTAGCCAAGTATTTCCATTTGACTAAAGGATTGCTAGCCTGAAATTAAGGCATTTTGAAAACACAGGAGAGCAAAACATCAGGATTTCTGCTCCTTAAGGAGCTATTCTAGCACATATGAGTAAGAGGCATTATTCCTAGATGTTTCTAACAATTCCTCTGATTTTTTTTGTAATTCCTCTCAAAAAACAAAGTTACATGCTATGTGTTAAGCAGACTCGTAGATGGATTAGATGCACTTACTGCAGGAGATGGTGAGAACCAGCCTGAGCTTTAGTTCTGCCTTCCCATCGTACATGCTGTGAAAAGTCACATTGATACCTTACAAGACCACCCCTGTCATTCTACTTCTCAGGATGCTGATGTCTGCACAGCTTGGTGCATAAGCATGGAGAAGGTCTGATTTGGGGGTGGTGCAGCTAGATTATCATATCTCTTATCTAGGTGAAGTTTAGCTCTGTGCAATGCCTTTCTGCTCACATCACTGTAGAGTTTTCAGGTGACATTCATTGGAAGATACTGCTCCAGGACTGGTGAAAACATGCTCCTAATAGCTCCAGCCTGCAAAACAAGTTATGGTTTTGAAGAAGCAGTGATTTTGTACCCACCCTACAATCCTTCCTGAACTGCGAAAAGACCATGAAATCATGGTCAAACTAAGTGCACAAAATACTTTGCCACTGACTTTCATGTGGCTGGATTTCCTTCTGAGTCACAGTTCTAGCTACTCTCTCCTCCTCTGTGGCAAAACTGTGAATGAGCACTACATGTTTCAAATAAATTCCAACTTTTCTTGTCAAAAAAAAGAGAGAGAATATATAGTATAGCTTGAATTGCATCTCCTCCTATTGCAATATACTCTTGTATATATTTTTTTCTTCCATCTAGTGTTATCTGGCATCAAAGATGAAAACTTAGGCATCTGGAAGCCAGTTGTCTTGATCTGGAAAGAGCCAAGCACATTTAAGATGTGAAGTGAAATGACATCTTAAATGTCTCAAAATGCCCAGCTTTCTTTATCAGAATTGAGTGAATATGGTAGGATAGAGCTATTAATATTGAATTAGTCAATGTGTTAATTGTAGAGCTAGAACTAGAACTAGGAACAGATGTGTTTTTACAGACTGGTGGGCTAAATGTATTCCTTTTTTTTAATGCCGTTTCTGTTCGGATCATCAATGTCTCTTAGAATTCCATTCTCATTTCTACCAACTTGTGTAACTGTTCCGTTTTGTGCAGCCAAGAAAGAGCACACATCTTTCACTGGAGCTCAGGCTTCTATCTCAAATTACAGCATGTCCCTGACTATTCAGCCTTTTTCAAAAGCTGTAAATAGAGATATAACTTACCTAGCAACAAAAAGGAGATCTCCATAATGTAGTCTATGAAAACAGCCAGTTTATTCTGCTATGGTTATGTCACAGCTTTCTTTTTTTTTTTTTCCCTCTCTTAGTAATTACAAAAAATATCTTTTCTATACTCAGCTAATGTTAAAAAGGTTTTTGATAGTAACTGTGCAGCAAAAAAAATAAATCTCTTAAATCAATGCAGTTAAAGCTTCTGCTAGTCAGGTAAAAGAATTAAGTGAACACCGAAAAAAAATGTAAAGCTTTGAAAATGTCAGTCAGTCTCCTGACTGAATTCTTAAATAAAATTTCTATGCTTTTGCTCATATAGAAAAGGAGGAATAGTGAAATGTGAAATATTGAAAGTCATTATAAAATGTTGAGTCTTTCTTAGCCATTTTCAATTTTGCCTTTCATTCTGCACCATAAAGCAGGTAAAATGGGGGAAGGGAGAGGGGGAGAACATGATGGAGACAGAAAGGAGGGAAAATATCCTTTTTCCTACTTCAATGTTATTTTCCATGTTATTAATCCATCGATTTTATGGATTTTTTTTTTTGGTAAATATTCAAAGTATTTGCCTCAACTAAAGTGAAAGAAACAAAGATTGTTCATTTTAATTCCTTTTTGTTCCAGGTTTAACCTTACTAAAATTTTGATGTGTTAGACTTCCTGTCTATTTATTTTTGTCTGTGACAAAAGGAAGTTATTGCCATTTCAAAGACTGGTCAGCATTTTTGCCTATATACTGAGTAAGTAATAATGACCATGTTGACACCCCCCCCCCTTTTTTTTTGGTTGCTGAAGTCTTTTATGAGTGTATTCATACTAGTTAAAGATGACGCTCAGTGCTCACTTTCATATAATGCTCTCATGAAAGTGCCTTTGAGAATAAAAGCAGTGGCCAGATTCTGATCTCTCTTCTTCAGATCTTATACTGGGGGGTTTTCATTTCCTAAATCACTGTAAAAGAAAGGAAAAACGTGCCTGTTCTCAGAATATATATGAAATGTAAGACTGCTTGAAGGATACATCCTATCTATTGGACATTTTTCATTACTCAATTTAATCAAAACTCTTTAAAATGACCTTTCTTTTTCTTTTCTCCCCCACATGCAGATAACTGAATTGTAAAGCTTAGCATCCCTTGGATAAGTTGCAAAAAAGGAAAGTCACCCTGCAGAGCTCAAGTCTCAGTGCAAAGCCAATTGTACTTGAACTTTTAACAGCCACTTATTAGGAGCCATGTCTTAGGTTCAGTGCTAACTACAAATAGAATACCAATATTCTGCTTATATTTAGGTTTCTGGAGCCTCAGCACAAAAAAAAAAAAAAAAGGAAAAAAAAAAGAAAACTATTAAGGGTTAAAAAAGACAAAGATAGTCTTTCTTCATTTTCTTGCAACACAATTGTCATCACATGTTGGTTGAATAGAAAAGTGGAGGATAAAAGGACAGGCAAAGCCTTGTTGTCCTCTGAGGAGGCTGCGTGCCCCTTTCTTGCCTCCCTACATTCCCTCAGTTCCCGCAAGCGCAGCAAGGGCCTTTTGGGCATGGGATATGACCTGGTCATGTCTTTCAATAGAAATTGGTGGAATCGGTCTTAACCTACCTTAACCTTAGCTACTGTAAAGGAGGAGAAAATAGGGGAGAACTTCTGTATGGATGTTTACTCTTTTGACTGTCCTTGAGGGAATTATTATCATTGTTACTACTACTTTTGTGGTTTTCCTTCCATCAAATTACCATTTTTTGTTATCTGAAGAATTATTGTTCAATCCTGCAAGTCCTGTTATATTTGGGCTCTTATTTTCTTTTTTCTTTTTTTTCTCCTTAGATCTGTTAGCTAAGGGAAAAGATATGTATCATAAATATGTCCTTTACTGCCATTGCAATGTATTGGTACTATATCTGAGTTTTAATGATGCTATTTTTGATAAACAGTTTTATGGCTGTTTTTGTCTTGAACAATACAGCTGTACTCTAGGAAACTAAACCTACCTTTTCTAGTGTTTTTATTTGTCAGAGGGATATTTTCAACACTTTGTGTATATCTATTTCTACTACCTAGCCTATCACAAAAGGTGATAGTTCTTGCACTATTAAGACATGGGCCACTTTTGGATGCATTAGAAGGAAATGCAGGCATAGACACATGCTTAACAGCAATTTGATCAGACACTTTATCAATGCCAAAAGCATTCATAGAGGAACGCATCAACTATTCTGATTTCCATACAAGCCACTTTACCATCTTCAAAATGTAACATGAATGGCACTCGGTGTACATACAGTAATCCTGTAAAATAATGCACATGGCAGACAGATATGTCCTCATGCATTAATAATTCAAAAGTTAATTTTAGGTACTTACTCAATATGATTAACTGATGGATGGGCAGTCTTATATGGAGAAGCACGCATATGGAGTGAGCACACTTAAAGAAAGAGCATGCTGGAAGACAGCCAGGTGGCTGTCTGGTGGCTCAAAAATACCTGAGCTTTGGGCTGGCTGTCCCACTTCAGCGTTGTGCGTACCATACTGCCGTTCTACGGGTGGGCTCAGTTTTTCCTATGGAATATATGAGTATCTTGTTACGTTGGAGTAGTTGAGCATTTAGGGAAGAAGCAGCATGTTTTGGGAGCCAGAGATTCCTGGCGTGCAGCTCTGCTGCTGCCTTGCTCCATAGCGCTGGTCAAGTTATATAACTTCTCTCCTTTCACTTTTTTTTTGAGGACACCCTGTGTGTGGCTTATTTTGTTAACGCCAGCCTGTAAGATGATAGTCTAGAAGGGAAATGCTACGGATGACAAAGTATAACGGTTTCATTATGAGGCTAAGGAATGCGCCGGGGCAAATAGCATGAACCACGATGTGTGTGAGGCATGTGGCGAATGTCTTAGTCCAGCCTGAGACAGCGGGCTCTACAAAAGAAGAAGGGCGAAAAGTCTTCTGGATGCTTCTCTTACATAAACATAGGCCAAACAACGCTGTGCATGTATGATCCAGCCACGTGCAATGTTGATCATGAAAAAGCATGTAAGGCACTAACACCAGGCACGGTGGTCCTGGTACTTACCTGATGGGTGTGGAGATAAACAAGCACAAGAGAAGTTTGAGAAGGGATCTTATCAACATGTACAAATATCTGAGGGGAGAAAGTAAAGAGGATGGGGCCAAACTCTTCTTGGTGGTGGCCACTGACAGGACAAGGGGTAATGGATACAAATTGAAACACAGGAATTTCATCTCCGTGTGAGGAAGAACTTCTTTACTGTGAGGGTGACAGAGCCCTGGAGCAGGCTGCCCAGAGATGCTGTGGACTCTCCTTCTTTGGAGATCTTCAAAACCCGCCTGGATGCCACCCTGTGCCCTGTGATCTAGGTGTCCCTGCCTGACCAGGCATGTTGATGATCTCTAGAGGTCCCTTCCAAGTTCATTCGTTATGTGATTCTGTGATATCTTGGGCAAAAACCTCCTATTGCTCACCTTCACGGGACAGAAAAGCTGGAGGCAATTCCTTCAGCTGGAGTGGGGAAGGAGGCAGCTAGCCCCCTCACGTAGGAGGGCAGTGTTATTGGGGGGGAGGCTGCTGTGGGACTAGGATGCTGCATCGCCCTCTTCCCATGCCGCTGGCCCTGCGACAAGCAGTGGCAGAGCCAACAGATACGGATAGAGGCCTACGTGTGCAACGCTCACTCTGGCCTCTTTGCAGGAATGATTCCTGGTACATGCCACTTGGTGAGGGTAGGTGGGAAAATCCCTGGGCAATAGCAGGAGTCATGCCAGGCTCTGCTTGTGGGGTCTTCCCCAGGGGAGAGGGGGAAGTGGGGCTTCCTCGTGGAAGCAAGGCGAGCACCGAGGGCAGGGCAGGGGCAGGATGTGAGTGGTGCTGACAGGCTGGAGAGGAGAGCTCAGCGCTGCACAAAGCCGAGGTGACAGAGCACAGAGCAGCTGCTGGGGCGAGGCCGGAGGTCGCTGGGGCGAGGAGGGCGTGCAGCGCGTGCTTCCGAGAGGCTGACGCGAGGCATCCGAGCGAGCGGGGAGATTAGCTGAGGAGCTGAGTATGGAGAGCGTGAGGTGAGAACAGAGCGCGCAAGTGGAGCAGGGTGGGAGACACGGGGGCAGCGAGAGGGAGGGCTGATAACAGGTTGTGCCTTGACATACAGTAAAGACTGAAGTGTGGAGAGAAAGAAGAACAAGTGCAACACCAGTATCATGAACAAGCACAACAGTGGTATCGTGTTACACTGCGGCAGGCACTTGGGAGAGTTCAGGCGCAGTGCTCCTGTTAGCTTATGCCAATATTTACATACAGCGATCTTGCAAGGAAAAGCATTAGGAATTTTCCTGCTGCTCCTTGGGTTTGATTTCCTCTCGTAGCACTGACCACTTCTTCCGAGAAGGACTGCTTTAAAACAGTAGCTCTCCCTGGAGCCTGCCTCGGTGCCTCACAGATACGCTTGCTCGGGGGGGCCAAGCGCTGGTGATGCCGGCAGCGCAACGGCAAAGGCTGCCGGGCTGCAGAGCGCCGCTCTCCCACGGGCGGCAGCGTGGGAACGCGCCGTGTTGCAATACGGCAGCGCGCGCTCCCCTGCTCGCTCCCTCGCTGTTCCCACGCGCGGCGCAGCCGCGGCACGGGGGCGCAGCGGCCTTCACCGCGGTGTCGCGGCACGGGGGGCAAAAAGTAAGTGAGGACGGGCCGAGCAGAGGAGGTTAAATAAAATCCCACGCGAGGAAGTGCCTCGAGTGCGTGTGTTTGTGAAACGCCCCAGGCTCTTTCCCCGGCTCAGGGCACCGCAGGCCGCGCGGGCGCCGGGGGGAGGTGGCTGCGTGCAGGGCCGGGCCGGGGCGGGCCGGGGCGGGCCGGGGGCGGGCGCAGCGGCAGCGCCGGTGGGGCGGGCGCCCAGTCAGCTGGGCCGGGGCGCGAGCGCGGCGGCGCCGTTAGCAGCGGAGCCGGCGGCGTTGGCGGCGCGGGCAGAAGTTTTCTCCGCGGAGCTGCAGCCCCGCGCGGGGGGCGCGGGCGCTTTTTTTTCTCTTCTTTTCTTTTTTTCTTTAATTATTATTATTTTCAGCGCGGTTTTTACTGCATCTCTTTTTATTTTATTTTATTTTTGAGGCGCGTGGTCCCAGAGTTCTCCCCGCCACACACCCTTTCCTCGCCTGCCCTCCCTTCCTGCCGCGCATCTCGCGGGCGCCCGCAGCGCCGTCGCCCTCGACCGTCCGTCCTCTCCGTCCCCGCCGAGCAGGAGCCGCCGCAACCCTCCCTCTGCCGCCGGCCCAAACTTGGCGGCGAGGCCGGGCCGGGCAGCAGGTAAGGGGCCGGCGGGGATGGGGGCTGCGGGCTCGGGGCAGCGGGCGGCCCGGCGGCCAGGCCGGGGGGAGGAGAGCAAACTTCCTTTTCCTGCGGCCTCGGAACCCCCGGCGGCGCCCGCGCCCTCGGAGGGGGGAAAACCCCATTATTTTTTTGTCGTCCTTTTTTCCTCTCTCTCTCTTTTATTTTTTTTTCTTCTTTTTTTTTGGCCGTGTGTTTCGGTTGCTCGGGGTATCCCCGACGGCGGCCGAGGGAGCCCGGTTTTCCTGGCGCTCCGCGTGGCGGCCGAGCCCCCTCGGCTCCGCTCCGCTCCTCCCCGCGTTTCGGGCGAGCGGGGTGAGGCGGCAGGGGCACCCATCGCCCTCTCCATCCTCGGGGGCTGCCCCTGTCTCCTGCCCCACTGTGCGGCAGGGGCGTTGGATTTTGGGGAGTATGGCGGGGGGGTCCCTTGATTTCAGTACCCTGCGCCCCACAACTGTGGCCGTTTGTGATGGATCCGTTTGCCAGCTGAACTCCTGCCTCCTGCCCGCGTCTGGTGCCCAAGTGCCGGCCCCGCTTTTTTTCTCTCCCCCCCCCCCCCCCCCGCTACCCCCCGCCTTCCTTGGGAGCCTCGCGTAGCCCCGCGTGGGGAAGGGGAGGTGGGAAGTGCTGATTCAGCAGCCCGGGGCAAGCGGTGGTCTGCGCAGAGCGGCTTGCCCTGCTGAAATGGGAACATATGTTGCCAGCATGTGGAAGCAGCTTTTTCATCAGGTTTCATAAAGCAGCCTTAGGAATGTGCTTTGCTTTTCCCTCCCCCTATGCTTCCAAAAAAAATCCCCAAAGAAACCCCTGAATCAGTGTGTTGGGGTGGTGGTAGGGGACACAGCCGGCACTGAAGATGGTGAGAATGGGCTAGGAGGGTTGCTCCCATGGTAAATTTATCCTCTATGAGGTGGCGGCAGTCGTGTTGCCTCATGAGGGTGCTGAGCAGTTACTTGTTTTAACAAAGATTTTGCAGGCTCTGGAGTGCTGAAGCCTGAACACTTTAGTTTGATTTATTCCTGGTTTTGAAGACCCAGTTGTACTTAGAGCACTAGAAAAAGATGCTGAGATGGGAAACAAGGCTAATCCCAGGATTAAAAGGAGTGAGTTAAGAGGACAGGTTTTAAAAGAAAAAAAATAACATATGGAGATTAGAAAACCTGAATGGGGAAAAGCAAATTTGCAGGAAACGTTAAAGGGCAGGTCTGGCTGCAGGTCTGCCAGGGCTTTCTGATCAGGGTGCAGGGGAGTCAGCAGGATGCTGTATGCATGGGACAGAACAGAAGACTTGGCTAGAAGAGGGAGAGCTGTTCAAGAGCCATATTCCTGTGGCTGTACAGTTATATGCTAATACCAAAGCCGTCCTGGTTTAGAGGAGGAAAACCCCAACTAATTCCTTAAAAATCTGCACAACGTAGAGCAGCCGATAAAGCCTCAAGAGTGCTTCTTGGGAACCTGGTTTCTGAAGGTAAATTGCCAGAGCAGCAGACCCTGGCTCTCGCCTCCAGTGATCATTTTGCAATGTTGCTGCTCTGATTTATATTCTTCACTTGGACTTTATTTGTTCTTAAATAAGGTCTTGTTTGTCCTGGCTACATATTAAAGCTCTTGTGGTACTTCCATGATTTTCCTTGCTTTTCTTAATCAAAATATCCCCCTCTTAGTGCGATGTGAGCTGGTTTTCATCCTCACATCCAGGTGGGGCTGTATTTCAGTAGCATGTTTCTATTATTATTGTTATTTCTTTAAATTAGTCCCAAAGCATTGCCTAGATGTAAAATGGACCTCTGCATTTTGGTTCTGTTTGAGGATATACCACATTTATGTGAATAAAACTAACACTTGCAGCCCTGTCTTTCATGTACTTACAAGACTCTGCAGCAAGAATTGTCACAAAGGTTTTTAGAAATCTGCTGGCATCTTCTTGGCTGCACTCTAGATATAAACGGGCTAAAAGTATCTGGATCTCCCTGGCAAAAGGATTCTTCCAGTGCAGGGAGTTCCCAGCTAGCAGAGGAGAGGTGTAGCTGGGTCACGCGCCGGCTCTGCCAGCAGCAGCGGCCACTGTGCTGGGAATTTGCTCGCTGTGGGTAGCAGGCGAGCAGAGGTCCCTCCAAACTGCGAGGCACACACGGCTCCCTTGGGCGCACTTAGCGGGGCTCGGTGCACCGTGATGCCGAGGAGGACTGTGCTGTCGCTCCTCTTGTCCCTTCCACCGTGCTCCCGTACGTGTTGGATGTAGAAGTTTATAGCGACTGTGCTAAACGAGGCCAGATGTGTAGGCAGTTTTATTTTTGGACTCCCTTCTTGAGAAGGGAGGTATGGGGAGAAACATGCCTAGGAACTTTTCAGAGACCTGGTAGTGCAGGGTCTCCTCTCAGGGAGTGGAGTGCCTTCTGATGGTACCCGTCTTTAGTATTTGATCTTTCCTTGGTCTTTTGCAATCACTGTGGTGCAAAAAAATCCTTGACAGTTTCTTCTGCAGTGCTCTGGAAGCCTTCATGAGATTTGCTCAGCCTCATTTCAGGTTGAAACTTTTAGAAGTGGGTCCCAGACCTGGGCAGGCAGTGGCAGTCCTGAATTCCTTGACCTTTTTATCCTAAACCTCTTATGTTTACTGTATTGGTGGGGGTGCGTGAGACACTTCATTTTAAGCCAGTAGCTCTGTGAGAGCCAGAGCTTTTCTTTGCACTTGGCTCCTGATAAATTGCCTTTGAATACGCTGCGAGCTCTGACGGAGCCCTTCCTGTCTCCAGCAGTTTTTCAACTACTGGCTATTGGTGCAGGTCTTGTGCCTTCATAAAAGAAGGAACATAACTATTTGGAGACCTCTGCCTCTGTCAAATTTGCCTGTGACTTGCCAAATGCATTTGCTGCAGTGTGATTGCCTAAGCCTCCTTCTGTAGGAAAGCAAGCTAAAATAAGTATTATTTTTCTTGGAAGTTGGATACGCACTGAGACGTGTGCAAAATTTAACAGTTGTGACTCTTCACCTGAGAAATGGAGGAATGGAAATACTTTTCTCAAAAGGTGAATTTCAGCATTATAGGCAGCATTACAAAAATGAAGTCTCCATTTATAAGCTTTGAACATTTTTTTTAAAACTGGTTTACTGTCCTTGTATTGTCTGCTTGTCAGACTATTTTGCAGCCTCAACTCGGACATGGCAAAGCAGTGTTGTTCCTCTTTATTTTTCTCCCAAACTAGTGATTGTTATGAAACATAATTACTTTCAAGTAAGCAGATGTCACATCCTTGCCTTTCTTTCTTGTAGCTGTTGAGCTGCTGCACTTCTGAACCTGTCCAGTGCCAGGTCTTCACTTTTCTCATGCCATTTGTTGAAGTGGATGAGCTTTTTGGACAACAGTTCTTTCATTACCTCAGTATGGCCCTTCTGTTGCATTTCAGATTGGGGGCGGGAGGACTATCCAAGGAAACCAGTTTCTATGATGAGCGCAGCATTAAAGAAAATTGTTGATCACACAGAAACATACTGCCTGCGTATGTTAATCTCATCAGTGATGAAACAACCAGGGTAGCTTGGCATTGAGATCTGGTTGGGTATACATTATGAGTCCTTTGCTAGAGTGTTTTACACTGAGCACTGTCTTCAGTCTGATGTTTGAGAGAGGGGCATTATGTTTTCTTAGAGGTACGCTCCTCTGAAAGTGTCTTTGGTTGCAGTTTCTAGCAGTTTTGCACTTGTGATATGCATGGAAGACTGAAGGATTCATGAAGTAAATTGCCACCGTTGCCAAATTATTCCAAAACTCTAAGAGATATTCGCATCCATGCTGCTATGCCTGAAAACTCATCTCCCTTTTTGATTTCCTACAGTCTCTCACAGCTGATCAGTTCATGCAGCCACCAGGACTGGAGGCAGTGCAAATTCAACCCTGCATTAGAGAAGTGCCCTTGTGAATGTGTCTCTCTTTCCTGCCCAATGGGAAAGGCCAGTATTTCCATTAGCTTCAGTGAATTGGAAACCACTCTCACTGAAGAGTAAGGTGTTGAGGTCCTGGTGAGTCAGGAACAAAAGTAGGATGAATCACATGAGTTCTTCAAAAAGGCAACATTAAGGCTCTGCTACCCACCAGGAGCATTTTTATTGGAAGCTGTGGATTACAATGGGAGATGCAGATTATGAGTCCTGAGTAGCTACAGCAGAACTGAACTCTGGGCATCCTAGAGGTTGGTTGTTCTGGATGAGTGATGTTCCTGGCTGAGTTAAAGACCCTCTCAGCAGTGTTGGTTTGTGCTGTTTATACCTAACCACTGCCTGAGCTTCTCCAGGAAGCTCAGTCTAAAGATTTAGGAATCCAAGCCTATGCACCCCCAAAAAGAGAAACCCTCACTTATTCTATGTGAAGGACTAAAGAGGGGGAAAAGAAACTTCCTCAGATTTAAAGTAATGATTTTTTTCCCCCCCATTATCTTTTATTTATTTATTTTTTCCCTTACTATTTGGCTAGCTGTTTTCAAATGAGTTAACTAGAAATATAACTGCAACAAACACAAGCAACAAAATTAGTATGGGGATCCTTCTCTCTGTCTCTCTCTCTGTCTCTCTCTCTGTCTCTCTCTCTGTCTCTCTCTCTGTCTCTCTCTCTGTCTCTCTCTCTGTCTCTCTCTCTGTCTCTCTCTCTGTCTCTCTCTCTGTCTCTCTCTCTGTCTCTCTCTCTGTCTCTCTCTCTGTCTCTCTCTCTGTCTCTCTCTCTGTCTCTCTCTCTGTCTCTCTGAAATACTTCTTTTTCCCCTTGGAGCTCTCTGCAGCATTCAAGGCTGTTGGCACTGAGAAAATGCTGGTGCAGTTGATGGCTGTTTGCTAGAGTAGGTTGAGCTCTTTTTAGTGGAAGGATCAGTGGTGAACAATTGCCCTTTTACCACAGGAAGGTGGTGGGACAGACTTGGCTTGTTCTTCCCTGGAGTACAAATGGGAGGAAGGGGGGCTGCAGGCCTTCTTCATGTGGTGCAGTGTTTTTCTGAAAGATGTTTTGGGGCTATATTCTGCCAAATGTGGCAGAAGAGTTTACGTGGGACATCTCGACAGTCAGTCGCGGTATTCTGTTCTTGCTGGCTGATACTCTTGTATGTCAGTGGAAGAAAATGTGATGTCCTGTTTTTGTTGTGCTCTTTTTTTGGGCTTCAGGGAAGGGTGCAAGAGGCTTTCCCATGATCTTACCCCCTGCTGCTAAGCTGTCATCCTTTGACCACCAGCAACAAGTCTGAGCAGACAGGTTGATCTTAATGCCCAACAGTTGCATTATCATTAAAATATGAACTCCTGGACAGTCAAATAGGTCTAATCTGCTCTGACGACGTATTTCTCAGTCTGAGCTTTTTCAGAGGCCAAAGCCAATGAGCATGGGCAATTTCCAAAAAGGCAGTTTTATACAAGCAGTTCATGATGAATGGGGTAATTGTAAACACATGTTTGGTTAAACCACTAGCAAACCAGTCTCTGATTCTTCCCAGCCTCAGTCAATGCCAACTTCTACTAGTTCTCAACAGGACAAAAATAGGAAATAACTTTCCTGGCAGGCAAATTGTAAAGGAAATGCCATGCCATCCTCTTTGAATAAACCTATAGCAGGGAGGGAAGAAACTTTTTTACAGAGCAGCGGTAGGGATTTCTACATTTATTGACAATAAACTCAGAGCAAAGTTCTTAAAAGCTTCCTTTAGTCTCATTGTTACAGAATTTATGTCAACAAATCCGCATGAGAAACCAGAGTGACTGCTGTGAAGCTGAGCTGGTGGCTGCTGAAGGCTGCAGATAAGTAAGGGTGGATAATACTCCATGACACTGGTATCATTCTTCCATTATGTATCCCTGGTGAGAAAATCAAGCTAGAAGAATCTCTAAGTCTTTTCATGGTGGAGATTAGCACTTGGTGAACACATGGAAACTTCTTTCAGTGCCCCAAATCCAAATTCTCTGTTTCTGATGACTTAGTCAAGTGGCAGCAGCCCTACCGTAACTGTTTTCATTGGTTTGTAGCACGCAGTTAATTTTCAGCAGTTCCTGTTTCTTTTGGTTATTAATTTTACTTCTGTGTATTTTTCAGGCGCTAGTTTGGTTGTGAAATCATGGGGAAGAAAATCCTTGAATTACTTACCTACATCTTTTTCATCCTATATATTCTTTTTATGAAACAATTTAACATCTAAACATATTTTTGATTAGAAAGTTGCAACCAGCCTATTCTCTGTGCATAATTCATATTTGTTAGAGTGTTTCAGATCCCCAGATTTTCTGGCATTTGGGTCTTTTTCTAGCAGACAAAACAGTAGAAAAAGACTTCCCAGATCATGAATTTAATAGAGGAGGGCAGGGCAAGATAATTTTGTATTAGAAAGGAACAAACCAGAAGTTTTTGAGAGCCTATATATATATATATATATGTATATATATATATATTTTTCTTTTCTTTTTTTCCTACCCCCAATGTTACCTTTGGCCAAACTCCGAGGCACAGACTTGGATACAAGAACATCGTCTTTTCCAAAATGGGAGCTGGAGAGAGGGGATGGGGAGGACTGGGGCAAGAGATAAGTCTAAAGATTGGTCTTTCTTCCTGTACTCTTAAAACTCTGAGCATCCTTGGAAAGGATTGAATTGTTCTTCTTATGTGAAAACTCAAGGGTGTAATTAAGCTTCTAGAAGCCCATAAAGCTAAAAATTCAGAAGCTTGTGATATTTTAGTCTTTTGCCAAAGGCTTTCTTAAAAGGCCTGCTTTCCCTTCTGGCTCAAAAGTATTAAAGTCCATTTAGGAGAATGTTAAGGGAGAAATATGTATTACAAGGCCATTGACTCTTCCCAAATTAATGTCTTATGGGTGATCATTCTTCATTCTAATAGCTGCTTGTGCTGACATCAACCGAGATGTTCAGGGAATTATGTCAGAATTTGAGCTTTGATATTTTGCAGAATGATGGCTCAGGTGCCAGCAAGCCCTTTCTGTGTGGGTCAGGTTGCTTTATTTTTCCTGCCCAGCTTTAACTGTGATGTTCCAGTTCCTGCGCTTTGTCACAGCAAGGACTGTAGTAAACAATTTGCAAGAAAGAGGTGTCTGCGCAGCACAATTGCAAGGACAAAGCGTTTACCCACTTGCCACTGAATTTCATGCTAGGGACAGATGCACCATCAGGGTGTACACTCGAGCTCCAGAAGTAGGTGTGCTCTCAGCATGACTTCCAGAAAAGGGATTACCACCTGTAACACTGAGTTAAATTTTTCTTTTTTGGGTGATACAAGTATCTCAATCCAGGCATCCTGAAATACAAAAAAATTTGAGGCTGAAAGTTACCTTTTCTCTTTTTCTACTTAAAGGACATCTAGATTGAATTATTGTTTTAAAATGATAGTTCTTAGTGAAAGTCTTTTCTCAATGGAAAAGCAAACAGAATGGCCCGTCGTTATACTCTGAAGCTCATCAGAAAAGAAGAATGTTGCAGATCAGAATGTTACGATCTTCATGAACTGATGTTTTTTAATATTTTTTCCTACTATGTTATTAAACAGCTATGGGTAGTGACATTTAACTTTTCCAAGGTTTCAAAAGAAGTATTGCCTTGTGTTCTAGAAGGCTTCAGGAGGACTGGGAGACAAGGCCATGAAACATAGGAGAACAGGGCAAATGCTATTTGGGTGGCTACCATTTCTAGCGCGCGTGAAGACTTGTTTTGCATTCATTTTTTCAGTTTGGTTTGCATTCAGCATGCATCGTGTTCTGGAGCTGAACACAAAAGGTCAAAAAAAAATTCTCTGTGGAATTTCTCACCAGCAAAGGTGGATTATATTGTTCAGACATGGGAAGTCAGAGTAGTTGGAAATACTTTCAGCTGATGCTGTTCATGAGAGGCTGAGTTCACATGCAACACCTACCTGAGTTGTCATCAGGTAACTTACCTTCTTTGTGTCCATGCCCAAATAGCAGTGTCAATACACTGTTTGCTAGGAAAATGGCATTGTAAGATGCCTCGCTAATCTTAGCCATAGCTAATTTTGGTGCACGTGTAATTTATTGTGGCTTATGCACAAGTGGTTCCATTCTTCTTCCCATTATGGGGAAGAATTTTCTGAGAGATGTCTTGAAAATGAGTGATTATGAGGAAGAATTGAATAAAGGAGTTGTGTGTTTCAACAACTGGACTCCTAGATCTGCTTATGTTCTGAGAATTTCTGGGGCCCTTTATATTCAACACTCTAAATATTCCTTTCCAGGTTTGTTCGGAAGGTCTGTCTCATTTAAAACTTTGGAAGTGCTGAGATGACATTTCTGTAGATTGTGAAGTCGTCTACCAGGTCATTTTGGCAGTTCTCTGTGGACTTTCATAATGTACAGCCAGAAGCGATACAAATCACTTTTTCCTTTTTTAGAGGACAGGCATATAAATTTCCATTATGGAAATCTTCAGATGTGAGAAGTTTGAAGAAGCTTTTCCACTTCAAAAGAGTTGATTTATCATTTCTCAAAAGGGTGTGAGCCATGTTAAGAGCTTGCAGCTACCAAAAGAAGATGTCATTTCTGTCCCCGTGGTTGTATCTGTTACCTAGTGCTAGCTTGTTCATTTATTATACCCAGTCAGGGGTGATGCTCTAAGCAGACAGAAGAATAGCTGTTTGTTCCCGACTTTTTTTTTCCCCCCCCAGATTAGCGAATGGGATCATGCAGTGGGACAGCAGGAAAGCCTTTCAGGACAAGGAAAGGAAAAAAATAGGGAAGCGAAGAATGAGTTACCACCTTTCCTTCCAGTGATAATCTATTGCTGGGCCAACTTGGCTGGAGAAGCCTGCTTATTTTTGTGAAGGTCCAACACAAGTGTTTTTCTGCAAATTCTGAACAAATGTTATGGAGCTATGGAAGCCAGCCTCTATAAAACAGCTAGATCTGGTTTTCCATAGCATCTCTTGAGGCTGGCCACATACACAAGAGTTACCTGTTGGAGGCAATCTTCTACACTGTATATATGTGTTTGGAGAAAAGAAATTGGATGAGCCTTAGGGATCTTAATACCTCCCTGAAATGTGAATCTGAATGACAGTGTCTTTATTCACATCTTTTTTAGAAAATTGACATGTGTTGTTGAGTTTTTTTCTTAAGATGAATAGAAAATGTGTCAGTGTTGGAGTGTTTTTTTTTTTCACTGAGCAACTCAGCCGTAACAAAAGTTACTATTGCTTTTGTACAATTAAAAAAAGAAAGAACACTCCCCCAGTTTGACAATTATGTAAGTAACGTGTAGCTGTATCTCGCTAAATGATCAGCATAAGCCAGAACAATCAGGGAAGTAACTGTGGTAATAAATCCATCATTATTCGTTTTACAATATTAAGTGTAATAGCGTAGGCATGAGTATGAACATGAGGAATGCTGGAGAGCTGATTGACTTGCCCTGAAACAGTGTGGTAAAACTCTCTTGTCTCAGGGCAGTCACCAATAATACTTTTTTCCTTCCCCTGGGATGTTTCCCTAGTTTAGACTCTTGATGTTGTGGGTTTTCCTGTCAAATAGTCCAGCTACACAGAGATGATGAAGAGGGGTTTTCACAGTGAAAGTCCAATAAAGGCATTAGAGTAGCCTGCTCTCCTGCCTATTAATTTGTCTCAATAGCTGTTGGACAGATCTTGCCCCAGAAGCTCTTAGGAATCTTCAGGGGCTTTCTGTGGTAGTTCTCAAGGTTCTTTCTCCTTGCTAAAGCTAATGCACTTTAGGCTTGGAAAAAAATCCCTGCAAGCCAAACATTGAAAATGAGATGGTTCTTGTATAATTTCTTGCTTGTAGTAAAAGTGAGCAAGGGATCTGGTTTTTTGTTCCTTTACAAACATGGAATCATTTTGGTGTGAGGTAACAGATAGTGCCTTTCCTTCATTTTGCCTCACTGAGCTTACGAAGACTTGGAATTTATGTTCTTGGGTTTTTGACTGTACAGCAGTGAAGGACACTTCTCTTCAGAAGCACTTCTGTTTGGTCTTTTCCATAATTTAGTGCCAAAAACATTGAGCTACTTGACTATCTCAGTCTTTCTGGAGTTGTGCTATGCATAACATACTGGGCGCTGTGAGGAAGAGTTCTGTTTTGGACTTGATTACAGGGGTCTGCCTCAGTCTAAAGTGAGGTTCTGTCTTTTGCAAAATCTTTCTGCAAGAAGGCTACAAAACAGGTATCAAATATTCTCGCTATCCCCTGTATTTTGCTTTGAATGTTCTGTATCAGCTGCCGAGTGAAATGCAGATTCTATAACAATTTTTACCTGTAATTCTTCAATCCTTTGCATAGCTGTATCTTCAAGATATTAGGATGAGATGACAAAGAGACTGCCGAAGTAGTAATTCTATGGGTATGCTAATTTTGCTGCCTACAAATGGCAGGTTTCTTTGCTGCTTTCCAGCCATGTGAAGTTGGCTAGATCTGCTAGTCAAGCAGATTCATCTGCACTGACTTTGGCAGCTATTCAGAAAGGACTTGCCCAGCCAGAGAGAAGTACCCATGGGACATCCTCCTCACCCCCCAGGAAGCGTGTGCGGACTAAAGCCTCTACTTTTATGTTACTGTGGCTTGTCTAGAGTCAGCATCTGAGTATGGGTCTCTGTCCAAGCTGCTTGGTCAGAGTGCCTTTTTGCCTAAACCTATGTATGTGCCATAAATCTTGGCACTGTGTGAACAAGCGTGTTTTTATCAAATAGCTGATTTTAGTTTGCATCTTTTCACAAGCTGTGTGAATATCCTCTAATCCCAAATCGCGAACAAAACCAATGCATGCTTTACATAAGGAGTTTGCTAATTCTCCCAAATCCTGGCTTGCTGTACAGAGTTTCTGTTGCTCCTGTTCTTGGGCCAGGGCAGTCTCTGCTGCTCATCTCACAGCAATATACCCTTTCTGCTTCCAGCATTCCTGGGGTAACGCTGCCTCCCCTCTCTGCTGCCCAAGCGCTCCATTTCTCTCACAGGCTTTTGGGGAATATGTATCTCCATGTGGTAAGAACTGTCCGAAGTGCATCATATTTTTGTGCTGTATGGGCCTGTATGTTAAAGCAGGTTATATGGTAGTAGATATACTTACATTAGGCAATTTATGAAATGTCTGCCCCATGGAGACTTGTTCATGAAAGCTCTTTAATGAGCACTGAAGTAGTTCAGTGGTGCACTGGAGTACGGCATAGATTTTATAACTAATCTGTAGATAAAGTTGATTACTTGATGTAGCCAAAAAAAAAAAAAGTGGGAAGACAAAGGAAGAGGTGAAAGGAAAGCATACATAGAGCTTTCTAGTCAGAGTAATAAATTTTCTTCTGTGAATTAGGATTAGTGCATTATCAGTATGATTTCATTGAAGTTTATTGGATTAGTAAGTAGAATATGTACTCTGACTATATTTCATTATGCAGTCCTTTTATGGAGCCTGAGAGGTGCATATCCTTTCTGCAGTCCTTTAAAAACATGTAGGGTTTCTATGCAGCATCCGATACTCTCACTGGCTACTTCACTGAGACTTAGTGCTGAAGCCCTTTGGGAGTATGGCAAGCACACCCACAGCTCATTGGTGTCAGAATATGGAAATTGGAGCTATCGTGTTTTAAGCTCTTGCAGGGCACCCTCAGGCCCTGTGATCCCTTGGCAGCTGTGCAGCGCTGAAACTGAGTGTGTAGTTGAGGGGTTTGAAGGAATGAACTTCAGTCTTTCCCTTCCTACCGTCTTCCTGGATCCTTTTGAAAGTCCTGCTGTAACTATGCAACCTGATACCACAGATCCTTGGAAACCAGAGCTTAAAGGAGAGCTGCATTAAAAGTGACTTTCACCTGAGATGCTGCCTCAGAAACCTGTTAGGTTACTTGGTTAATGTTAAAATCCTAACTAGCTAAAATCTAACAACTTCCCATTGCTTTTCAAAGAGTCTATTTACATCCGTGTTGCTTTAATGCAGCCTAGATAGACCAATACAGTTATAATTTATAATACATCATCATCTTTGAGAGCACTGAAAAATCCCCTTGCACCTTTACATCCAAAGGATGGAGGAGAAAAACTGAACAGAGCCTAGAGATGAAATACCATAAAAAATGTAAACTTACCCTGATTTGAACACGAATGAACAGCATTTTTTTAAAATTTCCTGTTTGTTTTTGTGACAATTACTGTAAGAGAAAGATTAGAAACCATTTTAATCTGCTTTTGTGGATTTGAATGACTTTTTGTAAGTGACCTCTGCCTGTTCATGTGTGTGTTCACAGTAACAAAAGGGAGAGTAACCTACTTGAAAGGTGAGAATTTGCACGGTGCAGCGAGAGCATGGAAAAGAAAGCATGGACATGGGCAAGGACTTGATTTTTCCCCTGTGCAACCACTTCCCAGCTGTGCCAGAGGGAAAGGAATCTATGGTTTACACAGTTACATGGATATTTCTGGTGTGATAGAGGGATAAGTAGATTGGGTTCTCTTTCTGTCTCCTTCAGGTGAAGTTGATGTGGTAGAAGGGAGAGTAGGGGCTTGCTCTTAGCTCCCAGGATGGACCCTCACTCTGAAAATGCCTAGCACGGATTGCCTTTTCAGGGTGATGGCAACAAGTTCTGAGACACACTACTGGGGTTCTGTATGGGGAAATCTTACAGTTGTGGGGGAAATATTTTTGCCTGTGAGATTCCTATATAGTGTTCCACAGTTTGTGGAAATTAACTTCTTTGCAATGATTATTGCTTCTTCAAACGTGTAAGAAGTGTTAGGGAGAAGAAAAAGGCCGGAAAGAACCAAGTATTAATGCCACAATATGGGGTAAACATCCCACTTGCGATACAGGTAGCTAATTCACATCTAAAACTTGGACTAACTTCAGTCCTGGTTTAAACCACAAGTGTTACTTTTGAGTAGATGTTTATTTGCCATGTCCTGTGGTCTCGTGGCAATTTGGACAGCCAAGAATTCCTGGGTTTACCACACAGTGAGGTGGCTAAGCAAAAATGCTGCTGGTTTGAATGCAAACAGTGGAAAGTCTAAACTCTATGAAATGGCAATGCCCGCTTGACTTATCTTGACGTAAAATGTCTATTTCTTTTACCGCCAGCACTCTCATGCTAGGAGTGATGGGTGATCGACCTTTGCAGACTAAGAGCCCAGTTCTCTAAGACAGCAATATCTACTGCTGTAAAGGTGGAAAGCAGGGAGAGGAAAGCCCTTCCTGAGGATAAGGGAAGGGCAGTGGTGCTAATGTGGTAAATCCCCACTGGGATTCTCTTGTGGTTCAAGAAGCAAGCTCAAACTTCTGATCCTCCTTGCTGTTGTTGTCAAAGTTGTGTGTAATTTCTGTTTCGTAAAGCAGCAAGAGGCCAGTTCTAGTCATGAAATACCCTGGCAGATATCTCTCCCTGAATTAGCATCTTGCTCTAGCATATTCAACAAAAGATGGCAATTTTATTTTTATTTTTTTAATTATATATTTTTTGACACAGTGTTCTGTAAAGCAAATGCAGTCTCAAGGCTTCCCTTAAAACCCAGGGCCTTGCTTAAATAGCTTCCAGTGCATGGTTAAGCCTAGACTAAGCCTAATCTTTTGCTAGGAGGAGTGCATTTGGAAGACTTACAAAACACATGTCCTGGGCTGCTTTAGTTGATGCAGATAGTGAAGGCCAAATTGAGGGAGGCCAAGGGGAAGAGGAGTTTGGGAAGAGAGAATTGGCTGAATATGCTGATAGTGTCTACAGTTATTCTGAATCACGCAAGAGCTCATTCAGTCCTATGTTCCCACACCTTCTATATATGTGAGAACAAATATAAAATGGAGGGGGGGATACAGTTTGAAACAATAAATAAGTTAAGAGAGTAGCTAAGGGTGAGATTTCTAACCTCTAGTGACACCTCATACACAGTGCGTATTATTGCCAAGCTACAGAATGATTAAGAAGTGGTGCACTAACTTTGTCATTTAACTGGGCTGAAATAGCCAAGATGAGGTTTTCTCGCAGACTTTTCTAGAAGATATTTGTGTCCTTCAAAAAACCTCTGACAGCCAATGAACCTTGGGATTTGGAGCTACGGCTCATAGACTGCGGCTGAGTGTAGAACTGTGTTCGAGCCATGAGTTGGAGCAATGCTCCTGCAGTCCATTCTCTGGAGTGGGACCTGAGCAAAGTGCCCGGCGCTGCTCACTGTATGGCCTGGGCATGGCCTTGTCGTGCTTGGATTTGTGTGCAGCATCAGGACATAGCTGGGGTCTTGTATCAAGAGGTAAGTACGTTGGTTAAAGTAGATACTTTTACGTATAAGGTTTGCAAAATGGTGAGCTTTTTCAAGGAACTTTGTTGCTGTAAGTTAGCGATGGCATGTGCCTGAAACGTGTTTCTTGGTTCCGATGCTTTAGTTAGCCTTCTCATACCAGGCAATGCCCTTATAAGAAAGAGAGGAGGCCTAACACATCAGTTCCAAGCCCAGATCTGCATCTGGAGAAGAGACTTTCAAGAGGTTGACTAGTCAATGAAATACTGTGGCAGAGCTGTGATTTCTGACAGCAGTGTAGTGATGGGGATGGGGAAACGCTGCACCCTCCCAGACGGTCTGTCTGTTGACTCACTATGTGTGTTTTTTTTTTTTTTTTTTTTTTTTTAGCAATTTTGATTTGATATTTTTCTTTCCTCTTTCCCCAGTGCCCTCACACCACACCCTGCCTGCCCTCCACCCAGTAATGTTTTCCCAAGTTGTCTTTGTTGCTTTCTTAACCTTCTTGTGTCTTGTCCTGAAGTTCAGGGGTGTGGAGAACTGGCTTTTCCCTCTCTCCTTGCAGCAGGCTTTTATACCATCATAACTCTCTCACTCTTTCTCTTCTTTCAGTTGTGTGTTTTTTTGTTTGTTTGTTTGTTTGTTTTTTTCAGATGTCATGTTTTTCTAATCCTGTGATGTTCCTATTGCTTTCCCTTGGACTCTTTCCAGGAGATCTTTTCAGAAACTTGCTGAAAACTGGATACAGTATCAAGCTGGAAGCTTTATGAGCTATGAGTGTTTTTTTTTTTTTTTTTTTTTTTTTTTTTTTTTTTTAAAGTTACTTCAGGATTCTTGCATGTTGCTCTAAACACATTCTTGTATAGCATTTGTCTTTTTCTCAACAGAGAAATTGCAAGTTTGTCAAACTTGCTTTGAATTCAGCTTTCCAGCAGTCTGCCAGATTTTTCCAAATTAGTTGCTTCCCCAAGTTTGTCAGGTGACGCTTTCTACTTAATCATCTAGATTATTAATAAAAGAATAGTATGAGACCAGGGCAAGTTTTAAGCGTGTGAAGTGGTTTGGTGACCCTTTCCATTTTTTTTTTCGACTATGAGTAAATGCTAAATGGGAAGATGGCTGTTTTTATTGTTTGCTGTAAGGCGAAGTTTTCTTAACTTGTCCTTTAAGATATGTTTTGAATCCTTTGATATGGTTTTGCTGCTGTCAAGATTCTGCTTCTCTGTCCTCAAATATGTTATCACTGTTAAGAAATTTTTCCTTAAGTTCCTATGGAATTTTTGGTGTTTCAGTTTCCGGCCATTTCCTCTAGTCCTTTCAGTGGCCACCACTGAAAAGAGACCATCACCGTCCTCTGCACTCCCTCCCTTGAGGTACTTATAGACACTGATTAGATCCCCTCTCAGCCTTCTCTTCTCCAGGCTGAACAGGCCCAGCTCCCTCAGCCTCTCCTCATAGGGCAGATGTTCCAGGCCCCTGATCATCCTTGTAGCCCTGCGCTGGACTCTCTCCAGAAGCTCCACATCCCTCTTGTACTGTGGAGCCCAGAACTGGACACAGTACTCCAGATCCGGCCTCACCAGGGCTGAGTAGAGGGGCAGGATCACCTCCCTCGACCTGCTGGAGACGCTCTTCTTAACGCACCCCAGGATCCCATTGGCCTTCTTGGCCACAAGGGCACACTGCTGCCTCATGGTCAACTTATCATCCACCATGACACCCAGGTCTTTCTCCGCAGAGCTGCTCTCCAGAAGGTCGGTCCCCAGCCTGTACTGGTGTCTGGGGTTATTCCTCCCCAGGTGCAGGACCTTGCACTTGGCCTTGTTGAATTGCATGAGGTTTTTTATCGCCCAGTTGTCCAGTCTGTCCAGGTCCCTCTGGATGGCAGCGCAGCCCTCTGGGGTATCGGCTATCCTCCCACAGCTTTCTTGAGAATGTGGCGAGTGGACTGACCTTTTCCTTGATTGTTATTTTACAGATGTGGATTTATAGAATGAGGCCTTTTGAGGTCTCCTGATTCATCTTCACTTATTTGGTTATTTCAATCTTTATGTCTTCAGACTATTGCCCTTTTTCGGTGCCGCATTGTAGTGCACATGGATGGACTTGATCTGTATACCTAGTGAAGGTGAAGGAGTAACTGTTGCTTGGTTTTGATCATATATGGATGAGAGTGAAATTTAAACATCTCTGATCTGAGGATTAACTGGATCCTGTTAAAAGCCAGAGATGAGAGAGCAAACACACAGTGGCATCCAGGAAGCTCTTTCCAAATACAAAATCAAGGTAGTTCAGCAGGCATCACCCCCCTGAAATAGTTAGTGGGAAAACAGCAAACGCCAAAAGGTTGAATCCTTCTCCTGCTTTCACTAAATTTGATTCTGATAACATCTGAGCTGGTATCTGTGGTCAGTATAAGGTTTTATATGTGGTGGTTCTGCTGCTGTCTGAGAACACAAATTCATTTAAAATAGAAAGTAATTAAATCTACTGATGAACCCCAGATGGCATGATGATCATAATAATAAACCAGAGGTTTTGTGCTGTATGCTGGTATGCAGGTACCAGATCTAGCAATATGTTGGTTGTTTATAGAGTGGAAAGTGGTGGAAATGGTGACATTGCTCACAACATGAGAGCTCTTCTGGAAGGAAGGTACAGTTGCAAGAACGCATGGCCTAGTGGAGAGATGTTACCGGCTTTCTGTTGGCTGGTAGTCTTCCCCTGCAGGTTAGGGGTTTGTCCTGAAGGCTCTTGCACAGAGTTGGCTTCCTTTCTCCAAAGGGTGTAGTAGAAGGACAAAGGCGATTCCTTGTGGAGATTTGCTCTTCCTTGTCCAACAAAAGTGCACATAACGGTAAAAGCACTAAGTAAAAGGCAGTATACTTGGAGAGACTTTGTTGGAGCGGCCTCTGGCTATTGCTGATCCTGCTCTGCTTTCCACGCCCCGGGTCACCTCACTGCAGAAATGCTATTGTTCCTTTGGAGAGTGGGAGGACAACTTAGACATGTGGAAAGCCTTTACTTTGATCATCCCTCATTTCTTCTGCAGTAACATGTTGTTTATTAAATGCTGTTTACATAAGCCTCTCTGTAAAGATGAAAAAAATAAAAAGCAATTAACACAGGCCTTTAGTTTCTTTAAATTTATCAATAGTGTCTGTGTGGTGGGAAGGGTAGCAGAAGAGGGGTAAGTCACAGGACATATTTTACTTTTTTCCAGTATCCCAAAGCTCGTACAGCCTCATAACAAGCAAAGCAGAAGTGAAAGAATCACATTTTTATTTGCTGGCAACACATATCTGCCTCTGCCTCTATAAATTATCAGAGTCTCAGGCAGCTGAAAATTGGACCGCTTGTTACCAAAAGTAAGTTTTAATCTGGCAATGTCACTTCCTGACTTAAAGATCATCATGTTCTACAGTACGAAATACTTTGATTCTTCTTTTTGAAGCATTCCTCCTTCAGCTGCTGTCTCCATTAGCTACATAAGAAGCTCAACTTTGATCCACTCCGTAAATCGTTATACATTGGATCTGACTTTTTTTTTCTTTTCCTTTTGAAAAGATGTAAACTGGGACTGCAGAAGAATGGGCTGGAATGGTGACTGTCCTTCTAGAGCACCTGTATTGCAATGGATAACATGGCTCAAAAGCTGTTTTTCCAACCACAAAATTGATTCTGAAGCAGAACCGTTTGTGTTCAGCCAGGCTCTCTGTCATACTTAAGCTGCAGGAATATGTCTTAAATCCTCAGAAGGAAGAAGTATATTGTTGTTTTCCATGAAATGACTTTGCAGAATAGATGCAATTCCTCTTAACAGAGGATGTTGTAATTAACGCATAATATTACATCCTGCTAAGAGAAATGTGACTGCCTCTTTTTAAACTAATCACTGGTATCAAAAAAACCCTCCTGCTCTTTTCTTGGCATGTTGATTCTGCTGTCACACAGTAGCTGGTAGAGAGGCTTAAAATGCTCTTTGCTCTAACAGCAGAATTAGAGTGCATAAGCCTGTGCCGTTTTTGGCTTGCTGTTAGTGTTTTAAGTCTTTAAAGTCATCCACTAAAGACAACGAAGAAGAACAAAAGTTGGCTTAGATATGTGGCATGTGTGTTCTTGTTTAATATCAGAATTTCTGGTATGGCCAGGGACACATGCCAGCTTTTGCAGTAGAGGCCACAGTTCAGATACTTAAATACTATACTAAAAATAACAGGACTATTTTAGACTGGGACCCAATTAGGGAGAGAATAACTTGTTGCTCTGCAGTCAGTAATCTCAAGTAGTAGGCAGTGCTCAAATAAACTTTGTTTTGCTTGCAAAGTTGCCAGTTTTGATACTGCTCGCTCTCCATGCCCCTTGGATGCATTTTGCAGAGGTTAAAAGAAGAAAAATCCACTTCTTAAAAGAGACTTTGTGTGATTTACTTGAGATTTTGCTATTGCAGTGTTTAATAGCATTACAGCTTTTAATCCGGCAGCAGTGACCTGGGAAATTCCTAGAAGGCAGGGTGTGGGAGAGGAGTGCGGCAGCAAAATGCCCTCAGCCTTGCGGCTCGCGGGCTTCGCCGCCCTTCCCTGCGGAAGGGCAAGGAGGGGAAGGGCGCCAGGGCAATCCAGGCAAGCGAGGAGCAAAGGGGCTAGTGGAGAAGGCAGCTTTCCTCTGCTCTGCGTGCTATGATGGAGGAGAAAGGAGGGTGGTTGCTGAGCTGTACTGCTGTTTCCTGCTTTCCTGTGTCAAGAACAGTGCAAATAACTCTTGCACGCTTTAAGCATCTGAAATAAAACAGTGCTTTACACTTCAGTTATTTTTCTCCAGCGGTTTTGTTTCTGGTGATGCTGCCTGCTGGCACCTTTCATCAGATCAGGCAGATCTCGGGGAGGCAAATTAAAGGAATCTGAATTTCACTGTGTGTAGGGGCGTTGGTGGGGAACGTGCGTGTTCCAGCATCCAAATCCTCCAGTCTTGGACTGCTCCAAAGCGAACAGCTGTCTTTGGACTTGGATCTCCGCTGCTCGTCAGAAAGGGGATGTAGATGAGGGAGCGCTTTAGGTAGCCGTATGCATGTGCTGAAAAGAACTGTGCTGATGTTTGAGATGAGAGCTAAGTGCATCTGAAATTTCTCTTTTTGATGATGTCTTCCTGGCATGGTGCTCTGAGTACATGAAAAAGCCAGAGTCTTTTTGGTGTTATGACTCTTATACTACTTTGACAGCAGTTTTCTGGTTTAATCAAAATAAAAAGCTGATGGAAGAGGAGTTCAAGTCCTTGTTCAACTGTGGATTCTTAAAAGCTTTTAGTATTGCGTTGGGCTTGCTGCATATTGTGGTTTTGAGAGGTTTTTATCAGATTTGTGCAAAGTGTGATACTCCTTAAGGAGCTGGATATTGATTTGCCCTTGTCCTTGCCTCAGGTGCAAAGGCAGGGCCTTCCTACATGCTGGTTTTGAAAGTAGCACCCTCCTCTCCCAGGCTGAAACACGTCGCATCTCTGGTGTAGTGAATTCCCATGCAAGCAGTGGGAGAGGCACCCTAGGGAAGCAGTTTGTTTTGTGTCGGAGAGAGCCAGGTTTTATGCACGCAGCTCACAAGTTACTTACATTCCACCTTCTGCGTACCGCAGCAGCCTGCAAGACTTGCTGTGAAAAGTAAATGTTATATGGAGGATGCCTAGCAACTGTAGCTTTTAAGTCTGTGCTGTGTCTGTGTTGTTAAAGGCGCAAATCTGTTTGCTTGATGCGGCATTTGCTAGAGAACGGCGAGTGCTGCTGCTGGAGGTGCCTCTTCTTGCCCTCTGTGGTGCAGCTGCTCTGTCAGCAATCGTTCATGACTGTGGTTGGATAGATGTCTTAGTACCCATAATTCACAGATGGGAATATTAATTAAAAAAAAAAAAGTGCAAGTGATGGTTTGAACTGCCGCTTATTCCAGCTTAGGTGAATGTGCCACATTTATGATTCCAGCTGAGCAACCAAGAACCGTCTCCGTTCATTGGTCTCTGCCTTGACCCAAGGGACACCGAGTGAGCAACTGGGAATAGTCATGTCTGCAATTCCAGAGTTCATGGGTCAGAAACCTGCCTTCATCTCAGGTCTATGCCTTGAGCTTGGCTGGCTCAAAACCCTCTGTCTCTCTCTCGCTGAGTTTTTTTTATTTGAAAAGAGAGTTGGTGGAGAGCCCTGTGGGGAAAGCTCTTGAGAATGAGCAACAACGTGAGTGAGAGTGAGTGTGCTTCTGGCTGCTCCTCTCGATAGGAGCAGCGCCAGTGGGTCAGGCCACAGTTCTCTGTGGTTGTGGGCAGGTGGTAGCAGTTGCTTAGGTAGCCAAGCTGAGTTTTCATCTGCTAGGGCATTTTATGGTGATCTGTGCAGCAGTTCACTGAACTCCAATATCTATCTCCATTACTGCATTTGCTGTTCCTTCATGACCTTTTTTTTTCCCCAGTAGTTAGCCTAAATTATTATTTTAGTTCAATGATACTTTTGTTGACCAGAGCAAATCACAGAAGTGAGTTTCATAGATGGTGTTTCATATGTATTTCTTACCCGTTGTACATCTGTTACTTGCTGCTTCCCCTCTGAGAGGGAATAACCATTCTCCAGGCACTTTTTCCATGTCATTCCTGATTGGCTAGACTTGTCATGTTTTCCTCAGCTCTCTTTTTTGAGGAAAGGGAACCTCCAAGTTAAAAGATCCAGGTTTATTAGTATCTCTTCTTTTCTGTTTCTTCTCTGTGCTTTTTCTAATTCTCCTATGCGCTGCTAGTGCCATAAAAACACGCAGTACTCAAGAAGTGGGTGTGCCCCGAGTTCCGTGATTTGTCATGATTTCTGCTTTACTTGCAGCAATTCCTTAATTCTTAATGCTGTATTATGTGACGTAGTTTGCTTTTTTTTTTTTTTTTTCACTGAGCATTTAGCTGCTGCTTTCCAACAAGACTTCAGATTCCTTAGGCTTATTCCAGAGATGCGCACGGATGGGATTATTTGTCTTTTTGCACAATGATTTGTGTTTAAGGGAATTAAATTTGAGACGCACTCATAATTGTCCATTCCCTCAGGATCCTGCTATCATTCCGCTATGCTTTGCACAGAGTTCTCACTCTCATGACTGTGTATACTTGGTATTGCCAGGAAACTTCCTATCATCTCACTGTTCATCCTGTTTCAGATTCTGTTTCAGTATATTCACAAGCAGTGGCCAAAGCAATGATTCTTGTGAAATTCCCTCTATGGAGAAACTTCACTCTATTTTCCTACCCGTTAATTCTCGCCTTTCAGGAGGTAGCTAAGTTGAGGGCAAACACTTCTGTGAACCATGGGAGATGAGATTCTTTTGAGTCTTTAGGGATATTGTCAAAATGAATGTATTCTTTTAAGTTGTATCAAGAAGACCACCTGTCTCCACATGACTGTGACAAATCTTGAATAGATCTGCGTCGTGACTTACACAAAAATGTATTGATTCTTCCTTGTGATATCATATTTATCAAAGTCTGTTTTATTAAGTTACAGTTTTAAGCAGTTCTTCTGATGTAAAGGCACTTACTGATTTGCGGTTCCCTGGGTTTTCCTTGAAACCACTTAACAGCTTTTCTAAGATACTTTGTTAGTGACTGATGGCTATACTCAGCTTGGAGACTGACATACTGCTGCCTTTTTCTTAGAAACATAACATCTCTTAAAGACCGTTTTTCTTCTAGCTTCTTCACTTTCTATCAAGAAACCTTTAAATAGTTTGCAGATAAGATACATTTTGGGGTAAGAGGGAGGAAAGGTTTTTCTTTCTGTATTTGACATGATGACTGGTGGCAGATTCCTTTCTAGTCTGATCTTTGGCTTTGGCCTTAGGTCCAGGTTTGTTCTGGGCATTTGGAGCTAACTATAGCATGAAATCGCTCTTTGATATCCTGACTTTTGGGCCTTTTGCCCTACTTTATAGGGACGGGCATCAGTACATCCCATATTTCATTTCTAAACTTTAATGTCCCACTTCTGTGTTGCCTATTTGCAACTTAATGGAAGATTAAGTTAATATCTTCAAGTATGGTCTGGCAGAATAACATTGAAGGAGCGTACTTCTTCACTGGCAAACAGTCTCCCAAGTTCTACATCAAAAAAAAAAAAATTTAGGGCACAAGAAGTGTCAGGAGTGTCTCCCCCTAGCAAAGGACAGGAACCTGGGAAGTTCTCATGTAGCTATTGCAACGTTCCCAGTTCTGGCTGAAATGCTGCTTTCTCGTCGGGTGTGGGACCTTGTTTATGAAACTTAATAGTTCTCTGTGAAACTCAACACTTAGCTGCTTAACACTCCAGCCTGAGTGATGCTCAGTGAGGTGGACAGGGCACTTTGTGTATCAGCTGTTTCAGGCGTCTTGAAGTCTAAATGCAGCACTTCCTTCGTCGACATTTGGAAGCCTCACTGGCTTCCAGGGGGAAGGGAGGGGAGAAGCTGTCTTGGTGTAGCAGCACAACTCTGGAGCAGATGTATCCTCCAAAAAAATAAATAAAACACTGAGTCACCCCTCCTTTCTTTTCCTTCCATACTGCCGGGCCAATGCTAATACCCTTGTATTTCATGCAGGAGGGAGAAGGCAGACAATACTGTCTTTTATTACTCATACCCTGCAGGACACTATCTTCTTCACGAAACGCGGGTGGCGTCTGTCTGTCTCTCCATTTCATGGGAAAGATTAACAACAATTAAGGTCAACAATTAAGGTTGTGAAAACCTTCGAATAACTGCAGCATCTGCTGTTATACTAGGAAAAATAAAATAACCCTTGATTTCTAATTGCCAACAGAGGACTTGCTCATATCTGTTTTGTAATTGCCGACTTGTGAAATTCCCACTGTTAACCAGTCCCTTGCCAACCAGTGTAAGTTGACAGGGATGTGTGTGAGTATTGGTTTTACCAGTAGCTACACTCAGAACCTGATCTGCAGCAGGGAGAGTGGGAAGCATGTAAGATTAGGGACATAGTGACCCTAGTTGTGGCAATAATGGTTTAAGTGGGTGAAGTGTTTTCTGAGACAGTCTGTGTGTGCCCAGGCAACTGGCCCCTCCCCTGAAGCCCCGTTGTTGACCACATGAACTTCCTGGGGTGTTTCAAAGAAACCTGGTTGGAAATACTCTCTTTACTCTCTTTGAGACAAAACAGAGTTGTTCAGGAATAGTTTACTGTATCTCAACTGAGTACTTCCATAGGACCCTTAAATTTGACGGTGAAAGAGCACTTATGTGGGCTCTTGGAGTCATGTTTCTCAAAGCAATCATTGAAGCAGTGCTGTAAACTGTCTTGTGGACCTTTTGCTAGTATTTGTACAGACTTAAAGAAGACATTCTCCAGTTTGGAAGCTTTCATTCAGATGATGAGCTTTTCATATAAATGAATAAACCTTGTATGATTTGGGCTAGATGATCTCCAGAGGTCCCTTTCAACCTCAACCATTCTGTGATCCTGATAACGAGGACTCACATTCTGATTTCGCTTGTCTGACCATGTGAGGCAACTTCCTAACCTTGCCGATTAGCAACTTCCTAACCTTGCCGATTACTTCCTCTATGGATGTGCTCTGCCTTTCTTCTAGTGCATGAAAACTTCAGCACTAGTCCTGTGCTGAAAACTGGAGCCTAGCCTGTTCTTGCTTGAATGTGGCTGCTGAGGGAGCTGCTCGTGTTCTCGCTTTGCACAGAAATGGAGCAATTCGGTTCTTTGGGGGTCATTTCTGCACTGAATGCGTTATGAAATAGTCTCTCAAACCTTACAAAACTTAGCCTGCTAGACAGCAGCCTGTACCAAGAGCCTGTGAGGGATCCATCACCGAAGCCTGATGGAAAACAGCTGTGCCTTTCCATCCCTAAGACTACGGGAGAAATTCAGGCACACTGCTCTGGATTTGCTCAGTGTTTCTGCTTCCTGCTGTGTAAGTAGTGGCTTTCTAGAACTCTTTCTTTGCTCTCATTGCAGCAGCTATTCGGATCAGTGCTGCTACTTGCTGCTCCTTGCAATAGTGTGAAAATGATACCCTTATTTTTCTTCTCCTTAACCTCAACGTTCTGGGTAATTGTGTTGCCGTTTACCAGAATATTGTGCAACCTGCTCTGACAGAGAGGGCTGTACTTCAGCGGGAACACAATTTGACTGTTTGGTTGTAGTTTAGGAGAGAGTGGTGGGAAGGTTTACAACTGGAAACTTCTCTGTAAACCGCAGCTGTCTCCCCAGCCAGGGAAAAGAGCATTTATTCCCAATTGAGTAGCTTTCTCAAACCTGGCTCTGGGAGGTATCCCGCTTCAATACACTTCTGCTTCTGTCTTGCTTTTTGGGGCAGAGAAGATACTCTGTTTTGCATAATGAAGAGGTTAACTTTTGGTTAAATGAGGCAGCTTTCGTGAAAATGTTGTTGCTTACTACAGACTCTTCTATGAATTGCTAGGCTAGAAAAGACGTTTGTGCAAAGGTGTTGCAGAAAACAACTCTATGATGGCTGCCAAGCCATAGAATATTTTACCAAAGACTAAGAATGTTATGAGGAGGAGAGACCGTCAGATTATTTGACTGCAAATTCTGTAGCACCACTGCTCATATGAAGAGGAAAAAAATGTTATAATTTAGGCATCTCTTTAAGACTAGTAGGCATCTAAGTCTTAGCTGAGGGAGCTGTTTTTCTTCTTCCAGTGGCAGAAAGAAGCGTGAAAGCCTATGGTGCTTGTCTAACGCAGAAGGCTGTGTGAAGCCGTCTCTTCTTGCAGGTCTGGGTTTTAATAAAGTAGTCCTGAAAATCAGCAGAGCATTGCAGATTAATGAGGCTGAAACAAAAATTGAGGCTCTACAGATACATCTGCCGAACTGATTGTACTAGTGATGAATAAACACCGTTATAGATCAAAATACAAAGGAACAAAAAAGCCACTTCTCTGAGTTACAGTTTCTTCAATTAACAGTAGCAACTGGAAATTCCAACTTTCTGAAATTCAGGCAGGCTTCTGAAAGACAGCTTATCTGCTGCCTTTTTGATGAGACTTTTATTTTACTGTGGAGTATTTTGTGAGTAGAATTTCATGCTGTTTTTGAAGAGGAAATCATGCATAGAATCTCTGTCTCATGGCAAAGCAAAACTGGGAAAGAGAATTAAACTACAGGATTTATTTACTACTATTTTTTGAGGTGGAACAGTTGCAACAGAGGTCTGCTGTGTCAGCTGCAGAGATTCTTGCTTCGTTTTACATCCTCTGCTGCTGGGAAAGAAGCTCTTCCTTTACTTATTTTCATGCACACATATATCGATATGTGTGCATATATGTACATAGAGAGAATCCTAAAAGTTGCTAAAGATGGGAGAAGCTAAAGCTTCATCAAGATAAACTTCTTGCAGTACAAGGGCAGAGAGTTTGGGGGTATGCTGGAAATGGTTTGGGATGATTCTCAATATTGTTCTGCGAAGATAGGCTTAAGGTAACAGTGCTGTGTCATGTGGCTGTTCATCTGGGGTAGGATTCTTCTGGCTATTTTTGAGTGTCTTGACTATATCTGCTTATATCTGAGCTAGTTTTCAGTACTCTGCTCAACAGTGAGAAACAGGCATCCTGGAGGTGCAGCTCTTCTGAGCCGTGACAGCAACCATAGACCGAGATGGGCATTGACTGTTTCTCCTCCTGAGCTGCTCTGCCAGAGCAGAGATATATATTCACCCTGTACTCTGGATCCATAGGATTGTGTTTTTTTTCCTTTGATTCTCTCTCCCCAGTAATACAGGTTTATGGTCAGTTCTGGACTTAGCCTCACGTGCTGCTGGCCTGTCAGTGATGCTGGGCACCTGGTGCTTACACACTGGCTTTGCCTGACTTGCTGCTACTGCTAATGCCAGTTGGACTAGCTCAGGAGTGGGAGCCTGTGTGCTGCTTTCCAAGCTTTATGAATACAAATGCTTTGTGGGTTAAAATACACTGGGGCGTAAGGCAAGAAATTACGGAAGGAGCTTAGGCTACATCTGGAGCCTGCACCTTTTGAGAACAAATACTCCCTCTTTCCAGTCTGAAGGTTACCTAGGGATGTTGCTAGTTTAAAGCATATTTAGTTGACCTTCAGTGCTGATGATGTTTGGTGTTTCATGCCTCTGCTATGTCTCTGCTAAGGCTTGAAACAACAGATTTTCTTTACGGCATCCTGAAAGAACAGGGAAGTAGCTCTTAATGTAGGTGGCTTGGCAAAATATTCTAGTCAAGTATTTGGCCTGCTACCCAGCCTTCGATATATAATCTTTGGGTGCTGCCAAAATACCATTCTAATTAAGTTGACATAGTCTATAAAGCCTGGGTGGTACTACTGCAGACTTCTTCCTTTTGCTTTCCAAAGCTGCATTTGTGAAAGGGTTTATGGAGGCTGTGACACTTATAACCTCACCAGTGTCCCCACGCAGCTGCATTGCAGGCACCTTGTGACCTTCAGGATCAAAGGTGGGAGCAGCCTCTGTCGTCCTCTCTGTGCAGGTGCAAGCTAATAGCAATAAATAAACGTACACTAATGCACATGGCACATGTGATGTGTTGGCCAGACTTCAGGTTTTATTGAACATTAACGCATTAACCCTTCTACAAAATATTAACCTATTCTCCGAGTTTATTTTCCATTTTGTGTACGCTTTGTTGGGAAAGCTTGTCCCAGAGCAGTGTGCTTGCAAGCAGGTCAGTATACTTGCTTTTGGGATGTCCAAACTCAGGGAGGGGGAAAGACCGCGTGCGTGTGTGTATGCACATTTTTTTGTTTTGTTTTTCTAATTTAAGAATTTCCCAGGCTGTACTTAAGAACAGAGCACCAGTAACTTTGAAACCATGTTCTGAATGTGAGTGTTTGGCTCTATTAGGACACCGATTGCCCTCTGCTAACTTTGTCACCCTTGGGTTTGAGGCATGTATCTTACATAATCTGTCAGACGAGTTTGCTCATCATTACAGAATGGTCTCTTTGCTCTAATAAGAGTTTGTCGTAATCTCTTAATAAAGTGCTATTAAAATACATACAACTATGTCATCAAAATTTTAACATTGCAAACGTTGTTCCAATTGAGAATACTCTATCAGTTGTAGTGTTGCATTGCACAGGAGTGATTGAGTAGAGCCTCAGAATTGTAACCTCCAGCAAGATTGGTGCAATTTATGTATTCCAGTCAATGGGGAAGCATGTGTTGCTGCTCATTCTTTTGGGTTATGCTCTGCACTGCTTGCATTTCCCTTTGAGATCCTCCTTCAGCAAGGCTGGGCTTTCTGCTCCTCTCCAGAGCAACACAGTGTTTGCTGGGGTCATCTCCTTGGGCTTCTTGCAGCTAGAAGTTGAGCTAGGTATCTCCTGCTTACTTGGTCTAGGGCTCAGGTACCTGGTTGAATTACTTGTGGCTTTAATGAGTTATCACTTACCAGCTATGCTGTGGTAACTGCCCTATCCTGCTGCACATGAAAGGCAAAATGAGTTGCTATATTTATTACTTATTTGTTCTCCTGCTGCATTTTGGCTGACTCATGGTGGTTTCTACATCTTAGCTATAGATGATCTGTCAAATTCTTTGGAATAAATTGTATTTTGGACTATGTCCCTGAGAAACAAAGGCCTCTATAGGGAGAATTAAAGTGCTGTTGATATTGGGGAACGCTTCTGTGCTTACAGCATGTAATTTTTCAGTGGTTAAACAGAAGGGCTTTCTGTAGATGATTCTAGCCATGGGGTATAAGAGGTATGTTAAGCATAACCTGTGCACTTAAGTGGACCCCTTATTAGCAGGTAGCATGCTTTTATCTGATTTACTCCACCTCCCCTTCCTAGCAGGGAAGGATGCTCCCCACAAATGTAAGCTCAGGAGACCTAAGGGCCAAAATGCAGAAACAGAGGGGCTGCAAAAGGGACTCTCCAAAGAGCAGAGCAGCAGCCTAGCACACCTGGACCCTGCTCCCTTGTTTCTCTACAGCACTGCTTGATTTTGGAGAACCTCCCAGAGCAGCAAGAAACCCTTCCTTCCTTTCTGACTGAAACAAGGAACACACATATGTACACAGAGGCCCTCTTCTGTCACACGATCCCTTTTAAGTCCTTTCCACTCAAGGGATCTGTTCCTCCATCCTCACAGCTATTCACAGCCTGCATTATTTTGCTTGGACGCTTTTTACGAGGGAGTTTCCTTCTCAGCAGGCTTGACAGGGCTCAGCAAGGCCTCTCCCAGCACTCGGTAGCCTCTCGCCCGTAAAACCATCCTGAAAACCAAAGGGCTTACACAAGGAAAGCTGCAGATGGACAGACATTCATTGACAGCAGCCACATTGGGTCTTTCCCGCTCCAGGCAATTATCAGGTGGGCCAAAATACCTTTCCAGGAAGCCACACCACGAAGTCAGGGAGGTTTCTCATTCTGATATTTTACAGGTCTTAATACTCACAGTTCACACAGTATCAGTAAGTATACATGTGTCATTTGCCGTACTCCAAGTAGAAGTTTTTCTTTTTGAAGAGTTATTAACTAGGATTATCAAAAGCTTTTATTTAGACAGCCAGGTTCATGTTTTTGAAGCAAACCAATCAATAGAGACTTTTACAGTTATCTATAATTTATGTTAGGGAATAAGCCCAGGTTTATTTGCATTGTCTAATACCCTATAAATGGTTGAAGCTAGAGGGCAAGTTTAGACATTGCAATTCTAAAACTTTTTCAGGGGAATGCTAAGCATGCGTGCTGGTTAAGCTGCGTTTTCAGCCATAATCTGTAATGGTAACATTTTCTTCAACAAAAATTAAACAGAACGTGCACATGCCAATTAATGCACGTTATTTGTGTGGGAGTTAGGAAGGAAATGTCTTGTGTGTAGGTAGGTTAGACGCTCTCCTCACGATCCGGAGCCATTGCTTTTCAATGCCCCACTCCTGCACAAAACCATCCGCACCAGGGAAAGGCGTAGGAAAGTGTAGAAGCTTCGTGTGCTGGATCCAACAATAGTTTTGTAAGTATGCAACAAAAGCAGACTTCACTTGATACCATAAAGGAGAGCAGGGGGGAGGTGGGAAGTACCTTCTAGGAAATGCAAATGCTTATATTTTCTTGGAGGCTTACCCAAATGTTATCTTCTGTGAGATGCCTGGAAAGTAGAGAACCTCAAGAGACCTGCTGTCTCTAAGCAAAGAGGAAAGTTCCCCCATTGCCTGAACCACTGCAGCCGTGCGCTGCTACTGGGAAGGGATAGTCCTATTTCCCTCGTCTCCTGCCATTTACTTTGCGGCAGCTGAGCTGCTTGTCACATCCAAGTTTATTGCACTTTCTTTCCTTAACAGACAGCTAACCCAGCTTCCCCAAGGAAGCTAAATTGCTCCTTTTGCAACTCGAACTTGACCTCGAGCCCCTCATATGGCCAAAAGAGGGGCAAAGGAGCGGTGCCGCCAAGCTGCTGGGAGAAAGGGAGCAAACGAGCAGAGCAAGGGATGAGCAGGAGAGTGGGATGTCCCCTGCTTGGCAGTTGCAAGCTATTAAATCATCTTAACTGTTGTATAACTTCACTCTAACTCTTCAGGTTGGATAACAGCCTAAAATAACACAGGAGGAGAGTAGTATTTAGAACATTTCCCAACAGTAGAAAAATCTGAATTCTGTGATAGAAGCAGGGTAACTAAATTGGGCAAAAAAACAAAATTTAAAGAGCAAGATGGAAAACATGAAAAGGCAATAGTGCTAGGGTTTGTTCCCCCCATTTCTGAAAGAAAAGGTGTTTGTGAGAAAATGTATATAGCAGATCAGAGGCCATTAGTTCCTGCACCTTCAACTGAAGTGGTCCTCTGTAGGTATCCTGTGTCCCCATCAGGCAGCTATGGGCCTCCGTACTTTTGTATGTGATTTGCTGAAGGGATTGTGCCCTCCATGCCGTGTTGTTCTTTACTCCCGTTTCTGCTCAAAGTTTCACTTGGGCTCAGATGCAGGCTGTTTAGTTGTCAAAAGTTCCTGCTTGAAGTCAGTAGACAGCTTAACTGTTAGGAGGAAGTTCAAGAGTTTGAAAGAGCAAGGTGTGAAACTGCAGAGTTTCACAAATATTTCATAACTTGATGACAACGTTCAAATTTTAAACTGCAATACATCATTTGGAGCATGGGGAAGACCTTACATAAATGGGCAAGGGACTGAAGTAGCTGTTTCTCTCTCAGGACTTTTTATCCTTAGTGAAGCTGCCCTGACAAAAGAGAAACATGAATTGACACGTTACCCATCTTGGGGAGGCTTTTCAGAATTTTGGGCAGCTTCAGGAAAATGAAAAATGCTAAAGCGTGTATGTATATATATATATATATATATTTTTTTTTTTTTTCTGGCAAGACTTAAAGTGGGATGGCATCAGTTTTCCTGTGCTACTTGTAAAGTATGTATCTGTTTTGGCTTTCAAAAGCCTGAATTTCTGTTGCCAAGATGCTTCATTTTCTGGCAAAATTACAATGGCAAATGGCTTCCTTTACAAGGTGTAATATTTAGACTAACAGCTTTGCAATTAAGAACGGCAAAGAGAATTATATTCCCTTTTTCATAAGACCAGATTTTTTATATGGAATCGTGGGTGTGTTTGGACTTGACTGAAGTGATTTTTTGATTGATGACTTGTGTTTTGAACAGTGCTTTTCATTTTAGTATGCAACACTCACTTGAAAATTTAACAATGCTTTTGTTTTCCAAGCCATGTTTAAAGTATTACTTTAGTAATACTTCAGTAATACTCTAGGGTAAGTGCTTTATATTATAGACTTGCAAATGCATTTTAGCTATGGGTATTACATAAAATAGCCTGTGCAAGGGAAATGGGAAGAAATTAGGAAATCTGCAGGTGGTATTCAGTATTATGTGGTATTAAGCTCTCTAGAGCAGTAAGCATCTATGATAATGAATCCTTTGCTGTTGGAGAGAGGTGACATTTTGGAATATCAGGCCAAAAAAAAAAATTGCTCAAAGTGGCATTCCTATTGGTTTATAGCATTGGGAAGAGCTGAGATGCTGGGTGAGAAGGCAGGGACTTTCCGAGCTGGGGAAAGAAGTAAGCGTGTGCTGGTAGTGAGTAAGAGGGGGAAGTGGAAAATAAGAGTCTTTGGAAGTATGTTCAAATACTATTGGCTTGTCTGTGGCAAAAAAAAAAAAAAAAAAAAAAAAAAAAGGGGGGGGGGGCAACAAAAGGGGTGGCGTTTAAAATTTGCATCTACCATGCTCTTATGTTCCTAGTGTGTGACCAAATGTCTAACTGAGCAATGGTGGTTTGTTACTTGCACAGAAACTTGCCGGTTTGGAGTGGAAGTCTTTGGGTTACCTTTGTCTGCACTAATGAAATGCAGTGAGTCCCTCTGACCAAATGATCACCTCAGGACACGTGGTGGGGAGATGGATATTGCCGTCCTATAAGACAATCTTTACTTGAAATCACCACTGAAGGAGCGATAGTTGGAAATCCTGGTATGTACAGGTTGCTAGTGGTTTGAAATCAGGGACAAATGTGTGAACTACATAGTGTGTTTTAGGATATAGTCTCCTTTGTCCTGCCAGCCAGGGGATCTGGCTGCACTTCTTTTTCCAGCCTGCAAGGCCATATTTCACATTTATGGGAGGCCATATGGGTCTTTTCCATGTGTGGAAAAGCATGTGCCTGAGCTTCCACATAGCTGAGGGCACTGTTGGGCTTCAGGGCTTTTATGAAGATTTGCTCTCTTCATCCAAACCTTATTACTGTTGTAACTACGGCAATGTGAATAGGAGAGTAAGGAAGTGTAAGCAAAAAAATACATCCGCACAACTCTCTTCTATCATAGAAGTGCAGTTCACATCTGTAGGTATGCATAAAAATTGAAGAACCTTCCCAGATGCCATGGAGTGAAGAAGCCCTTGGACAGGGAGAGGGCACTGAGTTCTTGCTGATTGCTCTGTGTACCAACCAACAAGACAGAGTATTCTCATTTCACTTGCTCCTCAAGTTAAGTTTTATGTCTAGCTGAGTTGTCCCAGACAGTCTTGAGAGTGACTTACAGAAGAGAATATTTTATGAACTTAGTTGCTTTAATTCAGGTTGTGTGTGCCCTGGAAATACTGCAGTATGGAGGGGAAGTGAATTGATGACACTGGCTATCTGAGAGAGTAAAAGGTGTAGAGACGGGGAGGGAGACGTAGGAAAGGGAAAGATTTTTATTCCATGTGTTAAACCTGAGGTCTTTGAGAAGGGTCTTTAGGTAGGTCAAGATTTGAGAAAACCTTGAAGGTGCTTGTTTGTTTTTTGAGCTATTATTTTATCCTTCTCTTCCAAATTAATCTATGCGTGATTTTTTTCCTATTATTTTTCTCCTGGATTTAAAGACTTTGACAGATGGCACATGTAGAACCTGGAAAACTTCCTGCATTGGCAGAGTTACCATACCCTACTGCAGTTCTGTAGGTGCGTAGGTTGCCGATACTTAGCACTTGAAAAGCAAAATACCATTCTCTTTCTGAGAGTATGCAAGAAGCAAGCTGTACATCAATAAACATATCTGATGAGAGGCTTAATTCACTGATAATTAAATCTACTGGTTTTGTAGGTAATTTGACTATGAACAGAAACAACTAGACCAGACCAGCAGTAATATTCAGGATGTGTAGCTAGATTTTTCTTTTTTTTCTCATGCTAGATCACAGCACAGCTGAAGTTGGAAGGGACCTCTGGAGATATGCGCACCCCCACAGAGATCAACTAGAGCAGGTTGTCCAGACTTATGTCCAGTTGAGTTTTGAGAATGTGATCATGCTCACATTAACACACACACACACACACACACACACACACAAAATTTCTTGTTTAGACAGTCTGTCCTGTGTTGCCATGTGTGCCCATTGCTCTTGTCCTGTCGCTGGAGGCCACTGAAGTGACTCTGGCTGTATTGTCTTTGAAACCCTTCCATAACATACTCATACATGCTGATAAGATCCTGCCTAAGCCTCTAGAGGATATAGAGCCACTGCAGCGACAGCACTCTCAGCCTCTCCCCATGTCAGATGCTCCAATCCGTTAATCAACTGTGTGGCCTCTGCAGGACTCGCTCCTGTATGTCCATGTCTCTCACATAGTGGGGAGCCTGGAAGAGCACAGAGCGCTTCAGATGTGGTCTCACCAGGGCTGAGCAGAGCATAAGAATCTCCTGTCATGACCTGCTGGCAAGACTCTTCCTAATGCAATTCTGGTGCTCTTGGACTTCTTTGGGGCACATTTGTGGCTCATGGTCAACTTGTCCACTTGTTGGCCTCCTACGTGTAGTGGCACATGGGGTTATTCGTCAACAGGTACAGGACTTTTCATTTCTCTTAGTTGAAGTTTGTGAAATCCCTAACAGCCTGTTTCTGCATCCTGTTGAGGCACCTCTGAATGACAGCACATCCGTCTAATGTATCAACCGCTCCCGCCCATTTTGTGCTGTCTGCAAACTTGTTGAAGGTTCATTCTGTCCCTTCATCTGGCTTACTAGTGAAGGTATTAAACTGTTGACTCCAGTATTGACACCTGGGGTGTGCCACTGGTGGCTGGGCTCGAGCAGGAGTTTATACCACTGATCCCAACCACCCGAGCCCAGCAATTCAGTCAATTTTCAGACCGTTTCACTGTCTGCTTATTTAGCCTGTGCTTATCAGTTTGCCTGTGAGAATGTTTTGAGAGATGATGTTGTAAGCCTTGCTAAATTCAAGATAAACAATGTCCGCTGGTGTCATCTACCAAGTCAGTCATTTCACTGCAGAAGGTTATCAACTTGACTAAGCACTACTTGCGAATCAGGACTGCTCCTGATCACATTCTTGTCCTTCATGTGTTTGAAAGTGGTTTCCAGGATTATTTGCTCTGTCACCTTCTCTGGGATCAATATGAGGCTTACCAGCCTGTCGTCCGCTGGATCCTCCTCCTTGAAGATGAGTGATATTTACTTCCTTGCAGTCCTTAGGCACCCCTCCCTGATCCTCCATGACTTTGAAAGGTATTTGAGAGTGGCCTTGCAGTGATGTCAGCCAGCTGCCTCAGCATTCATGGGCACATGCCATCAGGGCCCATAGTCTTGCGTAGGTCGCTTGTGTAAGTGCTACCTAACCTGGTCTTCCTTCACCTTCCTTGATTTATACTCTTCCTCTGGTCTCATCTCATACCAATGAAATGGCAGCCCTATAACTACATACAGACTTATAAGGAACAAACAGGACAAATTAGGTTGTGTACGTTAGTATACCGCTACTTCAGAGAGGCACCCCTGTGTCTTGATTTCTAAGAAGAGCAAGGAAAGCTTTCTCCATTAATGCAGTCCTGTAGACACTTCCTTATTTGTGTGCATACACTTGTAGTGATTCCACTTTGTCTTTTTTTTTTTTTTTTTTCCATTGGTTAGCATGTCCTTTTGTTCATGTCAGGCTGCACCATTTGCTCACCAGCTTTGCCCAACACTTCCTCACTTGATTCCTGGCCATTCTCTTCCTCCCCCATCATGTGTAATTCAAAACTCTTCTTACAAGTTTGGCCAGCCTGTTGGCAAGGAGTCTTTTTCCTACCTTGTCAGGTGGATCCCATCTCTTGCCATCTTTTGCAGTCCTCAGAAAGGGTCTCATAGTCACAGAAACTAAAACTGTCTCTGACAACACCTGTGCAACCATTTTTTCATCCACAGGGTTCATCCAGTCTTCCTCAAGCCCTTCCCACTTACTGGAAGAATCAAGGAGAAAACTATCTGGAACTCTTTGCCCTTGACCGTTTCTTCCTGAGCCATGTAGTCACACTTCCTACTTTCTAGGTCTTTACAGCACTGTTAGCCTCCATGTGGAGGAGCAGGGCTCTTCTATAGCAGGTAAGCATTGTCACTGATGCTGGGCAGCTGTTGGCAGTCTCAACACAAGGTCCTGAGCGCAAGCAGCAGACCTGCCTGGACAACAGAGTAGGTTGGCAGATAGGAGTCTCCCTCTCCTGTCACTTGGCTGCTTCCTCCTGGTACTCCTGTGTGGCTCAGGCTCAGGGGATACAGATGCTCCGTTTGACAGTGCTCTCAGTTCCTCGTTAGCTATGACGGCACTGAATCTGTTCTATGGTTGTATTTTTAGGTGGAGCAGAAGGTTTCCTGCTGGTGCTAGAAGCTTCCAGCCTTTGCTATCTTGGAAATTTCTACTTTCCAGCCTCTGATAGGCACTGAGTCTGCCTGCCACTCTACTATTTATGGAGATTCGGGGTCTAGAGTCACAACAGACTCTTTCTTAAATTGGAGAGTATCATTCTAAATGTGATTCTGTCTATGGCATTTGAAGTCTGGTTTATCATGACAAGTTTCTTTCAAAAACTGTCAGAGGAAGAGAGGTTCCTTAAACCAGCAAAGCTTGTGGAGTCTCTTGGTTTTGAATGTGCTCACGCTGTCTGGGTTGCTGCTGCATGACTATAGTTCTAGCCGGTGAATATGCTGAGGTTTGTAGCAGTGCGACTGCATGCTTTGTTTTCTATTTAGAAGCCTTCAGAATTTCCTTCCCCCATCTAAGGCCTTTTAAGAAAAGGGCAGTAACTTGGCACTTGAGTAATTTCTTATGATTTGTGCTGAGACCTTTCAAGTTAAAACATAGTTAAGATCTCTGAAGAGAACTGACATGCTAAAAATCAAATTTGAAGACTATAGGAAAGAAAAAGTTGTTTTAAAATACTAATTTTTATCTGCTGAAGTATGAATTGTCCCCATAAAATTTATTACTCATTGATGTTGTGGTACAATAGGGCCTTAGATCTCAAAGGTGAGCAAAGGCTTTTTGTGTTACTAGGGCAGGACTGCTTTGATAAACTGCTTTTAGACAGACAAAAGAGATGCGATCTTAAATCAGCGTTAATGTATGACTGACTGGGAATGATATCATCTAAGGATTATTGCTTTCCTCTGTTTCTGCGGTGTTTACTGATGAATACTCAGGAATCTCGCAATGAAACAAATAGGTCTTGATAAATTAGACAATCCTGAGTCGGGCTATTGTTTGCCATAATTGATGATCTTCCACTGGTGTAATGGGGCTGTAGTGTAAACTGCAGCACGCCCAAGAGCAGACAAATTGGTTTGGTATTGTTTGGAAACGTACCTAGTGTATCTTGCAATATGGGAATTGGTGGCTTTGGCTGCAACATCTATCTAGTGAAAGATTGGTTCGATCTGGAATAACCTGCAGTTAAATTTACAACAATCATACCTTTTCCTGTATGAATAAAACTGTTGCAGTGCAAGACTGATTTCTTTTCCCTTACCCCTTTTCCTAGGGTTTCTTTAATCTCTCTGGGTTTACAGGCTAATCACACACTTCTCTTTGTTCTTGTTGCATTACCCCAACTTCAGAACGTCTACTCCAATGACTTCTCTGACTTTAGCTTTTGATGTGCTTACAAAAAAGCCTGTATTCCCCAAATGAAAGGCTTTTGGCACCCATCGGCCAAGATAAAAGGCATTTCCCTAAATCCATCTTTAATTCTTCCAGAATACTTAGGGAGAATGAGGTAAATCTTGCCCTGAAAATGAAAACTACCCTGTTAAACGGTTCCCTTTTTAAAACCTGACTGCAGACTTTTAGGTGTGGAGTGGGAGTTAGATAATGTAGCTCTAGAGCATTGTTTATGTGTTTAAAGACATATCTGGTGAAAGGTCCTAGCAACAGTACAAGTTGGGCATCGTGCCAGCAGAGTTAGATGTTTGAGGGGATGTTTTATTTCTCCCGTGAATCCTTTAAGGCTTTAGTTTTAACTTAGGTAAATCTTATGGGAGAAGTACCTAAAATAAACAGCTTGATTTATACCTTATAGGGAATTAAACTCATTTGCAAATATGTTGTTGCCAAGAACAGTTTCTTCTCCAAGGCAATTAGCTATATGACCTGACCCCAGAAGGTTGCTATCAGGAAAACAAGAAGCACAATAACGTTTTTTTTTTTTTTTTTTTTTTTTTTTTTTTTTTTTTTTTTTTCCTGGAAGGGAGCTCCCAGGAGCTGGTCTACCTTTCTGGTAGGCAAGAAAGCTAATTTGTCTCAGGCATTTTTTTTTTTTTCTAGGACTAGGTAAAGTAACACTTCCTAGAGCAATGGGTAGTTTTATTGGATTATAGGCTGCAACTTCCTCCGCAGCATTTTTGTCAAGATATCCGGTGTCTTTGTCTATGACTTAACTGCTATGAGACCAAAACTCATTCCTAGTGGAGAGCAGCGAGTAGTCTGTTCAACCGAAGGCTTTTGTTTTGAATCAATAACTGATCATTGTAACAGTAAAAAAGAGAGGAGCTTGCGTGGGGTAAGAGTAAAAAGTCATCCTTAACTTGGCAATTTTTTCTCCCCTTGCTCTCTGCGTAGAGATGAATAGGCACTCCTTTCATATGGCAGGGCTGTCCCTAGCCAAATGAAAGTGGTTGGGAGAAATCTTGTGACTAGGAAGCATTGTGGGGCAATGCCTTTGTCTTAGTTTTCTTTCCATTGTTACGAAATGGTAGTTAAAATCATTTGCTCATCCTACAGTGGCTTTGCTTCAATAGTCTTTTGTCATTTTTACTGTATAAGCCATGTGCACTTCTAAACATACTTGCAGTAGGTGTCTGCTCAAATTAAAAAACTGAACACAGAAATAGAAAAACACTCTTTTTGGAAAAGAGGTCATTCCATGCAAATCTACATCTGTTTGAAATAGTGCATGAGAAAGAAACCCCGAGGGAAAAGACAGGCTGGAAAGGATAAAAGGGGGAAGAGATAGAGTAAGTAAGTGTTGAAGGTTACTGCTGTGCAGGTGGTTCTCGCCTTAGCTAGCTCCCATCTTACTACATTTTCTTTCCATAATGTAAAATGAAGTCTTAGTTGATGAGTGCCAATCCTCAAATAGCTGGGGCTTGTGCGTTAATAAAAACTCTCTCTCCTGCCTGGGATGCGCAACAGAACAGCAGCCATTTGCCTGAGACTAGATGTCTTGGGCTGTTTAGCAGCGTATCAAATGTTTTCTTGCCTGCAGACAGCAAACTTGCAGATCTGCTACTCCAAGTCGATGCAAATCCTTGTCACTTCATCTTGCTCCTCTCAGCCTTCCCTTTCTAATTGTTTTCAATAATAAGTTGATGAAATGTCTTCAGTATGGTTTCTGACAGTCTGTTTGTCCTTTGCAGGTCCTGTGAAGCAGTAGACGTAATTTGAAGAAAATTTGAAGGAACAAATGGCTTTAGCTGGCTGCCCAGACTCCTTTTTGCATCTTCCTTATCGGATAGTAAGTAATCAAAGCGCATGTTCATGTCAGATGGTAGCATCGTGTTGCCATGTGCTAGTGACTGATTGAGAGTTCAAATTTTTCATCAACGTCCAGTTACTCTCTAGGTTTTTCCAACGTTTGGTAACAGAGCCTATCATCCGGTAATCAAGACCTACTACTGAAGAGAGAGAGGAGGAAAAAAAAAAAAAAAAAGGATTGGTAGGATATATTGCCTAAGATTTGATGCCTTTTCCTAGGTATGCTAGGTAGGTAGGTTAGCTAGGTCATAGTTGGAAGAAAGCACTCCATTCCCCAGGAAAAAGGGTAAGCAGCAGTACCAGTGAAATGCCCTGTACCAGAAAGTACCGTGTTTGCTGAATGTTACACTTGTAGGAAGAAAGGCAGATTGTATGTTTGTTTAGTGGTTATCTTGTATCTAAGCAGCCAATATGGCACACTGCAAAGAATATCTATTAAAAAAAAATCAGTTCAATAATTCTAGGCAAAAACACACATAGTTCTTTTTCCAGGCAATTGTGGTTGGCATACTGCATGCATTGTATTATTATTTTTTAATGGAACTACAAATCTGCTATTTCAGGCATGACCTGCTTTTTCCTCCCTCCTTCCTTTTTCTTGTCCCCTTATTGTTTTCATGCAGTGCCTACCACCATAAGGATTCAGTTATGATTTTGGGCCCTGCAGATGCACAAATGATTAGAGAACCATATGACATTTAAACCTTTTTTCCCTTTGTCTCAAGAGAAACATTGCCAGCAGTGATTACTACAGTCAAGCTACTCACTTAAAAAGAGGAAAAATCCTCAATAGGATGCTTCTATTTCATAATTGATGAACTTAAACTTTCTTTTTCCGTCCAACAGGAAACCTCACATTAGTTAAGACTAGCTTTACTATGTGCTGTTGTCAGTTGAATTCACTCTAATGGTTTTCCTGATAACAGGAAAAATGAAGCAGTTCTAATTGCTTTTCCAGTTGTAAAGATTGAGTGAACTTTGAGAGTGTTGTGAAAATCTGTATTATTGTGTCTAGGTCTGTGCTTTTGAAAGGATACATGAATTGCTGTGCCTGGATTTCATAACTTTGGTTGCACTGTGAATTATACAAATTCATTTGGAGCATGATCTGAGTCATGTCAGTAAGCTAAATGAATGGAGATCTATAGAAGAGAAATCTTAAATTGTAGACAGTCATTCTGAACCACAAGTTCTCTACCAGATATGAAACTTTCTTGTGAAAATAGAGTCTCTGCTGCCCCAGTTCAGCTGCTGTGAGGTACATCAAAGATTTGTTAGGCTGCTTTCCGGCCATGCGCTTAGGCTTTCCTTGATAACTAGGAAATGAATTAAAAGTGAAATTGGAGATTCTAATGTGGTTATGAGAGTTTTGAAACCAAAGCACTAAGGAAAGAGGAGAGAAGGGGTCGCTACAGATGGTCAGCAAAACTGTGTTTCTGATCTCCATCACTAGCTGTTCCTAAATGTGTTACCACACCGCATAAGGTCTGTGAAGAGGAGAGCTGGACCAGTTGCAGTCAGGCAGTGCCTACGTCTGTGCAAATCCACGTGTCCGTTCAGGGCACAGACAGCCCAACACTCTTGTATTGTCAAGAATATAATTCAGTTTCCTACAAAGGGGAAGTAAGAAGATTGGAGTTTTTAGCTAAGCAACAACAATAAATGACTATATTGCTCTTTTCTTCAAGGTCAGATTTTGTTATCTCAAATCTACAAACGCAGACTTTTTTCACCCTGAGAAAACTGTGGATACAGAAATCATAAAGGAAAAATGGAGATAAAAACTCTGCTTAAAAAAATAGAAAAAAAAAAAGCTTAAAAATAGGGCAAATCCCAGAAAATTATGTCTGGACTATAGTGTATACTGAATGAGAGTATACGTATAGTATAATTCCATTTTCCCCCAATTTGTTTGCATTTTCTCAAAGTCCAAGAGCATTCATAGTTTCGGAGACAGAAGTCTCTCCATCATGGTTTGCTCTTCCCTGTGTCTGCGCCTCACTTGGTTGGATCCCACATGCTTGTCAAAGCAACATGTGTAGCTTAAAATGCTGGGAAGGTCAGTCCCCATCAATATTTTTGGTCATAGCTTGCTGTGTGTTAACTATCCTAAGTGCTTGTAACAGGTTTAAAGCCTAGCTTTGGAAGTCCATTCACAACTACTTTGCCTTCTGTCACAAGTTAAGTTCGCATTACAAAAACTGAACATCTGTTTTTCCACCCCTACTAAATCTGACTTAGAAGCTTTCATCAACTTGTCTTTCAAATTTGGCTACAGCGCCAGCATTGTGTTGGTAAAGGGCTAAAAGAAGGTTAAACTAAATATGCTCTAGATTAGAGTGTGAACAAGTATTCTTGTTCTCCTTTTTTCAGTACATTTTCTGACTTGATATGAATGGAAGTCTGTACAGAACATTCTTCCAGAGTCCCTAAGGTTGGGATCTTAATGCTGCAGCTTTGATATTTAGTTTAAATTGACACATTTCCGTTCGAGATTACATTCAAAATATTGACAGCAAGAGAAGTGAAGACCTGCAAAAATATGGATGTACTACAGAGCATCCTTTTGGATGGCCTTTGCAAAGCCCCCTCTGCCCTTCTTTTCCCCATTTTTGGGGAGAGAGGAAGTGCTAAAAGCCTCTAACAAACTTCCATGATGGGCTTTTAATGTGCAATATAGATTAAAAAATATATCTCAAACAATAGCACGTAGACCAGTCACACTGAGTGCATTCTCCTGGAAACAATCTCTTGCTTTGTGGAAAAAATCAATACTACCTTTTAGTGGCTTTCAGGAGCCCTTTCCAAATTCTCAAACTCTTCAATAAAAATCCGGCAGTGAGAATTGGCAGTGTTTGTCTTCTGTTCCTGGAAGTTCAGAACATAGTCCCAGAATTTCTCAGAAAAAATGGGATGATTTACTGTGTTTCCGTTCTTTTGCAATCTGTAGTCACAACAGTATTTATGTGCAGCGACTTGAACTCTTAGGAAAGATTTAATTCTTTAACCCTTTGATGTGTAAATTGTGCAAGTCTCAGTGACATCATAAATAACAGAATGGTTTTCCTAGTTCCTGAACATGAAAATCTGTTCATGCAAGAATGAGGCTTTCTGTTGATCTTCTGTCCCTGCCCCCATTTACTTTCCCATAACCAAGTGGTGGGAATGACTGTTATATTAATTAAGTTCCACAGAGTTTGTTTTCACAGGGCTGAATTCTTATCAGCAAGAAGATTTGTTTGGATCATGCTCGGCATCTGATGTTTGCATGAAAGCCATGCTCACAAAATACAGAGAAAATGCAAATTGTTTTCTCTTATATGCACAGAACTCTATGTTCCAGGATTGCAAATAGTCCTGTTGACCAAATAGGAGAGCAGAATTTTGCATATCATACTTGGAAAGCTTTGCGCTCTTCAAGGATAGAGAAATAAGTGCTTAAGTGCTTAAGAGAATTTATCCGTTAGGCACTAACTAGTGTGATATACTCCTCACTTTTATTGTGGCCACATTTATGAATGGAGCGAAAACTTGATGTTGTTAATATGATAGAAATCGTCACACATCTTTGTCTTAAGTTGGAGAAATGACTAGGTACAAGTTCTCCACAGTATAATATTGCATTTGTATTCTTGTTTTCCATAAAATTGTACAATAAATTAAAAGGCACCTTTGGAGGTAATATAATCCTAGTCCATGGCATAGTGTAGTTATATGTAGCGTCCCTTGTGAGCATGTAGCTTTGGTGGGTGTGTTCTTTTGTTGTTGTTTTACTTTTCAGTAAAAGTAAAGAGTTGAGTGCTTTGGTAAGGTCGGTTTGTTTGTTTGGTTTTTTTTTTTTTGAGAAGGTTTCTGGTTTAGCAGAAAAATGTTCATATCTCTGATTCAAAGTTACCTCTGTCATGGTGGGAGCCGGAAACCTCATTCCTATCAAATCCACATGCCTCCTGTATGACTTGTCTGCTCTCTGCCACAAAATTCTTTGGAGCTAGAGCAATCTGATACTCAGTGTCAACACAGATGCACGTGCTGCTATATGAATAAATGTCTGAGCGCCAAAAGCTTCTTAGTGCTTCATAACAAAACATCAAAGAAAACCCCAAACCATAATTGCAGAATTTGTATCCAAGTGGCCTGAAAACTTATGTGTGGGAGCGCTATTGAGACCTAGTCCGTGTGACACGCTCTGAAAACTGAGCAGTTGTCAGCTATGGTCAACTATTCCTTATTGTCTTTAAAATTCAAAATAAAAAGTGGCGGAGGTTATGCTTTAGGCTGAACTGTGCAAGGCTGTTGCTTGTATGGACTTTCTCCAGGAACTGGGGCTTTTCCGGCTAGTGGAACAACCACGGGGCTCAAAGAGGCTTCAAAGCCCTTGAGCAGAGCAGCAGAGGCTTGATTGAATTGCATCATTCCTCTTCATATTGTATGAGGAGATGAAGCTGAAATGTTGCTACTGCCAAGGCAGAAAGTCTTCAGATTTCTGAAATATGGTGTCAGTCAACAGATATTTTGTTGATGATGCTCTTGTTTTAGCGGTTTTCATGTTTTAAGTGGTGTACAGGGTTGACGGACTGCAGCAGACATGAAGTACAAGGCAGTGAGAACGTTAGTAAATGTTTTTACAAGGCATCTTGCCTCCAATACGAAGTTATGAAATCTATCTCCTTGAGTGCAGCTTGTAAATGAGTTTTACAGATAGGGTTGAGGCCACTGCATAGATTTTGAAGAGCAACTGGATGTGTGTTTCTAGCTGCTGTCTACTAAAAGAAGTGTCCCAAAAGCTGATGCTTGTGCTCATGTTAAAATAGAAATACACAGTTTAAAGATGGTATTGGAAGTGTACATGGCTCCACTTTCACATATGAACAGAGTATTGTAAGGAAGCAAAAGGATGTACCTGAAGGATTACCAAAAATTTGCTTCCCATGAAGTTGTTTTATATAGGTAACTTTTTAGGTGGAAGTGGAGATGGAAAAATATAAAGAGCATTTCTTGAAAGTGAATGCAAACAAGCAATTTTAATGTCTAGAACCACATTTCTCTCCATACATGATCTTTCAAAAAAGAAAAGATTCAGAGCATTCTAGTGATTAGGCTTCTTGGTACTACTTTCCTCTGGATTTTGAATAGCAGCAAGAATAAAATCTAGGTGTTGCAAATCAAGTGAGGAAATCGAGTAATGAAACTCAGCTTTGTATCTTCCTGATGGTTTTGCACTCGTGCTTGACCAGCAGAGTGACTCAATCTTTCCCATCTCGTTGCATCCTTTTATAAGAGCATTCTCTAGATTCACCTCTAGATTTAGCCACAGTTTGCATACACCTTCAGATCTGCCAAGTTTACTGCTTTTCGGAGGAGGTTCTTGGTCTTGATCTGCTTTGTCATTCTCCTGAAAAATCTGAGCAGTCTGGTGCTGCTCGTGAAGCCAGGCTCTTGGGGAAGTCAGGCAGGTACCATATGCATTCACAGCTGAGGGCGGAGTTGAAAACTGTGCTTGTGTTGTGCCATTTGGGGAATTTTCATTCAAATGAATACATTTTGCATGTTCAAGCAAGTGTTTTTATTATGTCTCTTTATTGCAGTTGAAAATTGATGACAGAATTTATGGGGAAAACTTCATGGCTTTTATTCATATTATTTGCAAGGCTATTTTGCAAGGAAACAAAAAGCAGTGGGTCTCTCCAGGCTCTGACTTATGTACAGTTGTGAAGATGCCACTTGTGGATTCTAGGAACATCTACTTTGATAAAAACCAGACCCATTTCTGGTCTTTTTTTCTCCAAAAACTTCACAAGAGAGCACTGTGAATAACGATAACAAGCAGTTTAGCAGGCTGTAGTACCAAGTTAAGTCCTGTATAACTACTTATTTGGAATAGGATGTTTTCCAAAGGAATAAATATATAATAAGCTATTTACCAACTAGTTATTTTTGAGAACTACCAGGAGGCATGTTTTTGTGTTAGTAACAGCACTTCCTTAATGGAAGAGAGAAGCTGATGTGCTCAGCCTAGGACAGTTTTACACTTCCAAGTCTGTGGCAAGCCTGAAATATTAGAGAATGCAACTGTTATTTAAATTTTGCCTTGTTTTAGTCAACTGGAATTACTTTAGCGCTAGGTGTGTGGTGGGGAAGAGGAGTTGTTTTGTTTTTAAAGAACCTTCCTTCTGCAATCCATTCTGTATTTTACATATGGGGAAATAATGACTGCTGGGCATGATTGTTATTTATTTATGTAGTTTTTATGTTTTTTTATGAGGAAGATCAGATTCCTGTGTATTTGGAGCTGTTGCTTTTCAGGAAAATGCTTGTGGCTGACATAATTCTTAATGTTGCTGTCCATGCCAATTGGCTTGGAGAAGCCTATTTTGTCCTCAGTGAAAAACAGAGATAAAATGTTGTTTTTATATTCTTTAAGTATTTCTAAGAAATATATCTTGATACAAATCCTGCTAAAAGTTACACCCAGCAGACTTTCTTGCCTTACTCAGTTTAAGGGCAGACTGTTGATCAAAGGAAGGGCAGAATTTCATGGGCACTCAAGCCATGACCTTCTTTAACTTTTTTTTTTCTTTTTTTTTATGTTAACTAATTTTAAGCTGGTTTAAGTGTCACCAAATCTAAAACAAGAAATTTATATTTTCTATTTCTCAAGTGAAGTGTAGGTGAAATTTCCAAAACTTCCTTTTGATCTGATGCTTATGACAGGGACCGTTATGGCTGAGTCCTGCTCTTGAACCGCTGGTTCAAACAAAAAAAGGTGATCTCGTCTTATTGAGCACAGTGAACTTAGCTTTTATGGGAGATGTCACCTCCTTTGCAGCACCAGTGATGACTCCATCAATTCTAGATAGCACTAGCTATGACTAGGAAGGATCTTCACCCGCTTGCTTTTCATCCTTTAGGGTTTTTTTTTCTTTTTCAACATCTAATATATTAAAGTCTGCAATACCTCTTTACTTTTTTAAAATTATCTCTAGGTTCCCATAAATGTTTTCCTGTTTTCATGTTTGTATTCCATTTCCACTATTGCAGCTATGTGCCATTCTCAAGAGATGTGGTATGGAAATCAAGGTGTAGAACCAGGACGTTTTCCTTTATTTTTTCAAGATGGAATTTTGCTGAATTAATCAGATTTCAGTAGTAGTTTACATAAGGCCAGAATATTCACATGTTGTTGGTGCATAGTACAGGTGCTTTAGTCTGAGGCATTATGATAGGTTTTTTTCTTTTCATTTTTGAAAGACGGCAAGCAAGCAGTCGGAGAACACAAATGTACAGCAAAGCGCTTGAGCCCCGCTGCTGCTTTAAGGTAGCTTTGGCTCGTGCTCTGGTAAGACCAATGTGCCCATCCTAGTCTCTGCACTGAAAAGACAAGCCCTCAGAAACAGCCAGGGGTCTTGGAGAGTGCTTATCCTCCACAAGCTGAATGTTAAACAATGACTTAAGGCTCTACTACACACTGGCTTGTAGCTCTTGAAGTCTTACACACTGGCTCCATTTTTTTTTTGACATAATTTTGGCAAGTAAGGGGAACCTGGCAATCCTTCATGCTGGAGGCCTCAGCTCTAATAAAGCGCTTTAGTTATTAGCACAAGTAAATAGTTGTCCATTTGTGCTTCATTAATGCATATTAGTCATACAGTAAATACTGTCATGCTGGCAAGTTCCCCAGAATACTGAATACTTCTGTACAGTTCGGGAGGGGGTTTCTGATAAAGTGGTGTTGGCACCTTTCTGGAAAAAGTTCTTGAAGCTATTAGTGTAGGAGAGTGACAGACCATTATTTCAACTCACGTGGGTTTTTGTAAAACTGATTCTTCAGTGGAGGCAAAGGAGGATTTCTGATGAATCTACATTCTTGCAGTCAATCCTTAACATTTTAGTTAACTTTCTACAGTTTTCTGCTGTATCTGAAGAAGATCATTTGGGACTATGGGAAGTACAAACAATATGCCTACTTTTCTAATGAAAATAACTTGATATTCTAAACTGTTACCATGGGATTGTCTAATATCATAAGATTTTAGCTATGTGTTAGAATAATGTTTACAACACTGTGATGAAAGTGAAAGGCAGCATTGTGATCCATCAGCTGTGTAAATTTATGAATTTATTAAGCGATGAGACTCATAAGAATACAAATGGTGTAAAACTGTGAGCTGAAATACCAGGTTAGTTGAGCATGACTTGTCCTTTTCAACAAATAGCATGAATTTACCTGCTGATTTCCGATCTTTCATGCCCCTGCATGTGGCTTCCACAGGGACTTGTTCTGCATTTGGGCATTTGAGCTTAGGTAAGAGCACTCTGTCTATCGATGCAGGCCTTCTGCCATACCTGTGAGACTTCTTGTGTGTCCAAATGGACTGTTCTTGTGCTTGGAGCAGGCTGTCCTTGGCGATCTGCTTGCTCTGCTATGCCCCTTTGTCCTTCAGGCAGACCTCTGAACAAGCCAAAAATCTGATTTCCTGCAGTTCAGGACTGTTAATTCTGCTAGTAGCTTCATTAGCTCTGCTCCCTTCATCCAGGAGGGCATCAGGCCACCATCAACTTCTGCCTCCTCATGGAGTTTCTCTTCTAAATGAGTCAGTTTTGATGGCTCATCGATAAAGCAGAGCCTCTTCCTAGTCTGTTCACTACTCATCTGTGTTGTGAAGTTGTCTTCAGCCTACTCCAGAAATCTTTACAGCACACAAAATTTGCTGTAGCTGGAATTGCACTGCTTACTTGTGACTGGGTCAAAGATGTGTTTTAGCTGAGTGGTCTCCGGTTCTCCCCATCCCACAAGTGGGCTTACCTAGTCTAGGCAAGACAAGTGGCCCAAACCTTTGGCTTCTCCAGACTGGTGTGTGTCTTTGTTAACCTTCTTTGGAAACAAGTGTTTTGCTGGGACAGAAGGGCTCATCAGTGTATGACAGAGCCTGAGGCCAGGTAGATCCAGGCCAATCTTCATTCCCTGGTGGCTTCCCAGCCAAGCTCTTGGTACTGTGTCCCCTGTTGTGGTGCCCTCCTGCCATGCTGGTGCTTCCTCTCTGTCCCAATGTCTCTATCCAAGTGGGCTCTCTCCTCTGCGGCCTTCCTGAGGATGTGCTGCCAGCCCCATCTCGCCACACTGGCCATGTGCTTGGGCAGCTGCTGCTCTCGGGCTCGATTGATGGAACTCTACTTGGGTCAGAAGCTGCCCTGGGTCTGTGGCCCTATGCTGGGGTCAGGGTTGGGTGTGATGGGGCAGGAGTCCTGGCAAGGCCCTCTCCTCCCCTCTCCAGTGGGGTCCAGTTCAGAAGAGAGGCTAAATTGTCAGGCACAGGGAAAAAAAACTAGTTTTATTAGTTTAAAAACTGCAAAGAGATTATGGGGTAGAAGAAAGGGTTTGATAACCTAACTGGCATTTTATGTGTTTGTGTTCTCTACGGTCTTTAGATTAGTTCAGTCTGGGGTCTGGGATCATCTTCTGAAACTGGACTGCAAATTGCTGATCTGGTGCCTGAGCTTCAGGGAAAAGCTCTGTTTTTGATATCTTGCAGTAACTGCAAAGCTTTGAATATGTGAATTAATGTATTAATTAATGAATTTATCTGGTATATATATTAAGAGAGATCTAGCTAAGGAGAAGACTTCTAAGTGTGGGTTTAGTAAATTTTATAAAGAAAATTATATAAGGAGAATTTTGCTGCATTATCTTGTCAGATGTCCTGAACATAAAGCGAGTAACTTTGTACATCAAAAGTATGCCATTTCTTGAATTATTCTCCCTCTAATCCGATGGCAAATTGGATAGTAAACTAGATTTTTGAGTACCATTCCACTGTCTACCCCCACCACATTTTTTTCTATGCCGATTTTAAAAAAGAATTTGCTAAAATAAACAACAAAGGATATGGGAAGAATGTAGTAGTAAATATGATTTATAGGCTATTATTTCACTTCTCTTCCATTTCTTGTTCTGACTCTGAAAGTCTAACAGTTAGGTGGTACTTCTGTATTGAACCTTGATTTGAAGTTTTAGCTAGAATAAATACTTCACTGTGTTGGGTTGTGGCAGAAGGTAGGTCTGGGATCATTGTGTGTAACACAGTGTTCTTTAGTGTATACGTGGAGTGCTTTGTGTTGTTTGTACTAGTTGAATCATTTTAGCTTTCCCCTTAAATGTAGCAAATATCCATACATTAGAGGAATTTGTAGCATGAGTACCTACCCACATACGTACATGCAGTTTTATATGATTTTTTTTTTAAAAAAGAAAGAGGGCTGGAATTTCCCTAACCAAATATTAACATTTGGGACAGTCATTTTATAACTTTTGTGTTTAGAAATACTTGCAGAGTCTGACTGCTGCTTTCTAATTCAAAGATGAATTAGGACTTGAAAGTGCTTATTTGCCCACTGTTGCATGTCAGGAAGTATAGAATATGGTGATGTAAGTTTGTAAGTACCTGCTTATACACCTGCCAATGAAACTTCTTCATTATATATATATATTCTCTGACATGACTGATAGATTAATCAAAAGTACTAAGTATGTTCTAAAAAGGCATCTCTTGTGATGTCTTTCCTGGAGCCCTTTATACTCTCAAAATTGTGATGAACTGCTGGCTGCTGAACGTGAATTGGTTGGATGATTTAGTTGCAAGATACAACTACCCTGTTGGATGAGAACAGGTTAGAAAAATAGTTTGCTGGCCAGTTATCTTTGGATCATGACTTGCCCAACAGCTTAAAATAAAATGAAACTCAGAAGATCAGAAACTTCATTACTGTTCCACAAGTATCTTTCAGAACAGGAGTACACTGATGTGATAAGGTGCCTTATGGGAATGGATGATTACACACATGGTGTCAGTGTTGCAGGATTGTGCTAACAAACTCCCAGGTAATTTGCAACAATTAAATTTCTTGTTTTACCTAGATGATATGGTCTTCAGTACAATTATATTCAGTAGGCGGCTTGATACTTTGTCTCAAACATTGCTTCTGAAGCCTAATTCAAAGTTTTATTCTTTTCTTTTTCATTCTACTGTTTCTCTATTTGATGTCTGCTTTGACTTTAATCTCTGCAGGAATCTTTTTCACTACTTCTATTCCATAACCTGTGCTTTCAGGTCAGAAAAAAGGTAGCTCAAACCCAACAGGAAGCAGTGTAGTAAATACTGGTGGTGTTGTGAGGCTACCTACCACCATGAACTCTGGAGTTAGTCGTTCCTTGAGCTCAAACCTGGTAGCTGCTCACATGGAGAGCAAACCAGTCCTGCATTTCCCTCCTCCTCTTTGGCTTTTAGGGCAAGGTGGGGAGAGAAAGATCTTGTAAAGCCCCTTGAATCCTAATTTGACAGCTTTCTTGGAGTCAACGGCCAAAGCTCATTTGACGAAAGAGGTCTTGTGATTAGTAGCTGTAGTGTTCTAGCTTTACTGAGACCAATGCAATGAAATGCTGCAGTATGCGCACACATGCTATGGGTTTTATTGTTGTTTTGCTTTGTTTGGGGTTTCTTAAGATGGAAACCATTTTCTTTTGACTTGACCAGGTTTTACACAGCTGTTGAAATCTGTCATCGTTTGGAGACCCTGTGCATGCTTGTCTTGTTTGGGTTGATTTGTTTGCTTTGTTTCATGTGCTACCTTTGTAATTTTTGGCACACCATACTGCCCTCCAGTAACACACTGGCAATTATGAGAGCTCTTTGGTCTGGTGATATCTTACCATAGCCTAGTATTCAAGGGAACTTAGAATTAAAAGAGCAATTGTTGTTCACCATATTAAAGTGTTGCAATGTACATTCTCAAGTGCACTGGGTCTCTTTGGATGTATCCAGTAGGCCTCAACAGAAAGCAAGGAGAAGCTGAATATCAAAACAAGCAGTCACTCAACACTTTTTGCTGTGAACCAGTTAAGGAGGAAAAAAAAAAAAAAAAAAGGCCAACCCAAAAGAAGAGGTGATTAGCAGTCTTGCTTTTAGCAAGCCGTTTTTTAATCCAGTGCCAGTTTGTGCAAAAACTAAAGATTTAAACTTTGTATTGGGCTTTCCAGAGCGGCTTGCAACTTTACATGTGATCTGTTACTATTTAAATGCAAATTGCTGAGCTTTTCAGAATTTGTCTCTTATACAGAATGCTAAGTCAATAAAGATGTTCTGATAAATCCCTCTTGATGCAGGGTAGTTGCTAGAGCCAGCTCCAATTAGCTCATTTGCTTTAAGGAGGGGCAAAGGTGGCAACCACTGCATTTAAAAAAAAAAAAAAAAAGTCAAGACTATGAAAACACAGTCTTGAAAACACTTAGTACTACTGGAAAAACTGAAACGCATTTCATAACTAGATTTTTATAAATCACAGGTAAAATATCCACTAAGAGAAGCTGTCGTGCTAAGAAGCATCTCTGAGCTGCTTGAATATTACAATAGTGAAATTAATGATTTCTTTACCATACTCTGTTAAGGGGTATGGAGATGCTAAAAATATATCAGGTTTCATTCATTTTCAGAAATAGAGATAAGATGCTGGTGTAATGAAAGCATCCAGATCACTGGTGTTAGTCTTAATTTTGTTGTGATTCTTGCAAACTGTTCTGAATTGAAAATTTGTATGTAGGTGGCACTGTAGCACAGTTTGTGTTGGAAATACTGTCCTACCTCCAGTAAAATTTGGGAGCAGTAGCTTTATGAAGGCTAGTAAAACAACACGCTACTGAGGATTTTTTTTCCCTTAGGAAAGCTGCTTTAATGGCTGGTGAGAAATACACAGTAATGTCACTTTTTTAAAAATGTGAAGATCAAATAAAATTCAAATATGATTAAGGGATGAAATAAATGTATCTTGTTTTATTGGCAAGGGTTTTCTTTTTTCTTTTTTCCTGAAGGCACACCACAGTGCAAGCAATACGAAAGGACAAGGTTCACAAGGTTCTTTTTTTTTTTTAAGAACCTGTATGTTGTCTTAAACTCCATCCTCTTTGTATAAATTACCATATTGATTTGCTCTGAGAGTTTGTAACCCTGCCTCATGGTTTGTGGGTGAGTGCAGTGTACTGTACAACTAATGCTGGATTGGCAATGAAGAAAAGGCTTGAGTGCATGGTTTAGAGTTGCTATACCTGGGTTTTATAGTAAATTATAGAACTGTCAGCTGCAATATATGAATCTCTACTTCATTTCTGAGTTCTTAAATACCTTTCTTGTAGTAAGACTTGCTGTTTGGGAGATGCCCGCAAAGCTAATTCCATATCTAGCAGAAAGCAAGCCACCTGAAGCATTAACATCCCTCTCTGAGGTGAGGAGTTAGTTCTGGGACAGATTGCACTATGCAGCAGATAGATGGTTCTTTAAGCAGAAAGGTGTTCAGGCAATGTAAACAACATCATGTGTTCAGCTGAACAGGACAACAATGTCTAGACCTAGTTAGTTGCTCTCTAATGCCAAGGATTGTTCTCCAGGGTGAGAGAGGAGAGCTATCAAGCACACCCTGAATTGCAGCAATTGAGCAGATAGACTAGGAAAGGCAGAGAGAGGCCGAATCACTGACAACTGAAGTGGATTTAGAGTAGCAGGGTGCTCCTGTATATGAAGTTGATCAGCATGGCATTTGAAATTCATCAGATCTTCAAGATGAAGGCCCAAAAACCAATTTCATTTGTGCTCTGGATGTTTAGCATGTGTAGGAGATCAGCTAACAAATGTCGTGAGTGTGCTATATAGGAAGTTTGTTACTGTATCATCAGCTCTGTCTCGTCTCTTACCAGACATTTTCCAACCTGAACCATCAAGAAAAAAGGGATCAGTACTACTGCCTTTAGGAAGAGAGACTGATTTTCAGGTGGCATCCATCTCTTTGCTTTGTTTCACACTTTTCATTCCTTTGTGAGAGTTTCACCACTTTCAGGGGAAGCTAGATAAAAGCAAACATGCACTTAAGTGTAATTTAGGCCACCTAGCTGTAGTTGCTTCTTTCCAAAGTGTACTTGTGAATACCTAAGAGTGTACTTACAGAGAAATGGCTGTTCTTACAAGCTAGGTAGCACCTTGGTTTTCTCTTCCCTTTCAAAACTCCCCCCACTTGGGGTCACATGAGTGAGTTTCTGTACTGCCAAATCCCAGCATCTGACAGGTCGCCTCTTAGTGCATTGAGTCTTCCAAGAAAGTTAATGCAGGACGGCATTAGCATGAGCTGGGACAGACTGTCCAAGGCAGTTCGTAGAACGTCTCCCCTCCGCTTCGTGCGGGGTACTTTCAAAACCCAAATCCCATAGCCAGTTTCTTAGAAGTCACTGGTTGCCAGTGTTGCTATAATCGGAGCTGTAGTAGTTTGGATGCCAAGTAGAACAGATGAGCTAACTTCTATTTCACAGGTCTGATGAGTTTCAGGAGGGCAGAGGGTTGAAAACGATCAGGTAACTTGTACCCTCTTTCTGTGTGTAGCAACTTCTCCCAGAAGAACATGTTGAGGTGTTTTTTTTTTTTTTTTTTTTTTTGTAATGCAGGTTAAAACATTTTGAGGAAACTGAGTAGACTGATGTCTTGGTGTTGGCAGGTGCATTATGTACTCAAGTTTTCCATAGCACCTGCGTTGCAAATATTCATATATATTACTCATCTTTTCCTCTTTCTCGTAAGGAGGGAGTAGAGTCCGGCCAGGCACTTCAGCAACTTGAACAAGACCTGGGGAGCTGGCCTGTCAGGAACCCTTGTGAGGGTAGAGTTTTACAAGCAACCTTCCTAGAGGTAAAATACTCCCTTAGATTGGGGTGGGCACCATCTAGTTCAGTAGCTGGTATGCCTATGTGTGCCTAAGTTCAACAGAGTTTTGCTATCTTTTTAACTCAATTTAAGTAGAATGATGCTAAACCCCACAGGAAGACTTTTTTTTTTTTTTTTTTTTTTAAAGACATATGACATCTTTCCTTTGTCTATGTATTATCTCTTCTTGGTTTAGCTGACAGTAGCAAAGCTCTGCTTTCTTTTTAACTCCTGCCACCACATACATGTTCTCTGGCAGAATACAGATCTTTCACCAACCTTATGGATAGAGTCAATATTGACCAAAATAAAAAAAAGCATGAAATGTGCAGTAAAGTAGGGGTTTTGTAGCTTTGCAGTCCTTTGGCAGCGAGACTGACTTGCTTTGAGAGTAAAGCTAACTTACAGTTAAGTACAAAGTAAAGATTCATTGTCAGGATCTGTGGGCACTAATAGAGGAAACAGAATTTCCGTATAAGCATATGATTTTCCACTGTGAAAATCTCTAACCAATGCTATTTCCTAACATAAACTGCATTTATTCAATGGTGTTCTGTGAGAAATGAAATGGAGCCTAGTCTGTGTGTTAAAAATGAATCAAAAAGACATTTCATCAGAAAATAAATGCTTCATTTCTGTAAGTGCTTAGCTGAAGACAGCTTTAAGAAGTGATTGCTTTCACTGAGAATCTTGTATACTTTTTTCCTCTATATTTCAAGACTTTACTTTAGCTGTGAACTATGTAAACCGTCTCTTAACAGCCACAGTGGTTTAGTCTCATTAAAAATAGAACAAAGCTTTTAGCATTTCTAAGCCTGTCGGTTGGATTCCCTTCTTGCTAGATGATTAAAAGACAGCAACCATGATGCTTTGAATCTCTTCTACCATAATAAATGAGACCTAGACCAAAATGTACATGCTGTGGGATATACTTGAGCATTTTCTCTGCACAATAACTGTGTGAAGACCTGCTAAATTCTTGCAGAAGTAGTTAGCTTGTATTAAGAAAGTACTATATCTAGTGAGATATTTATTTAATTTGAAGCTATTTTTTTTATCAAATTACAGTTGCAATTGAATTAAAAAACGCTGCTAATGCTGGTTTTACAAAATTCAACCTATACAAGCTGAATCTGTAGTGCTCACAAGTATCTATACTATGGAAGTCCATTGCTGAGGATTTTAGAGAGCATAGTGTGCTGAGTCGTACCTTGCTGAAGCAGAGCTTTTTTGAATAAACTGCAAAGTAATTACAAAGTAACTTTGGGGAGGTTGCTTATTGTAGTGCAGCTCTTACCAAGTTCTTAACCAAGTGGGTATTTTTTTCCTGGGGAGCATAAGATTTTTTTTTTTCTCTCAAAATGGAAGAAATTGTGAAATTGTCTAGTTGCTGAAAGTATCTTCTGGTATGAAACAATACTGCCCTAATAGTAATTGCAGTGCGGGTAATGGCAAAGCATATAGCAGTGACAATATTCCTCAGAATAAATCTGAAATGTCTTCTGAAGGTGGTAATCAAGCTTTTTTTTATTGGTGTGGAAGAGGACACACTTTATTGATTTGGAGTGTGCACACTACTGGATTTTGATGTAGACTGGATCTGAAAACCCCATTTTGTGCTGAATTGTAGCACTTTCTGGGCAGTGGGTTCGTAAAATTCAGATGGGGGTCGGAATAGAAGTTCTTCCAAGGTCAGACTGGCAACTATGTCTGCCCTCCCCTGCATCATGGGGTGTAATATAATTCCTGTGATCACAACTTCATTTAACAAATTCCCTGCCACTCCAGAGACATAGACCATGGGCACAGGTCTGTCCTGTTTCTTTTCCTTTTTTAATTTATGACATCTTGTGATTCTTGTGGGTTTTGCATTTGTATCTGATGGGCTTTGCAGCCCGGTGAGGGTTGTACGTGTGTGTGGATAGTGAAGGTCTGTGCGCCCTTCCAGGATATTGTGTGTTTTGTGTGATTCACAGTGATCCCGTTCGGAGGTGATACAACCTAACGGGTGGCTCTCGGAAGGAATGTGCTTCTAGCTGTGCTGCTCTAATAATCCGAAACAGGGTATGTTTGCTGGAGGTGCCTGGGGTTATCTCTGTCAGTCTTGACAGTCAGTATTGTAAAATGAGGAGAATCCAACTGTTAGTGGGTTTGCTACTTCAGAATAGAGTCTAACTTTTGACAAAGCTACGTGGCTTTATTTTAAGCCCATGTTTGTACAAGCTCTCTTAGCAATGAGGAATGTTAAAATGCCAGGTTCACAGTTGCTTTGTTGACTTACTGAGCCTTTCAGTTGGCTCTTACCTAGCCAAATGACTATAGTTAAGGGGCTGGAAAGCTAGTTACAGCTCTTTAATTATGTAATATGTGGTTTTTCTGAGAATGTGCTTTTAAGCTTTTTGCCTGGTGTGCAAAACTTTTTTTTCCCTCTCCTTCCTTCCCATTGCATGTTAAGCACTAGCCCAGGGAAGATGAGGTTGGAGCACCCCAGAAACAGCTCTAGGAGAAGACAATAAAAATATAAGCTGTGGATGAGTAAAATTGAAATTGTTTGTAAAACAATAACTTTGGACAAACCCCAAAGCCTTGATGTTCCCTAACAGCTGTATTTGAGACAAATTTTCTTATTGCTTTGGGGTGTCAGCGGTAAGGCAGGCTGAAAATATGTTGTACCAAGCAGATTTCTGCTAGGAGACAGTGCTGCTGTATTTAGCCACGAGGAAGCCCAGTGACTTAAATCTTAAGGAAGGAGCATCACATGCATTACTAATTGATATAGACCTTGGAGTTTGGATTAGAGCTTACACATTGATCTGAGTCTGTCTCTCTTTTCTTGTAATAGTCTATGTTTGCCTTCACAGGGCAAAGTATAAAACTGGGTGACAGAACAGAAATTGTTGTCGGCTGCAGATACCAGTAAACGAAAGGAAAATCCATTTGGGTAAAAGTTGAATGCTCAGCATTTCCCATAACTGATTCTGCCCTCCTCCTTGTAAAGTATGGGGCTTTAAGTAACTCCAAGCTACAGAAACATGGCGCAAAAAGCTTAGAAAGCAATGCAGAAACAGGCATAGATCACTTTATTAACTTCATATAGGGAAAAAAAAAAAGTTACTTGCATGCAAAATGCCCTTCATTTGGGACATAAAGAATGGTATGAAGTCACCCTCAGTAGAAATGCTGCCTAATTTGTTTATTGTCAAGCGAGATGGAAGGAACTACAGAAACATAATATGTATTATAGTCTGGACACTAAAGAAGTGTCTATCTACCTCTGCATCTAGGTGTCTGTCTACCTCCTCATTCAGCCTCTAATAAGTTGCGGAGACCTAGGAGACAGTGTAATTTCTCAAGGTTTCCCTTACAGCCTCCGGGTTCCCTGGGCAAAGAGCTATATCCACTGTTTAATAGCCCTTGATGGACTGCTCATCAGTGAATTTTAATAATTGCTTTCTTTTGAACGTACTTATACGTGAAACCTCTGCCATAGTTTGTTCAGTCTGGGCTCTCAAAAAGTACTTAATTTTGCGTTAAGCAGCCTGCCTGAAAGGTAAGGTGGCTCAAGTAATGAGCTGGCTAGTTTTCTCTTCTTGCTTGATTAGTTTTGAGACACCAGCGTAGTGTGACGAAGTGACACCACTAAGTGGGCAGCAGTGTGCCGTAGCCACAGGAGAGCTGCTGTGCGGACCGAGGAGTATCTGTTTTGGTCGTCTCTTAGACTGAAGCGCAGCCCGTGAGCACGTCTGCCTTTGCTTTCTGTTGTGTTGGACAGTGTACAAACATCAGAAGTATGTCATGATCTTAATTTGTCACTGTGGGATTGCTGGCAGGAGCCTGCGTGACTCTTGCTCAATTGAACCTTTTGTTCAGGGGCACGGCCGTGTGGGTTTGCAGACGGCTACAACGAGTCCAAACACAAGCACTGTCGTCTTGGTGGTCTGGACATGCAGAGTCTGGACGTGCTCCCACGGGCTTCTGAGAAGCTCTGCTGCCACTTGTGTCCGTTCTTAATCTCTTTAACTTCCAGTGGCTGCTCAAGTTAGAGTAGCTTTCTCTAGAGGCTTGGAAATCCCCTGTTACTTAAATTTGCAGCTTTTTTCCATCTTCGTTAAATTCACATTGCTTGCTTTGTAAAGAAAGGAGAAGAGAACAGGAGTGTAGATGGTAGCTTATTATTTGTGCTTGTGGGTTTGCTTCCTCCATTCTAAGGGCTATTTGCCTGTAAGATCTGTCTAAATGCATGGAAAAGCTTTCCTGCAGGAACCAGGATGAGAGCAGTTGTAATGGTGAGTAACGCACTGGTCATCCCAGAACTGTAAGTTCAGCTCTGCTGAGTTCATCTGCAGACAGGAACAGCAGCCCCCAGGGCCAAGGAAGGCAACCAAGGAACACGCATGCAGGCGGCAGAGCCGCTCTAGTACACAGCTGGTGGAGTCTCTCTCTGATTAAAATGTCAGAACTCGTGTTTTCTGTGATAACCACAGCAGCTACTGTGCTAGCGCAAATAGCAGCGACTATGATATGTGACAGCCGAATAAGCGTAACTTGAAAGACTTGGCTAAGGACTGGAAAATAATCCCAGGTTGTCCTGGTTGTTGATAGAGGGAGGTGATGTGGTTTGTGGACGGGTGGCAGCTCCCAAGGTGATGCAGGCGCGTGGCATTTTTGCACTGCATGGGATGGATCTGCAGAGGCCCCCGCAAGCTAACCTGCGGCGTCAGGGTGATCATAAGCGCTTTAAGAGACTCTGTAAAAATAAACCTTGCTTCAGCTACTGCGAGCGCGCTGCCTCGTCACTTGATTAATCAGCCCGGGGGGCAGAGGCTGCCCGGCGGGGCAGGCAGCACATGCAAGCCCGTTAGCGGGGACTAATGCCCAAACCACCTCCTAAAAATACAGTGATAATAGCCGGGTGATGCGGTGAGTTAAGTGACGTGCTTTAGTTTCACGTTGGAAGCGTTGGTGGGCAGAGTGGGGCTGGCTGCGGGTCGGAATACAGAGGAAGCACGTGGCTTTGGAGGGAGCACAGTGTCGCGTGGGGGCAGGGGGTGACGGACAAAAGCAGGTGCCCACCTTGTCTTGCCACCCGCACCGCGACGGCGCGGCACGCAGCAATTATAGAACTTTATATATATAAATATATGTATGTTTTTTTAACCTTGTTCCCACGTCCGTCTGAGTTCTGCCGCTGCTGGCCAGGCGCCACTGCTTGCCTGTGAAGGACTTGCATAAATAGGCCCTGGTGGTCACGCGGAGTCCGTGGCAAGCTCTTTAAAGCTGCCCAGCGCTCGCAGTTTGGGTGCTGCCTTCGCCCCAGCCCCTGGCAAACCACACGGCTCCCTGGGGAAGGGGCGCTCGCCTGTGGCTGCGGGCGGCACTTCAGCTCTGCTGAGGCGCCTGGCTGTGCCTGCACAGCTCCAGGTGTCCCTTGCTCTGGGACTTTGCCTACAGCTTTGCCAAAGAGGCCTGTGGGTCTGAGCACATCGTGCTCCTCTAATCCCATTTCTCATATAATTTACGACTCCTTTATATTATTCCACCTCGTGTTTCTGTTGCCATTACGTGTTGCTGGTCCAAATTTTGCCTCAGACTTTTCCTTCCTGTTCTTGTCCGTGGAGCCTTCGAAGGAACTGCATCAAGTTTTTGGGGCCCCAGGCACCCTGTTTTGTGGGCGTCTTCTGCATCTTGCAGAGATACCTCGAGGTATTGCTAAGTTCCAACTTCCCTGCACGAAATTCAGAGTTCAGGTGTTCTGGTCTGCATTGGTGCTGGCCTCGTGGTATTCCTGGGAGGTACTCGGGGAAAGCGATGAGCCCTTCAGAAGCACTACTGATGCTGTGGTGTGACACTGCGGCTGCGAGTGATGTGGAGCTTGAGTTGCCCATTCCTAACAAGTGTGCAGTTAGCCTCTGTGAGACTGTTAACAAATGTTGCTGTATTTCAAGAAAGCAAGAGCAAATAGAGTATTGTTTATAGGAAGTCTCTCATTTCAACTGGCTCTTGGATTGAAGCTCAGGGATCTGCTGTTTGAGCTGGGCCCTCTCAAGGGCAGACAAAATCTATTTTTAATTTCATATCTCATACGACTCTGCTGTTCTTATCCCAGGATGTTGCACAAATTAGGATTTTGAGCATTAACTTGCATTCTGCAGCCTGGAAATGCTGGGCGGGAGGCTCGCGGTTGTATGTGCTTGCGTCACTGTGCGTGTGCTACCGCTCAGACATAATTGCAATGTCATTTGCTATGAAGGAGCTTCCTGGGCTTTGACGTAAATGTGATTCATGCCACTGGATTTATCTCACGTGTTGGCCACAGTAGCAATGTGTATACAGTCGTGTGTGCCATTGCATCACAATCCATGGGCCCTAATCTACTAGTATGGGGGACTTGATGACCTTGCCTCTGCCTTTTCATACCCAGCCCAGCTGGTATTTACAAGGTCATGGCAAGCTTGTAAAAAAAAGGTGCACCTTCCCAAAATTTCCTTCTCGTATTGTTGCTTTTAAAAATCTGTGTGACTTATTTTACTTTGCTTATTTTTTGTTTATATTTCATCTTCCCTGTTCTCTCCTAGTTTTTTTTTCTTTTTTTTTTTTATTTGGCAAGGTCTGTGAGAAACTGTGGTATTTTAGACTTAGCCAAATTGAGTCGATGTTAGAACTTCTTGAAACCTGATCTTGTGGGAGTTCTATTACAAAAAAAAATCAGGTTGGCAACCAGAATCATGGATGTTTATCTAAACTGAACTTCTGATTCCTCTTGAGGTTTGATAGTTCACTACCGAATCTGTTTCGGTCCAGTTAATTAGTTACAAATCCCTAAGCCACAGTCTTGGAATTAAAGAAAACAAAGCCCCGAGCCTCTACATAATTTGATGCAAGAAGAAAACTTTTGTTAAGCTAGGAAGTACATTTGCATCACGGTTTCTTGGTTTGAAACATAAAACTGACGTACAGATGAACCAACAGCACAGTCATTTTTTCTAGATTTATGCCTGCCTGTATTGCTGTGACCATCTTGCCTGCCCCACGTGTATTTTTATTTTTTCCCCACTTCTCCTATATCGTTTCCTCCTTCAGTGTTATGGCAAAGATTTTATTTTATTTTTTTATCATTTCTTTGGCTCTGAGCAGCATAGCTTACAAGGAATACAGAATACCTGTTTTTGATAAGGTTCTCTGCTATTCTGTTTTTAGGACAATGTAGATCAGACTTCAACTCATGGTCGGCGGGATCTGGTGGAACCGGGATTCCAAGAATCATCTAACCGCATCTCCCTAAATCACCAAGGTAAGGAAGGGTGGGTGGGAATCCGTGCTCATCAGAGGAGTGTCTGAGAGCTGCATATCCAAGTAGTTTTGCCTCCATGTTGCAATTTTTCCTTCTCATTAAATATATATATATATGTATATATTTATGCGCACAGACACACACACACATATATATGTACATATATATTTTTCTTCACTTTTCTGGCCCCAGCCATCCACAATCTTTTATCACAGAAGTCATGTCTGAGTTACGGATGAAGATGGCTAAGTGAGGGTAGGATCTGAGTCTGGGGAGGGTAGAGATTTGCTTCTGTTTTTTAGGAAGAGGAGGACGTAAATATTGAAATTGAATTCAACATTTGCAATGCCTAAGCTGCATTTTAAGTTTTCAACTGCCATAGAAAAAGTTCACAGCTCTGACTTGACTCTTGCTCTAGGAGTGCAAGAAATAGAAGAGTGTTCTTTCTTGGCATGGCAGAAATCAGCTCATTTGGAGAAACAGTCCTCAGCTCAGAGTATAATGGCAGTACAAGAGCCTATTTAGGTTCTGTAAGTCCACAAGGATATATATCAAAAGTTTAAGTAATCTTAAAAGTCTGTCTAGATTATTCAATGACTTGCCACTCTTGAGTGCAGCTGTAACAAATGCCATTGCCTCATAACAAGACAAATGTCCAAATGGTGTCTCAAAAGCACCATGATGTCTAAATTTATGTTGGTTCACATGCCTACAAAGAAGGTTAAAATCATCGCAGGGATTATTTTGGCTCAGCTTTTTTTTGGCTTTGATATAAATAATAATAGAAAGTGCTGTCTTCACCAGTGAACCTCCTTTTCCCTCAGTCGTCCTGATGAATTAATTTCTAATCAGGTATTTAAAGCTTCTCTTTAAATGCAGTTTCTTTAATGCATCAATTTAGAGTACTACAGTCAGCTCAAGGCTATTGAAACAAACAAGCAAAAAATGCAAGTAAATTATTTAAAGTATTATTTACAGAGTGAGACATGCTTAACTTTTTATTCAAAAAAAAACCAAAAACAAAAACAAACATCTTTCATTTGCCAAGGGCAGCAAGACTGGAATTTCATGACTTGCAAATCCTCAGCACTGTTTAAGTTTGACCGACGAGTCCCCAGACATAATGAGTATTGTATTTTAATTCCACACATACATCTCAAGTTTCCCAGGTATTTTAAATTTATGCTTTTAATTGAAAACAGAAGAGAACACGTTGCCACAAAGAAGAACCCAAAACTTCCAGGAGAACAAGCAGCGCCTTGTGGCTTGCTTACATGCACATGACAAGAGTTTATAGTTCCATTTTTCATTCATCTTACAGCAGTACAGTTATATTAATTTCATCTGCTTTGTGATGTGCAAATCCTATAGCAGAGTTATATAGCTGACATTTTCTGAAAGCTATTTGAAGATATCTTTTTTTAAAAAAGGGATACTTTTTGGAGCACATTCTGTGTGATCTAAGTTCACATGATAGAGTGAGAGCATGTGACTGCTACTAGTGACGGCTGAAAATATACTGAAAAGACATGTACTATTATATTTTGATGGCAAAAGGCTAACTCTATAGCATGACATTTTCCTGACAAATGAATACTTCCTTTTCCAGATCCTTCTTTTCTTCTATCAATATTACAGGAGTGTAAAAGGATCCATGAAATGTGAGATTTGTTTAGGCAGCTAGATGTGGTACTGCATACAGTCCTTTTTGCGTGTCTTTCTCTTGTGTCTTCAAACAAGGATTCTTCTCTCTGGGCACCCAGTGTAATGCCAGGTGTTTTCTCTCCTTTGTTACTGGCATCGCATGCATAAGGCTCAGTTAGCTCAGTGTTTCTGCCTGAGCTACTTTGAGGCAAATGCCTGTAGTTTATGAAACAGCTATTTTTAAACAGACTATTTGTCACAGTGGTGCTGGAAGTTTAGGGCCTATTTCTAAAGACCCATTTAACATTTTTTCTTAGTAGTTTCTGAAATAAAGATCACTTTTTGCAAGTATGGTTGCAAATTATTCTGTATTTCTAAAATATTTCGGACTATTGTTGGTATATTATGAATCTTGTTTACCCTGATGGCACATTTCTGTTAAAGTGGCATGACTTAAGTGAAGTAGGAAGTAGAAATAGTATTTTAAATCTAGACGTCCAATAGTAGCCTTTAATGCTGCATGTAGCTGCAGTACCTTCCTCTTTTTGTGGTTTTGTGGGCTATACCTTACAGGAATGATGCTCATTTCTTCAGTATATTTCTAGAAGGGTGGCCTGATTTTGTATGATGTCATATTTTGTCTGCCCAGTATGAATTACACAGTTATATACCTGTGAAATACACATCCTTGTCCAATAGCTCGAAAGTGCAAGTACTTTCACATGGAACAGCTGCCACATTCACATGACTGATTAAAATATAACATGAGAAACTTCAGAAGGAGTTGGCATGATCTGATCTAGATCCAGTGCAGTCATTGTATTAATGAGTCACACAATAAACAGAAAAATTCACTAAAAATAAGGCGTTTTTAAAGTTTTTTCAGAGTTTTGTTTTTTTTACTATTACCCTTACTGCTCGCATTTAATAAGTCCATCTGTTTTTGGTGATGTCTGAATTTTGCTGATGTTAAAAGATATTTATGACAGGCTATGGCTGACTATGCTTTCAAGTTATATGGTACTATTTTCCGGGTAATCCCACTGATTTCAGCTTGTACTGACTAGCAGGTCTTTTTTCTTGTATTTTCAAGAATTTTATAGAAAACTGGTTATGTTTAGACTTACACTAAAGCTGATGTAACACATCTTGAACAGAAGCAGCAATTCTGGAAAGATTACAGCTGGTTAAAGTACTTCACATGTTAGGATTTTTTTTTCTTTTTTCATCCCCCCTTTTTGGGTATATTGTGGGTATTCTGTGTCTGAAATACTGCAGCTGAACTTTGAGCAACCTTACTATTACGTTATTTTATGTATGCACTTGCAATTCATACCTGACCACACTGTTCAGTGAGTACAGCAGATTTGCCAGTTTCTGTTGAACATTAACTTACTTTGCTTTCACTTGGAAAGCTTTGGTGCAAGCATTTACAATTCTAAACCAGACCCTGCTTTCCATGGCCTATAAAAATGGTGATTAGCTTCCTCCAAGGCATCTGAATCTCTTAACACAGACTGGAAAAAGAGCATGCAAGTAGAGCCTGAGATATCCCCGCCAACTGTCCCTGCATGAATAAGCTCCTTCTTGTAAAGGGTATTTCAAGTGCACGTTTCCTGCTGAATCACTCTTTTACACAAGCAGATGCTTTATAGCTGTTCAGCTTTTTATTCTAAGAAAATACCTTGTAAAGATTGAGGAGCATAGAATGCTTTTTGTTAAGTGAGGAGTCTTAAAAGTGCAGGTTTCATGTGAAGCAAGAGTGTAGATGAAATATTTTCTCCTTTATAGGTATGTTAATAACTGCTTATGTGTAGCTAAGCATCCACTTATGTGAACAATAAGTACTTTTATATCTAAGTTATTTTTAATGTTAATTTTTCAGTGATTCTGGTACTTGTGTATGTTTCATTTGGGTGCCAAACCCAGACAACAGGAGCTAGGATATTCTTACCTATTCCACCCTCCACCCCCCCCCCCCCCCCAAAAAAAAATCCAAAAAGAAAAAAACACACCTACCTTGTACATTTAAGGGAATAGGGGAGTTTCTTTCTATACAATATCATTAGAGTTGAATAGTATTAATAATCACTGATGTAATAATAATAAAAAAGACACAGCTGTTGAAAACTGTAAAAAGTTAACAACAGTAAGCCGGGATTTGGCTTTTCATAAACATCAAGTGAAGTGTTTCTTGAGGAGTCACTCCAGAAGTCATAGTAAGGCTATACTGCGAAGAAGAAAAAAAAAAAAAGTCTGAACTTTATGGCCTTTCTTAAAGAGTTCAGGAAAGAGGTGAGGAAATGATCAAAAAAATTATTTGCCATCTTCAGAACCACAAAGAGAAAGGGGAAGCAAAAGATTTTTCTCCCCTCTCCCTCCAGGGGTTGAGTGCAGAGCTGGAGGAAACTGTAGCCTGCTTAACCGAGTCTCAGTTTGCAAAATGTTTAGCACAGGGGAATATTGACTATTTCACCATGGCCGGGTTCTTTGCATTCATTCAGCATCCATACCCTGTCCAGTAGTGAGGGTCCAGTAGTGCAGAGCTGGAAAGCAGGACACTTTTAGTCCAAAGTACTTGCACTCGTGCTGGGCTATCGTTTGTAGGCCTTTGCTGGAGGTGATCAATAGCTGAACTCACTCTCCCCCCATCCCAAATGATGCTGCTGGTTTTGTTCTCTCCCTCATCACCTTGGCAGCAGAGCTTCCATTTCTTTTGATTGAGGCACCAGCATGGGGTGCTGTAAAAGTTACTGTGGATGTGTCTTACTAGGAGAAGTCAGTCTTGCTGATTTGCCTGCACTCCCTAGGAGTGAGTGGCCTTCCCATAACATGTTAGATTTTGCTGTCACATTTCATATGGTAAGAACTGTAAAACCCGTTGGAAATAAACTGAATTTATTGACTCTGAGATGTCATGGGGGTTTAAGATGCAAGTTGTACTAACAGTTGCTTTTCTCTCTGCACTTACAATTTTTTCTTTGTTGAGGCACATTTCAGAGCTCCTTTTCCTGTTTGCAGTCCTGGTAGTGCAGTTTATGAGCATTGCCTTTTATTAGTACTTACTGTGCACTTTTTGAGGTAGTACAACTACTTAGTATGCAGGATTTTGAAGTCAAGCATAAATGAGATGCATTTTGTCACCATAACTTCTTAATGAGAATATTAAACATGAGACTGGCACTTCCTTTGTGTATACTTGTAGAGATGATTCTCAATGGTCTGTACAAAAGCATTTTACCTTGGGTCCTTAATGGAAGATTTATCTTCCTTTTATTTCTGCATTCGCCTACAGTCTTCCATCCCGAGGCTATTTCTCAGCTGCTGGGGGACCTGGTGCTTTTTGTGACAAGAGTTTCCAGGTAAAACTGAAATGAGTCTAGCTGCACCTCTGGCCCTACAGCCAGATTACTGGAGCAGCAAAGGAAAAATAGTGATAGGAGTTGTTCTGGTTACTGGCAAACTGTTGTCACCAGTTGGTTTGTCCTTTCTTCTTGCTCATTTGGTCATGGTAGGGAACCTTGCCTATGTTGAAAAGTCAAAAACTCTGTGACTGCGGGTTAATCAGCTGTAGACTTGTGTGGTGTTCGTACTCCCGCAGATGCTCCTTGCCTATTGAACTCGGAGGAATGCGCTCTTCTCCAAGCTTAGCCCTCACTGTGGTCTGCTCGCCTCGACCTCACTCGCTACTGGCTGACATGTTGCTCTCATAAGGATGGTAATAGTCAACGATAATGAAAGCTTCCATTCTAGCACACTGCCTAAGTCCAAAAATTATAAGGCTATGTAAATTAATTGGACTTTTGGGGTAGATATGGACTTAAAAGCACAATGCCTGAGACCTAGCAGAGAGAAATGATCTTCTGTAGCCCTTTCTCCAGCATAGCTGTTGTCATATGCTTTAAACACCTTTTGTGCCTGCCTGAGGGTAGGCACACGAGATTGAGATGATTTCTTTATTAGTTTCTCTTCCTGAAGAACATGTTTGGTAACTACCCGTGCTGCTTCTGATCTGCTTTAGTTACGGGATTCCACTTGGATGAATCAGATATTAGCTGCAGCAGAACAAAATCCTGTTTCTGCAAAATATGGCTGGTCCTGAATTGAAAATGTAGAATAAAAAGCAGCTAGTTTTGTTCGTTTTGCAGAGACAGTACTGGAGGCTACCAGACATTCATGAATTCTCGTGCATTGTGCAAATGTTGTTGTGATTGTCCAGACTGAGAAAAAAAACACCATTAGGGCCCAAAAGATTTACAGTAACTACCATCACACGCAAAAGTGAGCACCTGCTTCCTGCCTAGCTGAGTACAGAATCATTGTCTGACTTCAGAGACTTCAGTTGTCCTTCGTGATGAAGCTGGTTACCACTGCTACTAGGAGGGTACCCCTACTAGCTGTGCAGAAGCTTAACTTGCCTAATGGTTTTTGCTCGCAAAGTTTCGCACTGATAGCACTCTAAAGAAGAAAAAAAAATAAAAATAGAGAGAGAATGGAAGATGCACTAAGTTAATTTTCTTAGGTCTAGACAATCCCAACCTGGAGCTTTGCATCAAGTTGCAGGAAGACAGCATAGATCAGCTGTTTGAGTTTGCTGGAAAACTCTATATAATAATGCTATTAAGGTGATTGAAATGAGAAGAAACAGATCAAGAGTAGGAAAAAAAGTTTGCATGTTCAGAGACATGTACATATGCAGGTGACTGATGGATTTTTTTTCTAATTTTTCATTAACTAGAGGATGAGTTCTCTTAACTAGACAGTAAAAGAGGGAGAAAAAACACTGTGTGCATTAACCAGTAAAAGGTCTAGTGTCAGCTTTGTAAATCTTTAATTTAGTACATATTTAAAATTAAATGTATTCATCTGAGGCCACATCATATGAGTACAAAAGCTCAAATACCTCACAGTCAGAGAGCATGGAGTTTGAAGCCTAATTATAATCTATCAGGTTTCAGTCTGCTTCTCCAAAGAGTAAAATTCTTTGTAGGGAAAGAATTCTGTCTTGGTTGTGTAAGGCATATCGTAGCGTATGCTGGGACTCTTTTATTTTTTTTCCTCATGTAAATCTTACAATAAAAGAGAGAATTTTCAAGTAAGCTCAAATACAAAAATATGCCCAAAAGAAAAGCCTTAGAAATAGAAAGTACAAAAAAGTACAAAAGCCTTAGAAATAAAATTTCTCAGTTTACCTGAGCATTAAAGTAAATTTTAAGCCTAATCTCCCCTCTGAACTATACAAAAACAGTGAAGTTATTGCTGTGTTTGTAATGAATCTTGTTGGCATGTTGGAGGAGCGACGTTACTAAGGCAGTGATTGCTTTGAGAAGAACAGGTGGAGCTGGGGAGGCACTTTCCTTACTCAAGCTAATCCATGACACGCAGTGCCAGTCCCTCAGGGACTGAAGCTGTATAAATTTATGACGTTTGACAAAGTATTATTTCACACTGAAGATAGAGGGGTGGCATTCCCCCTCCTCCTGTGTCAAGATTTATGCCTCCAGTTATCCCAATGATGGTTCGCAAGGTGTGAATTTGGGGCAATTAGAAGCTTGATTCTTGTTGCTCTTTTTAAATTCTTGTTTGAGGCTTGGCAGGGGAGAGGGAAATTGTGCATCTGGATACTGCAATTCTGGTGCTTCTTCTGAAACACCTCCTCCTCCCTTTACAAGTATGCATTGGAGAACACACTAATTTAATAGCAGTTTTGTGCATGTAAAACGGTACCATAAAACAACACTGTATTTTATTTTGCAGCATCTTCCAGTAAAATAAAATCTCTTTTGTTGTTGTTGTTTTTTTTTTTTTTCCTTAATGTTAAAGGACATATTCTTTCTGTTACCACTGAAGTGGAACTGAGGCTCACTGAGGGAGCAGTTGTAGTTTTGCTTCTTCCTTTTGGCCGGGTTTAGGTTGGGTATTTGTGGGCACCTCGTTGGGATAGTTTCTGTGTGAGCTCAGCTGCTGGCCTGGGGAGGCAGCACAGCTTAGGGGGTGGGCAGGGAGGGACCTGACACACTGTGAGGGGTGTAAACTCTGTGAGTCTGTTAGGAGAGCAGACGGTACGTGTTCAAATAATGTATTTGTTTACTGCTGGCACGCGTTCCCGGAGGTATATCACTTCAGCGGGGTGATGTCAGTGCCATCACAAATAGTCACCGTGCGTGTGCAGCTACTCCTGTTGTGTTACAGGGCCTGGCTTTCTGCCTGATGTCTGTCTCCTTAGAGTCTGATGCAACAGCCAGCACTGGCCCCACCGTTCTATTCCCGGCTCCTGGGATCCAGATCGGCAGGGCCGCAGCGTGGACGCAGCGCCTCGCGCCAGCCCTGAGGCCTCCCAGGGAAAGGCGGTGCTGAAGCCTCTCGTAAAGATGATTTTGTTCGGGCCTTTCTTTGCCCTGCCTAGTTGCAGGGTGTCCAAGTTCTTCATTGGAACTAGTGTTAAAAAATCACTTTGATGGATGATGCTGTTTTATGTGATCTGTTTTGTGTGATGTGAATCATCTTATGTGATTCTGCGAGAAGCAGCATGGTGATGAAGCTTGAACAGGGTTGAGCTCTGAAATGTGGTCCTCAGTGTAGAATATTAATTGAAGATGCAGTCTTGCAGGTGGCAAAAGATGAGACTGTGCGGAAAATCTCGCTGTCAAGAACTGAATGTCCAAAAGGAGACAGAGGAGTCCTAAAACTTTATTCGAATAAAGGGAGAGTCCACCGGGCATATCCCTGTGGGATCTCTCAAATTGCTGGGGAATGCAGCCCTGCTTTTATCCTAATTTCCCAACTGAGGGATGCCCTCTCTCCTTTTCCCCATTGGCCAAGGTACTCGGAAGTTACAGCCTTCCCGGCCTGGCTACACCGAACTCCAGCCCCCCGCCATCTGTTCTCACCTGAGCTCATCGACTCCTTTGTCCCCCTTGCTGAAGAGTGTAGGGGAATTCCCCTATTTCCCTCCTTTGCAAAAGCCCCCATCTCCTTGCAGATGGCTCTTTTTGTCCCACTCGCTCATGGCTCCGCTCAGTCTCCCCCTCCCTTTGTCCTGCTCTTCAGCCCAACTGTGGGGAAATCCCCTTAGTGATGAATACAGAAACTTGAACATTCCGCTCAAGATCAAGACCTAACAGCAGTCTGCTTCAGTGACAAAAAGGAATTTATTGGCAAACCGGTGTTATTTTGGAATGTGCTGTCTACTGGACTTGATTTCATGGGTCCAGTGCTTCTAATGGAAGTAGCACGCTTGGATATCAGAAATTAGTGTCTCAGTATCTGCTTATGATGAGGTGTTTCTCCCAGGTATCTGAACTAAGTTTTCTTGTGCAAAACACCATCTCGTGTTTTTATGTGAGTAAATATATCCCAAATCCTCGAGGTGATATGCTCACCTCCTGTGTAAGTGCATTCACTTAGCAATTTGCATCATCCCCTTCCTTTCTGTAAGCAGTTTGCTAAAGTAGCCAAATGCAGTGTATTTCAGTGCTTTTTATTGTTCCATATATTTATGTATTTACTGTCCAAAGGATTAGAGTATAATCATGGTCTCAGATTGCCCTCTACCTTCTAGGTGGTTTATTTCTTTCATTAGAGTTTAATGGTCCTTAGTTGAGCTGTGTGATTTGAAATGTCGCCTTCTAATTTAATCAATATAAGCTAACTATAAGATTTTGGAGATGAGCTTGTATGTTTACTGCAGTAACTTCATTATCTTTGTTTCTTTTGTAATCTAACTAATTTGTACTAAATGTCAAGATGTCAGGAGAGTGTGGAAGGTGGAAATTAATACTGTCAGCAAGAGTAAGCTGGTAGCTTTTAGATGCCATTTTTAACATTACGTAGTTGAATTGTTACCTGTGTCACTCGGACATCTTCCTGCATTTTGGTTTTTCTTATTTTACCCTCTGGGTGTCACGTTTTAAGTTTATTTAGATATATTTAGCATTATTTCAGAACTTTTCAAACCTCTTGGGGAAGGTGCTGTTGCTAAATGTCAGAACATAGCAGTGGGCACTTAAATTGTCTCAGTACCAGGTACATAAGTTGTTTTATTATATAGCCTAGTTTTCAATCATGAAGTAAAGAAGGCAATTGTTCAGCAAATATAGTGTCTCCGTAGCCTCATTATACTGACTACGGATTATGACACCATAACCAAAATCAAATCTTAAGTTTCAAAGACAAATTGACATGTAAAGAGGGAGGATATATTTATAGGTGGAAGCAATCCATACTATCTGCAGTTATACTGCCTGTTGTGATATACTGCTTAAAAGAGTATTTTTAAAAGCTCAAGTATCTTTAATTTTTGAGATAAAGGTACAATGTCACTATACAAGGTCAGCTTTAATGGAGGAAGAGCTGCTTTACAGTATCTGATTACATGGAAAACTCTGAGGTGGTAATCCAGTTTCATGACTGTTGCGTCCAAATGTGAAAGACAGATATTCTGCTTATTCGGACGTTTACAAATGTCAGCTGTAAGCAGATCAGAAATTGACTGCCACTTATCTACAATTCACCGAATGTTTGAAATTATTGAGACTTTAGAGGGAAACAATTTTCTTTGTTAAAGCTCTTTATCTACTTTGGTGAAATTAGTGTTAAGAGCATAGCGTTACTGAACTTCTTTGTGCTTTCATAAGATGACAGGGGAAAAATAGGCTCTCTTTCCTTTGAAACTTATTTCTCAGATCTTTCTAAACAGTGGTGAAGCAAAGTGGAGGAAGCTCTAATGCCAGAAATTACTGAATTCTTGAACTGGCTAGGGCTGAACTTCGTAGGAACTGTTTTTAACACTGTTGGTTCACCAATGCATTTAGCAATTGAGGGGACTGCATATCATTTTGTTTCAGAAAAAAATCCATTTAAAGTCTTAAGATAAAAGTCAAGGTTACTTCCACTTAAAGCATATTGAACAGATAATTTGTGTTGTCTCTCTGATCAGCCATACACTTTTGATTTCTCTGGTGATGGCAGATAATTTCTAATAGCTGGTACTGTGCAGCCCAACCTGTTTGCAAAGAATTCTGTGTGTCACATATTCCATTTTTAAATTTTTATTTCTTGGTCTCTATGAAAGTAGTGAGAGGGAGGAGAACAGCCAGTAGAGCTCTTGGTTTCCTTCCATTGTTAGTCCCTAAGAATAAAAGCAACCTTAAGAATGCTTAAGGTTGGAAGGGACCTCTAGAGGTCATCTAGTCCAACCCCCCTGCACACGCAGGGTCACCTAGAACACGTGGCACAGGACTGCATCCAAGCGGGTTTTGAAGATCTCCAGAGAAGGAGACTCCACAACCTCTCTGGGCAGCCTGTTCCAGTGCTCTGTCACCCTCACTCTTAAGAAATTTTTCCTTAAGTTCCTATGGAATTTTTGATGCTTCAGTTTCTGTCCGTTTGCTGTAGTTCTATCAGTGGCCACCAGTGAAAAGAGGCCAGCACCATCCTCCTCACTGCCTCCCTTGAGGTACTTATAGACACTGATGAGGTCTCCTCTCAGCCTTCTCTTCTCCAGGCTGAACAGGCCCAGCGCTCTCAGTCTTTCCTCACAGGGCAGATGTTCCAGGCCCCTGATCATCGTCGTAGCCCTGCGCTGGAGTCTGTCCAGCAACTCCACACCCGTCTTGTACTGTGAGGCCCAGAACTGGACACAATATTCCAGATGTGGCCTCACCAGGGCTGAGTAGAGGGGCAGGATCACCTCCCTCGGCCCTACTGGAGACGCTCTTAATGCACCCCAGGATCCCATTGGCCTTCCTGGCCACCAGGGCACACTGCTGCCTCATGGTCAACTTGTTGTCCACCATGACGCCCAGGTCCTTCTTTGCAGAGCTGCTCTCCAGAAGGTAATTTCCCAGCCTATACTGGTGTCTGGTTATGCCTCCCTAAGTGCAGGACCTTGCACATGTCTCTGTTGAATTTCATGAGATTTTTCACAGCCCAGTTATCCAGTCTGTCCAGGTCCCTCTGGATGGCAGCGCAGCCCTCTGGGCTATTGGATACTCCTCTCAGTTTGGTATCATCAGCAAACTTGCTGAGGGAGCACTCTGTGCCTTCATCCAGGTCATTGATGAATAAATTGAACAGGACTGATCCCTGGGGAACACCGCTAGCTACAGGCCTCCAACTTGACGACTCCGCGCTGCCGATCACTACCCTCCGAGCTCTGCCATCCAGCCAGTTGTTAATTCACTTTACTGTCCACTCATCTATCCTATACTTCTGGAGCTTGCCCAGGAGGATGTTGTGAGGGACAGTGTGAAAAGCCTTGGTGAAGTCGAGATAGATGACATCCACTGCTCTCCCCTCATCTATCCAGCTAGTCATTCCATCATAGAAGGCTATGAGGTTAGTCAAGCATGGTTTCCCCTTGGTGAATCCATGCTGACTATTCTTGAGCACCTTCTTGTCCTCCATGTGCCTGGAGACAACAGCCAGTATGAGCCATTCCATCACTTTTCCGGGGATGGAGGTGAGCCTTTTTTGAAGACTTGTGTGACATTGGCCTTCTTCCAGTCTTCCAGCACCTCTCCCATTCTCCAGGATCTTTCAAAGATGATGGAGAGCAGCTTAGCTATGACATCTGCCAGCTCACACACAACTCTGGGGTGCATCCCATCAGGGCCCATGGATTTGTGGGTATCGAGTTTCCTTAGGTGCTCTCTGACCCAATCTTCCTCTACCCAGGGCAAGTCTTCCTCTCCACCAGCTTCTTCTCTTGTCCCTAGGGCCTGGGACTCTAAAGGGCTGCCCTTGGTAAACCCCGAAGCAAAGAAGGCATTCAGCAACTCTGCTTTTTCTGTGTCTTTCGTAACCAGGGTGCCCATCCTGTTCACCAGCAGACCCACGTTTTCCTTGATATTCCTTTTGCTGTTAATATATTTGAAGAAGTTTTTCTTGTTATTTTTAACGTCCCTTGCCAGATTGCATTCCAAACGCGCCTTAGCTTTCCTTGTCGTATCTCTGCATTCCCTGACAACGTTCCTGTATTTCTCCCAGGGGGCCTGTCCTTTTTTCCACATTCTGTATACCACTTTCTTCTGCTTGAGCATTGCCACAAGCTCCTTGCTCATCCCCACAGGTCTCCTGCCCCCTCTGCCTGACTTCTTACACACAGGGATGCACTGTTGCTGGGCATGGAGGAAGTGTCGCTTGAAAACTAACCAGCTCTTGGGCCCCCCTGCCTTCTAAGGCTCTAGCCCATGGGATTCTTCCAAGGAGGTCTCCGAAAAGGCCAAAGTTGGCCCTCCTGAAGTCCATTGTTGCAAGGCTACTTACAGCCCTGCCTCCTCCTCATTGCATCCTGAACTCCACCAACTCATGGTCACTGCAGCCAAGGCTACCCCCCACCTTCACATTTCCTACAAGTCCCTCGCTATTTGTTAGCACGAGGTCCAGTAACCCACCTCTCCTCGTTGGCTCCTCCATAACCTGTGTCAAAAAGTTATCATCAACGCTCTGCAGGTACTTCCAGGACTGTTTGCGCCTGGCTGTGTTGTCCTTCCAGCTGATGCGAGGGTAGTTGAAGTCCCCCCATGGGAACCAGGGCCTGTGAGTATGAGGCAACATCCAGCTGACTATAGAAGGCCTCATCAACTTCCTGATCCTGATCAGGTGGCCTGTAGCAGACACCCACCACAGTGTCTCCCATGTTAGCCTGCCCTTTAACCCTTACCCACAAGCTCTCAATTCACTCATCATCCACCTTCAGGTTGAGCTCCATGCATTCCAGTCGCTCTCTCACATAAAGAGCAACTCCACCACCTCGCCTTCCCAGCCTGTCCTTCCTAAAAAGCACATAGCCCTCCATGGCAGCGCTCCAGTTGTGTGAGCTATCCCACCACGTCTCTGTGATTCCAATGAGATCATGACGCTGGGACCGCACACAGATCTCCAGTTCCTCCTGTTTATTCCCCATGCTTCGCACATTGGTGTACAGGCATTTCAGGGAAGTAACCGAGCCCGCAGGTTTCCCAGGAGGGGTGAAAGAGGACCCTCCATGATCATTTCCTATCCTCACTTCCCCACTACCATACTCCTGCTGGAAGCCATCTGACCTAGGCTGTGTGGTACTGATTGCCCTGTCTGTGTGACATTCCCCTTCCCCTTCTCGTCTAGCCCTCCAGCCAGGTTGGCCAGCCTTTTGTAAAGAGACGTGTGCCCTTCTTGCTGGGATGGTTCCCATCATTCCCCACTAGCTGGTGGTCATCAAACAAGAGTCCCATGGTCATAGAATCCAAAACCCTGTTGCCAAGCCCAGTGGCGCAGCCAGTTGTTAATCTGCCATATCCGCTTTCTCCTCCTTGAATCCATTCCCCTCATTGGTAGGATAGAGGAGAACACTATCTGGGCTCCTATACCTTTGATGGCCATCCCTAGGGCTCTGAAGTCACACTTGATATCCCTCAGTTTCTCCATGGCATCATTTGTGTCCATGTGAAACAGTACCAGTGGGTAATAGTCAGACTCCTGAACAAGCCTTGGGAGCCTCTCTTTAACATCCCTTATTTGAGCCCCTGGCAAGCAGCAGACATCTCTGGTTTTGTTTGCAAGACTTGACACGGGCCATGGATGGCTCAAGATGTCATGGTTCCCCATGCAAAGGTTTAAGCCTTTACTTTTTTTAGGAACCAGGAACTGCTGTTTGGTAGCCTTCTTTTTAAGCTGTCTGCAGATCTAACCTAGAGAAACACTTACCAGTGCTAAGCAAGAATTGGCATGGTGCTTAATGATTGAATGGGATTTAGAAGTTGGCTGACATAATTAGAGCAAATTTAGGTTAAGCTGTCTGGACAAGTATAGAACTAGTTTAAGATTTTAATATCCTTTTCTACATATGAGAACAACTTGTAGAAGCTTACATGTTGGAAAACCAGGTTTGTCAAATAATGGTGGAACACATGTAATAGCTGAGAGGAAAATGTCCAAGTCAAGTTAATGCTCAAGTATCATCTTCCTTGGAAATGCATCCTCCAATCTGTTTACAAAAGACTTTGATTATGCCAAAGACTAGGAAATTGAGGACTGCGGATTTTCAGATTTCTCCAACATGGGAATGTATTTCCTTTAGTTAAGACAAACAAGTTGTATTGGAATGCATCCATGGTCAGCAGCAGCAAGGATAGCATACCTTAGGCATGGTGAGGATGTACTGTGATAATTTGAGAAAATAGATGTCCCCAAAAATATCTGGCTAATACATTTTGGTGGTTTTGGGTGAACTGGAAGTAGACTTTCTTAATGGCAAAGTTGTGCTTGTTTAGGTATAAACATAATTTTCTGTGCTTAGAAATGATAAAGTTCAGGACTGGAGGCGGGCAGCAAGAGTGGTGTAAAATGCTGCAGGTTTTTGTGAGACATCCAGCTAGACATTGGTCTGTACTCAACAGCGAGCCCTCGTTCAGATCCGGCAATGCGAAGGCAGCAAATGCCCTTGGGCCTGCTGCCAGCTTTAATGATACTAGTCTTGTGGAGGGGGATTTCCTTGTTCACTCCTACTGGAAGTCGCCTGGAGTAACAGCCCTCCACAGGCTGCACTGCAGGATTGCCCAGGTTTCCTTGTGCCCGTATGTGAGCTCGATGCTCAAGCCATTAACTACGGCAGCAGCTGGGCTAGATTGCATGTGTCATTAGTTTTTAGTTTATACCTCAGGCAGTCATAGGCCATTTAGAATGAATGGATTTTGCCTGAGGTTTTAACAAAACTGGACCACGTTGCAGAGGTCCAATGCTAGGTGGTCATGTCTTGGGCCTGCAGAAGTCGTGCTGGAGCGCTGCTCCGTACCCATTCCCATTCCCATTTCCTGCACGAAACAGCCCAGGCACAGGGACAGGCTGCCCACTGTCACCAATCCTGCCGCCGTGCTGTGAAATAAATGCTGGGTTTGGGCACTGAGCCTGCAGAGGAGCAGACAAGGAGTTAGAAATGCTTGTTCTACAAATTAGCTGTTGTATGGGATGCAGCAAATCACAGTACTGGTCTACCTAAGCTTTCCCCATCAGCAAAAATGAGGATATTGCTATTGCAAAGACTTGCGTTAAGTATGCAGTGGAAGTTCGCTTAGTAGCATGGCTGCTATTTTTGAAGACGAAGTGCTGTTTTGTTCGTGATATTAACTTGGGAGCCAGCCACAGAGATACACAATCAAAAGCCAACTGTCTCATGCCCAGTGCAATATCTTGTTTCTGTAATGAATAAAGTAAAGGCTCTAGAAAGAAAAATTAACATGTAAACTTATGTGAGATTGTGTGCTAAAATATGGGGTAAAGTGTAGACTCCTGCTCTGACATGCTGGGTAGCTTTCTTAGAGGGTGACTTTTTTATATGCTGGGTTTGACTTGCAAGTAGTTAAAGCCCATGCAGCTTTTAAGTGCTATAAATGCACTTTTTAAGAAGGATTAAAGATGCCTAATTCTTGACCCATGGGAGGGAGGTGATTGATGAACTGAGCTGAAGGGTAGTTGATGCTCTGTGTGTGTGTCTATGTGTATGGGAGTGAAATCAAAGTCAGATATGGTGAGCAGTCTTGCAAGTTGACCTTGGAATGTTTACAAAAAAGAAAAAAAAGTGGTCATTAAATGTAGGATAATGAGGTAAGGGAAAACCACTTGAGGCAAAATGCATGGTAAAAAGCCATGGAGTTTCTTTAGGATGGTTTTAGTATTTTATTGGAGGTGAACATGAGATATAATTCATTTTCATTACTGTAGGAGCCGAGATGTCTACCAATGCAGCGTTTGTTTGTAGTATCTTTCCATCATTATGCATCTTTATAAACCTTCTGCTTAAACACAAACAATCAAAGCAAAACAAAAAGCCTCTCAACCCTCTGTCTGCATGGCTGTTTGTGTCAGGATATGTCTCCCCTGTGTTAAGGCTGGCAAAATACAAAACAAAGCGATCCCTGTCTGATCCCTGAGCACGTTTTGAGATGAATCCGGCAGGTTGTTGGCTCTGGGGCAAACGGAGACTATGGTTGAGAAGTCTGTTAAAGGCACTGCCTTCTTTTTACAGCGAGAGTGTTTGAGCAGGAACCCTCTGTGATCACAGCACTGATGACTTTGGCCTGGAAAAAGATGTCCTTTCAAATAGGCTGTTCTTAGAGCATTTATGTTCCCCAGGGCCTGGTGTCTCCCAGAGGTTTGGTGGTACAGCTGCGCTCACACACTTCCTAGTACTTGCAATGGCAAAAAAAAAAAAAAAAAAAAAAAACAGTTTCTCTGAAGGAAGTTTATTGTGGTTTGACAAGTGAAATAAAATGTAGCAGTAAAAACATTCTTAGGAATTTATACTGGGCTATTCAAAAAAAAAAAAAAAAAGGAAAACGCTGAAATGTCTGCTCAGCCCTGACCAACACGTCTCATATGTTGTTGGAGCACTGGTCTCACACAGAAAGGAAAGGAAGAAGCACATTTGTGCTTTGGGTTACTTAGGTAAATGCTCGATGGTTTCAGATCTGTAAGGTCAAAGACAAATTTTAGTGTCGTGGGTTAAATAGCTTCTAAATAGGTGTGGAAGAGGCATGTCCTCATGGGACACAGTCTGCACAGTTATCCTAGGAAAATGATGCTGTTGAGCATACCTTGCTTCGTCCACTGACTCGGTATAAGGGATGGGAAGGCTTTTCGCATTCTCTTGAATGCCTGGCGTAAAAACATTGGTGAAAATAATTGTCTTGTTTCCTGCAGGCATGTAGCTTGCTTGAGGATGCACTTTGAGAGCACCTGGAAGAAGAGGGTGATGTAGTGCAGCCTTGCTTTTGGTCCCTTAAAAAAAAAGGGGTGCTAAACAGAGAGAATTTAAGGGAATTATTGAAGGAGTGGACCATATAGAAGAGAATGTGGTAGAAAAGAGCTATTAAGTAAGTGGCTGTCAGTGATGAAGAACTTACTGTGATGAAGTACGAAAACAACAGGAATCTGGCTTTTGCTTGTGTTAAGGATGAAAGTGCTGATCTTCAGCTAAGACAAAATACCTTCCACAATGAATTCATTAAAGGCTTAAAAGATGCTCACGTAGAAGGACCGCTCTGGTTGATGGGAATCAAAAATGAAACTCTTGGTAGAAACCTTTCCTGTTTTCAAGCCCTTTGTTAAACTTTCATCCATAATTATGATCAGCGTTAAGGAAGCATAGCTGTGCAAAAACTCACCAGAATAAAAGAAGAAAGCTTCATTTGTTTTTTTACTACTGAAACTTTAAGATATTTCTAGATACGTATGCAATCTGAAGCTATGAGGCAACTGCTGAGGCCTATGCTTTAAGCTGTATGTTTTCAATATAGGAAAACAGTCTCAGCGCTCGTTTGTTTCTTTTCCTCATTGGATGGTCCTCAAGTCCATTAAAAAGAGCTAAGAAAGGATTGTGGAGAGACTGTGGTTCAAAGGAAAATTGTTCTGCATTTTGGAAAGAGGGGCATTAAAGCAAAAGATAATATTGCAGTGCTGCATTATTTATGGTGCATGTAGCTAAAAAGTCATCTTACCATATTAAAACGTGTTCAAGATGAACTGGAATGCTACATTTCTGTAAATATAATGCCGTATATTCTGTATAAAGCAGCTATACCAAGCAGGAACCCATTTTAAGCTCAGGGAAAATGAAATAAAACGAAAAAGGAAAAAAAAATCATAGTTCATAGTTTAATAAATCACACAAAATCTGTAGAAAAACAATTCAGTTGTAATATAATGTCAGGTCTGCACTTAAATTCTTCGGCACAGTGCTGCATTGTAATAATAAACCTCAGTCATCACTGTCTTTGAACTTAGGAGCTGCGATAAGCACTAGAGTATTTATTTCTGCCTTTATGTAAACACTGTGCTGCAAGTGGTTCATGACAGCACTTCAGGAGGAGCAGGCTGAGTCATGCGAGGATACTTCAGAAATGCAGTTTCAGAGCTGCTGACATTCCGGGTCTGAGGATGCAGAAGTTTGCTGCACTGACAGCCAAGCAGCTTCAAGGGGAAGATCAATTTGAATTTGTTAATTTATCTAAGTCCCTTTGTGCCCATTAAAAGGACAAACTTCTGTCAAGCTTGTTGTATTTTCAGCTAAAACTGATTTAAAGTGGGGCGAGACAGCTAAACAGAGGAAAACCAAAATACAACGTTAAAGATGTTACTAAAATTGGAGTTCTTAATAGCATGCAGCTGAGCAAACAGTTGAACTATATAAGATACTGCTGACCAAAACAATCAGCATGTAATTTCATTAATATTATTAGTGTTGAAGGAACGGTATTTGAGTCTTTCTCTCCAAATCAAAATTGTGGCTGTCTCTGTGAAGTGTTAACATGAAATATACGCACATTGCTTGCAAGTTTGTATATGCATGTGTTTGTATTCAAGTTGATACATAAAGATGCTTCACAGAAATGCTTTTTTTTGTCTGAATTCAACTTTGCAATTCAGTTGTGAACTCACTATTACCTCACTAAAACAGATGATTCATTCTTTTTGCCTTGGTCTTCGTGATTCTGCTATAAGCTGTTGGCAAGCACAAGCATATTCAAGTGGTCTAAGTCCCTCTGAAATCTTAAGTGCTGTGGCTGAAGGGTTTCTATTCTGTGCAGTTTGCAACTCAATGACAAATGGACTATGAGCCTAACAGCAAGTCAAGGGGAGCTTCTACCTTTAAGAATAACCATAAATGTTCTTCATAAGAATCGTGATGAGTTTTAGAGATTAGGTAGAAGAAACACGTCAGATGACAAGTCACCTTCCAAGGCTGGAAGTAACATACCACTGAATGCATGTTTCTTCAGTCAAATAACTGAAGCACTTACAGCAAGCTACTTACACACTAATTGACCTCATTGCCACAAAGGTCAATGTGAACATTTTGCAGTTTTTAAAAATTTAAATAGCAATCAACAGAAATCCTTTGAAACTTTCAATTTTTGAACCTAAAGGTTTACAGCACTTTTTGGCCTACCGTACCGCTCTGCACTCATCATGTGTTGTCTCTTTCTAGGTCTCAGCCTTTCGAGGGCTAGATCTATAAATAGCGTGGTGTGCTTTTGGCCGAGGACCTTGTCTTCTCTAGTTTTCTGGGTTGTATTTCAGGCTTGAAACAGAACTAGGTGAGTGAGTTGCGTAAGCTTGTGTGAACATTGATGCACTTGGTGCATGGGGTGTCTTTATTAAGAAAGCTTATAGGGATGACTTTAGAAAATGCCCCCTCAACAGGGCTGCCCATCCATGCTGTGTTTGACTGATATTCCCGGGCTGGTTGGAAAGGCTGAGGTAGCTGTTGAAGGACCAGATGGGTCTAATTCAGCCTGAGGCACATTGCATTCCCCATCTCTGAGGTGATGCTGGTGGTCAGGTTGGGCTAGGACTGTGTCCTAGGTATTCATCTTTTTCATGTCTGTGTCTGCACCTAGACCTTAAATCTTCAGTAGTCTGTGGAGCAGCAAGACGTATAGAACATAAGAAATAATTGTACGTTAGCAGAGTAACTGTACAGGGTAACGTTTGTTCGATTCCTAGTGCCAAGCACGGCTTCATAGGCACACAAGAAGGGGAGTCTAGGCAAGGTTTTGGATATCTCTACCCCAAAGTGTGTAAAAACTGACAAGATCAGGAGAAGCAACAGATAAATTTTTGAAGGAAGCAAATTATCCTTAGTAGCTGAACTGATGGTGCACACAAATCTTTTAAGATCAGACATATATGGTTTCACTCAATAATCTTGAAGGTCTTTTCCAACCATAATGATTCTATAATTCAATAGAGGTCTAATAAGGATAGCCAGAACATAACTGGCAAGTTCACTTTGACTCGTAAAACCACGATGAATCTTTAGGCAGCATATTTGTGAGGGTAGCTACTAGGTGAATCTCATCCTAACGTATTTTAACCTCTACTCCTCACCTGCAATATGTTAAATGGTGAAGGTTTGTGTTTGGAAAAGATAATTTAAAAGGGAAACCTGGCTGGTCAGTCTAGAAGAAGGAAAAAGACTTCTCTATTTCTCTTGTGCCTAGAGGAGCTGAGGCTAATGTGATTGCTCTTTGTGAAAGAACGTAGAGTGATAAATCACTTCTTTTGGTTGGTCTCAAGTAATTGGCTGCAGGCATTTCATATTAATTAGAAATTATTTTAATGTTTATTCATGCAGTATGATATGAGAGTAGAAGTGTTAGACTATCAAGGAAGCTTTGTTATGATTCTGTTTTATGTTATTCTCTACCTTTCTTTTTTTGTTTAGCTTTTTTGTGTGTTTGTGTGTTCTCTGTATCTATTGACCTGGTTTCAGCCTTCAGCCTTTTCTTTTTTAAATCAGTCAATATGAGATCTTGGGGTCAATGTAGTGACAGTGGGGAGAGGTGCTGCAGAGCTGCTATAAATGACTGTTCCAAAAAGTCTTTGCCCCACTATGAGGACTTGGTTTCTGCATCTGCACAGTAGAATATGGATGCGTTCAGGAACAGATCCACACAGCCATTTGGGATGCGATTTCAGCAATATGCTCTGCCATCTGTGGAGCTGTGAGGCAGGGCTGTGGTGTTCCCTCAGAATACAGCAGAAAGGATTGCAGTTTATTACAACAGTAATTTCAAACAAATCATCCACCATAATCACTGTGTTTCCTTTGCTGGCAGAGCTGGAGGAGAGGCTCTTGATCTGCACCTGAAGGAATTACTTGGTTTCTAAGCAAAATTTACACTTGCATTAAAGGAACACCTAAAATAGACAGTTCAAGGACAAAGTGATCTAATACCCCAAAACTTTTTCCTTCAGAAGGACAAAAAATGTAAGGAAAAGTTACACTGAGGTGCTTCCAAGGAAAGAAGACAACATCCAATTGCAGCCTCCTTCAGTATAAAGTGAAGTTAAAATAGTGAAGTTAAAAGTGTCAAGCTTGGTCTTTGGTACTTGTCACTTGCCTCAAATCCAGGGCCCTTGAGTGGCTTTTTGGTGTAGCTTTAACAGACTTAAATTATGAACAACTCACCTGTAGTTTACTCTTTTCTAGGTAACTGACCAAAATTAAAGATGGAATTAATATTACACTATTAAGCGAAGTGGTGGTAAAAGAACCCACAAATTGAAGATTTTTTTCTTTTTCATATGACTACAGCCCTGTTAACAGCCCTGTTCTGAGTAGGAGTACCTTCAGATGTATATTCCTTTTGTAATCTTTGAGCACATGTGTCACAGCTAGGGAACTGTTACATGCTGAAAACGCAATCCTTAGTTAGCTCAGAGGAATGGTTCTTTCATTAGTTGTTGTGCACAAATTTTGGAACTTGCATTGTGGTCTCCTAAACACGCTTTCAAAGCCAATAAAACTGTTCAAATGAAATTTTGAAAACCCATGCTTTAAAGTAACTAGAAATAAAGGTTACCCTGTGTATCAAGCAGTGAGTTATACCTCAGTTAATAGTAGTGACTTTTCGGCGTTGGCTCTCAGGATCCTTCTTGAGGAGAAAAGCTAACACAATATCTAATTAGGTTAATCCAGGTTATCTAATTAGGTTAACCTTGCACTTAAAAGCTTTATTTAAATTCTACTGAGTTTGCTTTGAAATGAAACTGGTCCAGCACTGAAGATGCAAGAAACCTGCAAGTGTTCAGTGTGCTGACTGCCAGCGTGGGAGCGCCGAATCCCCTCCGGAGCAGGGCCAGGACACCCCTTGCCCCGCCGGGATTGAGGTGCCACAGGCTCCACTTGCGGCTGGGAAGTGGCAGGTTCTTGAGTTTGTGCACGTACTGTCCTGGAGCTGGGACCGGCCTTGGGCTTTCTTGGCAGGGCTGAAGCGGCTAATCCACGCGGTGTATTTATATCGAGTTGTAAAGATTGGTCAACTGGGATTATTCGGCTGGGTGCTGAAATGTTTAATGGGGGAAAGGGGAGACAGATCTCTCAAAGAAAAGCAGTAGATGGTTTGACTGCGTTTTTAACTTTGCCTCTAGTACCTTAAGAATTCTGAGATGTGTGGTGGCTTGAGCATTTTAGCCTGTCTGAATTTTTATGTCCTTTTTGTAAAGGCATTGTAAAACAAAAGGCATTGTGAATTGAAATATCTGCATCTATGGGAAAGTGATAGAATAAATTGGAAAAATAAGAATTTTCATTCATGTAAACATAGGAGAATATGGAGTATTTTAAAGAAATGCAGACTTGTAATAAATATTCACATAAACCTGACCTTTGCTGTGTCAGATCACAGCTCACAGTGATATAGGATATTCTTCTAGAGTCATTCACCCCTGAGTATGACTTTTTAATATAAGATGAGATGTGCTGAGCTTTTACCATGTGGCCAGCAGACAGTATTTCAATTCATCCACCTGTTGCTATCCAATATTGTGCCTCCTAATTTCTGCCTGGAAGTACCTTAACAGGTCAGTAGGCTCACACTGTTCTGCCCATTCTCTATAAAGCTCCAGAGTGTGCCTGGTTTTGTACGTTCTTCTTGTGGACTGCACAGGCTCGGAGACTACACAGGCCCCCTTTCGCTGCTCCTTTGGGTGTGCCTGGTGGTACCAGAACCCTTCTCTTTAGGGATGAATGACAGTCTTTTCCTAATCAAAATTTTGGAATGTAATGGAGCTGTTTTTCTTCCCGGTTTTACTGTGGGACACCTAAGTAGAAGCATTCAGTTAAACTTAGCAGGAAGATAAGGTACAAATAGAAAATCTTTGGATTTGCCTGTGTCTTTCTCTATTCTCCCTTCCTCTCCCTCAGCAAAAAAAACAAGCAAATAAACAAACAAAAACCCTTATGTGACTTGAGCTTTACATTTCCCTCTGTCTAGCCTCCTGTTGTATTGAGAAAATCAGTCTGTCTGCTCACCCTATCTGTGAGGTTTCCACCAGTGCACTTGCTCTGTTCTTCTCCAGGGTTTTCTAAGGATTAGTGACCTTCTGACTCCAGGGTTGGTCTTGCAAAGAAAGCCCCCTTCTTGACTGCTTGCTCAAGCAAGCATTGCTTCTCCCATCAGTTAAAGTTATCTTTTTATCCTCTGTGCAATGGGGGCTGTTTGGTCTATCTTTAAAAACCCAATCAAAGAAAACCTTTTCCAGATGCAGTCTTTCACAGTCCTGTTCTTAAACTAATGCAAGCAGTAGGCGACACGACACAGGAGAGCCACTGAGCCTAATATTTTGTGGGAAAGAAATGCAGATCTGTTACCAGTTTCTTGAAAATGGATCTTCTGACTTATTTTTGTAATCATCCCAAGAATGGCAATTTCCCTGCGGTCTACTTCAGCTCAGATGGGCTGCAAGCGCTCTGTTTACGCAGTATTCACTATAAAGCATTGTGTCGGCGAGCATTGGCTCTGCAAAGAGCGATTCAGAAGCTGAAGGTTGCTGGTAACTGCTGTTCTCAGGAGCGGTGCCATCAACAGTTTTGGAGACAAGAGTGTGCAGTGTGTTCACTGAATAGGGTTTGGTCATTCCGACTGCATGTAGCAATGGCTCAGCTGCTGTCATATTTGGCTTTTCATTCAGATCTTGACCTGATGCTTCTTTTAAGAACTTGCATTTCTATCACTTTTTTTTAAAGGCAAATTTTAGCTTATTAAAAAATAAATTTTGGAAAAATTGAATTTCAACTTTGTTCCTACAGTGGCAGTAGAGTGTTTTGAATGTGGGTTGGGAAAAGGGGACTGGCCATGCGTAACTATTTTAGCTCTTACACTTGTCATAAAGCTTACGCAGAAAAAATATATAAAAATATATATATATAAATGTGTGTGTGTATGCACACACAAAATACTCACACACAATCAACATTATAGACATCTGAGATCTTTTCCTAAGCATTCAAACCTCTCTCTCATAGCCATGCCACTTCACATTTTGTGCTTGAGGATCTGGTGAGGACTCAGTGGTGGTAGTTGTGGTACCCACTGGGAGCAACCTCCTACCCACATGATGGATGTTAAAAGCCTGATGGAAAAAGGCCAACACAGCTTGCTACAGATCTTGAGTTAGATATAGGTGCATTGAGGTTTAGCTGGATGACATTCAGAGGAGCTTCTGAATGTTGCCTGTAAATAATTTCAGCTTCTTCAAAAGGAGAAATTGTTAAAATCTTCATCAAAGACACATGTTACTTTAGTAGTTGGTTTGTCTCTGGAACTAAACAGACAAACAAGCCCTCTGATTCATCATCTTCTCTGCATCCCCCACCTACCTCGACAGCTTTCCTTAGCTTTGTTCTCTATGGTGATGAAGTACTAGGCATCTGAAACGGGAATTTCTCATCAACTAACCTTCCATTTTTTAGATTGGTTTTCTTAAAACTTGTTTTATGTGATGAAGACTAACATGGCTGTACAACTGCATTATTGCCTTCTGTAGGGCACCTATGACCAATTGTCCCCGTACTTGTAAAGGCTTTGATTCTCACCAACGTCTTTCATACATAGCTTACTCTCATGGCTGTTACCTAGCAACATTAATTTTGCTCCTCTTAGTTTGTGTACTATTTCAAGAGATCTATAAGGTGTGTTTTAAGAACGTTCCCGGAGTCCAACCATAAACCTTTAGTACAGAGAGGTGTTTATAAAGTGAACTCTCTCCAGCACTTATATTTAATGCACTTTCATTTTGTGTTAGCCTTTCCAGCCCTGTTGGCAGAAATCGGAGTAGCTGCAAGTGGGGTTTAAAAATTCCGTGGGGATTACTGGAAGGATTGCAAATTCCCTCTTGTCTGCGGCATTTCAGTGCGCTCGGATGTTGTAGGTGCCTAAATAAATCTCATGCTCCTTCTTCAGCCACTGCTGCCTGTCATCCCAGAGGATGGTCCATTTAGCGTTTTGAAAGCTTTGTGATGTTTTGTGGGCAACAACAATAGTTCTGGTATAAACTGGAGGATTTCATTGCAGCTGATGGATGTTAGAAAGGAGAGGACCTTGACTCGTGGGGGCAGAACAGCTTCCATAAAGTGCTAGTATATCCTGGAGTTTCAGAGTCACTTACAATTCAGCACATAACCCCTATGAACATGATGGTGCTTGTGGGAGACAAAACTGGAGGTGGCATCGCTATAGAGGTCACTACAGGTGGGTTTGGGGGGAAAACTGTAAGAAGTCTGTTTGGCATCATAGGACTTCTGCTGCAAGTTTTCTTTCTAAAGATGTAGCCACTGCCAAGTGCTAGATGCAGCAACAGTCTTTAGGGAGCTGCTGGCAACCCTTTCAGTGCAGGATGGAGGATTCCAAGTTTGAGTAAGAAAACAATTGAAACAAGTCGAAAGAGATTCTGAAGGGAAATGAGGCATTTGTGTAAACACATTCGATGTAGTTATAAGTTTAAACGGAGAAAGGAGCAGAGGGAGTTGAGTGTTATCTAGAGTGGACTTCATTGTGCAGCTTAAAACTGTGTGTTGTTTCGTAATTAGTGTTTTAGAGATTTCATTATTTTATTTGAAGAAATACTATCTCCTAAAACTTTTTGGAAAGACATTACAGATAGCAACATTTGGACATGGCAGTGGAAGGACATGCTGTTAGTACTACGGTGTCTTTCTTTTACAAATGATCTGCATTTAAAAAGGGCTATCTTGGGAAAGAACATGCGTTTGTACGTGGTAATTGCTGTGGTAATCCTTACCTGGGTGGTTACTTTTGATCATGAAACATGAGATTTCTGTGATACCAAAACACTTGCAAAACATGATGAGATCACCAGGATGAATCACAATAATTCATGTGCAAGTTCAGGAGATGTCAAACAGGCTGTTGAGCTGGATACTGCAATGGTTTTAGATGCCTAGGTGGTCTGCACTTTAGTTTTTCCTAAGTCCTGGTGAAGTCCTTCTGTTCATTGCATTATAAATGTATTTCTCCTGCATTACCTAGAATTCATGGCGTTTCACCACAGATGACAAGAGTGTGTTGTTTCCTCTCACTGCTTCCACTGGTTGCCATCCGGGTTGATCGATGTGAATGTGAGGGTCCTTTCAACATTTCAGTATCACACTTGGTTTGGCCCAACTTGAGTGAAATCTTACATTAGTTGCATCTTACTGCTTTGACTCATCAGGGAGGCTTGCTAATGTGCCGCAGTGAACCTCATGTTGAGGAGACGCTTACTCAACTCAGTGAGTCACCTAGTTGGTCAATAGCTGCCTAGCTGTGATATGGAACCCTTGTTTCCGTTCTCTCAGTTGGGTTTCCTGTTGTATTGCACTTGCATGTAGAGACAGAAAAGTAGCATGGTCTTTGTATAGATGTTCTGCTGAGACCCTAGTAACGTTCACAACTGTTTTCTGTGAACTAGTATAGAATAAGGCTTAAATGACCAAGCCAGAAAGAAATTCTTTACGCAGGTATGTACTCAGTTTGGAGAAAGTCTCTTAAATCACAGCTTGCTTTTAGTCCTAGGGTGTTTCTTCACAGTATTCCTTATGAACTACAGGCCTTATGTAAAAAGGAAGGGTGTTCGCTGGGCTGCCATTTAGAGAAGTAAAATGTAACCTGGTCTCTAAAGCAAAGCCAGGATTCTGTCCACGTTCAGCCTTTTTTAGTAAACAAAAGTTCTGCACTGCAACGAGTCCCTTGACAGCCATGGAAATACCTACTTTACTCAGGAGCTTGACACAGGATGAAACAGAACAGAACTCATTTTGGGATTATATTGTTTTAGAATAAGTGGGATCCCACTCATTCCTGTGAGCTGAGGTGACACATCGAGGCCAACAATGACCCAAAATAAAGGGGGACTTGGAGGAAAAGGAAGAGGCAGAAGAACAAAAAGGATGTGGAGAGCTTTTGGTTAAGCACAGATTAGTTTACACAGGCCTTGTTGACTGATTATCATCCCCTCTTCTGGTATCCTGAAAAACATGTGAACAATATTCAAATGAAGTGCTTTTATTTTTATGGAACTTGACAGCTTAGCTCACTACCTCAATACCAATGTTATAACAAAAGTTTTCCCTTCTTTCTTGCCTTGAGTAGAACTTTTACATTTTTTCTCGTAACTGAAATCATGATGTATTTTTTTTTCAACTTTACCAAAGAATGCTGCTTGCAACATCCAGGAGAACTGTGTTAGTGAACAAAGCCAAAGTTTAACAGATTGTGGGCAAAGCAGCAAAATGAAGTTCAAACGGCTGCCAGTGCACTTTGGTTCTAGTTTGGGAAAGAAAAAGGCATGCCAGAGAGCATTACTCACTGCCATACCAAGTGTTTTCCTTTGGTATAAAAATACAGAACTACCAGTACCCTCCCCACCAACAAAAACTTAACCACTCAAGGAAAAAAAAAAAGAAAAAGAAAAGTAAATGAACATGTGTCAGAGTGAGGCTTTCCTAATGCTTTCTTTTAAAAACAGTTTCCAAAAACAAAATGTTGCTTGCATGTTTATGGAATAGAAGCTGGCCTCCGTGCAATTGGATTCAGGGGAAAAAAGAGACCGCAAATATCCATTGTCATATGCCTTGATCTTACTGCAGAATGGCATGCAGATTAAGGAAAATAGCCTTTAGTATCCCTGCAATGTACAGCTGCAAGAAAGCTGGGGAAAGCTGTTCCTTGGCTACCTGCAGTTCCGCTTGCCCACAAAGGAAATTTTTTCTGATCAGCTGCAAAATTCATGTAGGCTGGTGCTTCAAGCACCAGCATGACATCATTCTGGCTCAGATCTCAAGGCAAATTTTGCTGTGAATTAGCTAGCCTGCTCAAAATCCTTTCCAGCTGGCTATTTTTTTTTTTTTTCCTGGAGAATGATCTTGGTGAAGACTGGATTGTGCTGGTTGCTAGAAAAATACTTTAAAGCATTGTACTGTGTCTGAAACTTCCCTTTGAATCAAGTAACTGCAAATGGTTGAAGTGTATCTGGAATTCCATGGATGGCCTATTTGGTTTTTATTTATTTAAACTCTGTAGAGAGCCATCAGAATTAATGCTATATTACTTGGCAGGCTGAGACATCTGCCGGCACCTCCAAGGTAGGCTCTGCTCATGGGATTTCTATTGCAAAATACTGAAATATCTCCAAAACATAATGCTATTTTGTAGTAAATGCCATGGCATAGAGATGAACCTGTATGAAGTTTGAGATTGTGTGTGTTATCTTTAAAAGCTTAGGAATATTCCTGTAAAAGTTTTATAGAAAGACAGGGCCACATTTAGCAATGCTGCACATGTGGAAAAAGGGAACTGCCAGATGGATGAGTGAAATCACGTTGTGAACTTCGGTGCAATATGCTATCTACACTATCTGCAGCTTATCAGCACCTACCCCAGTGAAAGCTGAAGCTGTGTGTAATTGATATGCTTAAAAGCTTGCTAATGGAAATTCAATGGCTCAAACTGTGTACTTGGTTTCCTTAGTATTTCACATGAAGGACTCATTTTATGCATATTAAATTTCATATTGCACCTCTGTGCTTATTAGATTTTTCAAGGATAGCTTGAGCTGACTCTTAATCATTCCTGCTATGTTATACAAAGCTATCACTGTGCGAGATCATTAAGCTTCCAGGTGATTGTAAGTTAATAAATTAGCACCCTCAGGGACAAAACTACTGACTTTACAGAACATACACCTTTACCTTTTTCCCTTTCTGCTTTTGATGCTGCTAAACAATTGTTACTTGCTATAATTTACTGCCTTACTCTCTGGCTAGGGGATGTCTTTTATGTGTCCTTCATCCAACACCCAAGTTTTTCCCTGACAGCCATCAAGTTCTTCTCTTAATGCTACTGACACCCTCCAACGTGCTCCTCTGGTACTTTAGATGAATGATAAAGCTCAGAAGCCCTGTAATTCAGCCTCTCCCTCTTTGTACTCCTACTCTTGTGGTTCCCATGTGATTGCTCAAGACATGTTTTAGATAAGGATATATGTTCTCCAGACTGGATAAGAATCTGGAGCATGGAATGAAACTTAAATTGCAACTCTGCTACAAGATCCCTAAAAATAGGAGGGAAATTACCATAGACTTTGTCCTAGAAGAGCAACGTCCAAGTTGTTGAAAAATGCATGGACCAGCAAACACAGAGAAAATAGTGCAGCCTAAAGAGATTCTGCATTTTTTCTTTGTTTCTTTTCTTTTTGTTCTCCAGTCCTAGGAATATCAGGAGCACACTTTCAGTGAAACCTAAGTGACTTATACTTTATTATTGGACCTCCCGACTTTCAGTAAGGAGAGTTGGATCTTCCATCATTAAGTAGCTCCTAGGCATATGAGTAGTTTGACACACACAAGCTTTGTCGGGAACAATGATATCTTTTTCTAAGCCCATTGAAGTAACTGGAAAAGTGGACAAATTTTTGCATACACAAAACCGTGTTCAATCTAAAGTGGCCGTTGAGTCAGTTAGTGTGAAACACACAGGAGTAGATCTCCCTGCGTGTGCTTGTTAGGGAGCTGAGCGTGGGTCCGGAGTGACTGGGCTTGTGGCTAGGGAGTGATTGCCCTGCTTTGAAAGAGGAATTGGAGCGGGTGGGGATCCCAAAGTACTAACAGAGATTTGTTGTCTTGCAACTTAATAACAATAGTTGGAACAACAAAGGAGTGAATCAACAAGAGTTAGGTACTTACTGTAGGTAAAATGGCATATGTCTAACAGTGAGTACACGTTTTGGGTTTTGGGGACTGATGTTTCTCCAGCCACCTGCACTGCATCTCTGGTTGGTTTGGTTTAGGTCTGAGGAAAGAGTCACTTTATTGCGTTGAAAGTGTGAGCATGAGAAAGTTTTTATAAAATCCTTGTTATGACAGTTGAAAGCTTGCCTTGCCCTTCAAAATGCTTTGTCTCGAAAATATGCAAAAATGTGAACAAGGGATTTTAAAAAACCTGTAATGATAGACTTCCAGCTTGCACAACAGATGTGCTTTTTTATTCCACCTACTGACTTATGCAACAGTATCATTTTTTTTTTTTTACCTCCTGTCTCCAAATTACTGGATCTTGCACCCAGTGTTTGACAATCTCAACCTGACACATTGACAGTCTTGATTGATATACTAGTAAGTGATATACATTTGAAATGTATGTCAGTTTAATAGTAAGTGAGGTTGTGTTTCACGTTCACATTGGTATTTTTAAAAATTAGACAAAATGCCAGTTTTGGATTAGTAAATACTACAGTAAAAGTATTTGATTCATTTTTTCACCAAGGAAAACAAAATAAACTTGACTGTCACTGGCGTGATATTAATTTTGTTCTCTTAAAAGTTATTATGTGCATTTTTCTGTTACAGAATAAATGTTTTCGTAATAAAAATCTGCACTGTAGAAGTATAACTGTAGAGTATGTGATAATTTTCCAAAAACTTAGTCTTCAGTCTTTCCAGACTGCTTTTATCCGTGACTTCACATATGTTATGCTGCCTTCATTTTGTCTTTCAGATGATGATGTGGACCTAGAAGCTTTGGTAAATGACATGAATTCCTCATTTGAGAGTTTGTACTCTACATGCAGCATGCAGTCAGAAACCACTCCGCTCCTGCAAAATGGCCAGCTTAATCGCAGTCAGTTGCCAGCCTCAGCATCAAGCTCCTTGCAGCCCACATCTCCAAGGCAGAAGGTGCAGCGGTCACAGCCAGTACGCATTATGGCAGTCAGGTAGGAAAAAGGGACTTTCTTCCATTTTGTTAAATTTTTCTTGAGCTAGCCTTAAAACAAAAAAAAACATTTTAGAGTCTTTAGTTCAGCTTTGATGGGAACCTAATAGTGTTGCAATGGACTTACGCAGAGCAAAAGAGTTTTCCACGTAGGCGGATGACATTATATTTCCTTCTATTTTGCAAAATACAACCATATTTGCATTTTTTTTCTATTTTTTTTAACAATGTTTGATATATTGCTAGTAGCAGACATGCATAGAAGCATTACCACTAGTATGAATTTTTGGAAATGACATCCCTGTTTGGACTTATTTCCAAACCTTTAAAAACTCTACTATCCTTTCCAAACCTTTAAAAACTCTACTATGAGCCATGGTGCCTATTAACTGCTTCCTGGTTTTATAAAACATAGTGAATCATGTAGAAAGTTGAGGTTGTAATCAGCTAGTCCTGAGGCACAAAAATACCTCGCTTAATGGAAGTTTTTTTAACGGTCCAAGACAAATAAACAAAGGAGCATCATAGTTCCTTAACCATTCTTCCTGGAGCACTTTCAAGTTCCTTCAAGTCCTTAAAGACATTACAAGAAAAAAGCATGTAACCTCTCTCACTCATGTCAGGATGGGGGACTTGGATTCAAGCTTTAGGTGAAACACTCTTGGTGGTGACTGGAGATTCTATATGTAATGATCAGGTTCTTAAAATCTTTTAAAGTAGCATGAAGAAAGGAGTTCTTGTCAATTTGAGTAGGTAAATTGCTTAAGTCACATATATTTGTAGCTTTCAGTTAATGGCGGCTTCTCCAAAAGCAGTAGGACTCAATAATCATAGAGAAAGAGACGTCTAAGACATGTTCCTGATTCTTAACACTGATATATTTGCTACAGGAGTGTTGTTCTTCAGACAGGCAGCTTTTTTATAAGAATGGATAGTGTGCAGTAACTGCATACATCTGAGTCAGCTAACGACATGATGATGCTTCTACACTATTTCAGAATTTAACCTTGAATGGGGCTGTCCTAGAAAATGCACTCTCTGGAGAGCTAGAACTCTACACATTTTGTGAAAGTGTCAGTGAACACACTTCTAAACTTTTCCTGGCATTTCAATATGTTGCAACTTTTGAGGGAAAACAGTTCGACTTTCAAACTCTACTTCCTAGAACATCATGTATTTATCATTAAAAAGAATAATAAGGAAACTTGTACTCTGAGTTATTTAGACCCATCTCTGGTACAGGGAAATACCTGGGTTTTTTTGTTGTTGTTTTTTTTTTCTCAGCCAGAGCAGGATGGTTGATTGTGGTGGTTCTCTATGGAGTACAGCTTTATTTATATCTCAGTGGTGTGGTAGGTGATATCCTGCAGGAGTATTGGCACAGTGGAATGCCCTGTAGTGAAATTTTGTTTTAAGAAAACCATGCCTTTCTGGTTGTACTGAATCTTGGTTTCTAATTATTATAATGGGTCTCTGCTCAAGCACCTAGTCAAAACCTTGCAATCAGGATGACTGTTTATTCATAACTGCCAATACCTTAAATCTACTGTGCTGAAAAAAATGATACCATTTTTAACCTTATACTATACAGAATTACCTGAAAGAAAACTCAAGTAGGTCAGTCATTTGCACAGTCCATAGTTGTGACTGGAACCAGCTATTAATGGCAAAAAAAAAAAAAAAAAAAAAAAAAAAAAAAAAATTCATCCGTGGAATATGGGAACTAAACTGTGGAAGAGAGTTATCTGTGGAGCAAATTTCACACTGTTGACTGAAGAGGCTGTTGACTGAAGGCAGCTGGATGAAGAACATGGCAAAAAAATCAGACCAAACTATGCTTAGCTTTTCTTTTAATGGTTCCCTATTCCAAACCCCCGAGTTGATTGCCTTTGAAGACTTCTAGTGGCCACTAGATGGCGGGTTCTCCAAAGGAGTTGTGGATAAGCCCGATGTCAACGTAGAGTATCCGCAAGGGCTGGTGCACCAGCCGTAGGAAAACTTAAAGCAATCTCCGTGTGTTCAGGAGTAGTGCTCACGTTTCTGTTATCTTCCCTTGTCTTTTCTGTGATATCTGGTAGGCCTTAATGTGCTTCTGTTGGTGAGGGCAATGCAGGTGTTTTACCAAGCTGGGACTTATGAGTCCAGAGACCCATGTCAGGAGATGTGCACAGAACTTGTCTAAAGGATAACGCTACAACTAGTGTTTTCTGGAAGGGTATAAATGTCCCTGTGCTAGCGGCACCTTTGCCTTCCCATCTCTCCAGGGAACGCTCAGTTACTTAGAGATGGCTCCTTGTAACGGTGACTATATTGCTTTCACTGTTGTCTCAATGACCGTCCTCTGATACACATTTGGTTGCAGATGCATATAGAATTCAGCACTAAAATACTGCAGTTGGCTCGTCCTCTTCTTTTGTATTGGTTTGGAAGAGCTTAACTTACTTTCTGACACTCAGAGTATAGGCTTGTAAGCTAGTCCTTACATAAAAGAGGGTATAGACTGGTATTTCTGTTTATGTGCATCATTACCTCAGGTCTTCATGCAAGTAGCCAAGTTATTAACAACACAAGATGCGTAGCTGATCCTTCTACACATGCAGTTACCTAATTCATGCTTGCAGTTGCTGTAATCTTAAGGTAGTTTCTTAGCAAAAGAGTGCTTTTGATTACTTTTCTTGACTGTCTCACATGGTGGGGCAGGAGACCCAAGTGGGGTGATGTGGCTTTGCTCCTCTTGATGCTTAGTTCTTCTGTGTTTGTAGACGTCTGCAGGAGGAAGAACAGCAGTTTAGAACATCATCTTTGCCAGCCATACCAAACCCGTTTCCAGAACTTTGTAGTCCTGCAAGCTCTCCAGTGCTGGCCCCTGGATCTTTACCTCAGAGTCAACCTGCTAGTAAACATGTGAGTATGGAACAAAGCTTTGTGTCAAATATTCCCATTCAGACCAGCAGTGGACTATTTCATTTTGAAGGCAGAAAGAAAATTTCAGGATAACTAGAAACATTTACAGGCTTTGCCCTTGATTAGAGCAGCACTAGTAACAGAACACTGCTTCCACCAGGATTCAAATCTTTAAAGGATTTGTAAGAATAAAATAAGTGTGTGAGACCAAAGCAGGTCTTTGTCAATGTCTGTTGCAAATAAGGCAATATTTCCTAATATCTTTTGGGTTTCATTATCTGAGGTAGTAACTTGTTAATGAGAAGTCAGAATGATTGGCTTGGAGCTGGAGCAGCATCCAGGTATATTTTACTGCATGTTCTATGTCCTTCTGATTTAAGTTCATTGTCTCTAAAAATAGAAATGTCTCTATAAGTAGACTCTTTCTATACAGACATGGTACCCCTTTATTTTGCATTTTTTCAATAACTGCTCATAAAGTTATATAATACTGATAGAGCATGCAGCTGTGCAGGGCTCCTTGTAATAGGGCTTAAGATCAGAGTATCCCATGGCAAAGCTGGCTGAGTGGCTTTTTCCAATGAAGATTGCACATGTGGAACCCTCCCATGGCACGGGGCCATGAGCACATCAGTGACTCTTTGAGGAGCTGGTCTGCTCCATTCCCCTCTGCTCCCTGAGAACCATCTCGCTTGCTGTGTGTTAATCCTGGAGACTCAAGTTTGGGCTCAAAAGCTTTGCTTTGTGAAACATACTGGAATAAAAAGATGTCTCTGCTACCTTAACCCTTGTCTTGGAAAGGATGTGCACCCAAAGCTGTGGTGACACTGGGTATCATTCTGCTGAATTAGCTTGCATGTTGCTGCTGTGGCCACTCTGATAAATGGTGGAGGTGGGAAGTTCACTTACACGCTGTAGACTGTAACGTGCACCCTCACATCCTCTGTAAGTGTTACACCTCTCCGCGAATGCTGCCATCTGCTTTCTTGTCTTTATTGCTTTTACTGTGCTCCTTGTGTACCTCGACATGGGATGGCTGCCAGACCCTGATCTGAGGCGTTGGTATGTGCCAAGCCGAGAGGCTGCTGAGGCAAAGGGTGGCACTTGGAGCCCAAGGAAGCAAATCCAGGGGAACTCCCTTATTCATAGCACGTGCAAACAGAGCAACAACACGTTGGAATGAGCCCATTCTGGTTACAGAGGATGGACAAGGTGCTAGTGAAAAGTAATTCCCTGTGTGCCTATGGACCCTGTGGGAGTAAAGCGGCAAATAGCAGCTCTAGTCGGTACTGCGGGGTGCTCTGCCTGGCAGCTGTGCACACAAACATGTGGGATACCCACATGGCTCAGAAGAAATGTTGCCCATGGGCAACTGAACTTGAGACAGAACCCAGATCATGTCGTTTTAAGAGATCTCAGAAAAGAAAGGATATTTTGTTTGCTGATCGTGTAAAAAGACGGGGACATTGCAGAGTTATGATATGTGATATAGCTTTGTAAGAAATGAAGTGTCATTGGTATTTCTACTTGCAGAACGACTCTCTTTAACTTTCAAATAATTGTAAAACAGAGCCCTTCTAAGATAAAAATCTTTTGGTGGTGATGCTAGGGGGAATCCAATCATGGAAAACACAGAAGGCTCTCCTGCAAAATTGTCATTTTGGATATAAAGAAGTAACAGTTCCATTAAGTAATAGGGGGAGTTTTGTTTTGTTCGTTTGTTTCTTTCTTTTTTCCAGTATATTGTTCTATATAGAAGTGGGATTTATGTCTGAAAGGAAGAGTTAGTAAATAAAGGAACTTCCAGGCCATAAATTTATCTGCTAGAATAATCTTTCCATCTGAAATAAAACTGATATCTTCTGCTCTTATCGGCACAACTTTATTAGTGTAGCTGAAGAAGAAGCTTGAGATACATTTTTCGTCAAAGCAATTTTGATGCCCCCTCTCCTTCCCCCCCCTTTTTTTTTTTCCTTCCAGTTACCACTGTCAATTTCAACAAGTGGTTTACAACACTGCTTACCTCCTGGATTGCATTTGTCTCATATTCGTACCTTGTCCAGCTCCAAAGGGTGCTGATTTATTGATATTCTTAAAAGAGAAAATTCGTGAGTTAGCCAAGAAACTCGCTGTCTTTGTTCGTTTTGTTTTCCTGCTATGTTCATGATATTTCACCAGTAAAGTAGCTAAAATTAGCTGTGATAAGCCATTCTCACTTTTTTTGCAGTAGGTACTGGTTTTGCTTACTCATGAAGATAAACCATTCTCTTAATTTTTCCCTGGAAAGGGTAAAAATGCTCGTGGCAGGGATCAGTGGGTGTTCCTCTGAGCTCTACTGGGTAACCTTGCTGGTTTCAGCTCTGCAGGGAGCAGGGTGCCCTCTCTAGCTGTGCTGCCAGGCAGACACCCAATACTGCTTTTAAAGCAGGTGGTTGCAGGAGGGCACTGCAGCCGCCTCCCAGAACACTGAGGAGAGAATGGTGAGAAATAAGAAGCCTTGTGTAGAAAAACAAAAGAGGGGCATTTCTAGGGCCATGGAAAAGTTAAGGCCAAATTCACCTGCAGTCTAGCCTGCTGATATCATCTGCTGCTTTTGTAGGCCTGGCCTGTGCCCTGTGTTGATCAACTATCTTCAAAAGTAATAGCAGATGTTGATAAATGGGGATAATCATTTAGTGGAAAGCATCAATATTAGTCTGGGATTTCAAACTAGAGTACTATGTCTATGGTGAGAATGGCTTTATTTATTCATTTAGAATCATAGAATGCTTAAGGTTGGAAGGGACCTCTGGAGATCATCTAGTCCAACCCCCCCCTTCACATGCAGGGTCACCTAAAACACGTGGCACAGGACTGCGTCCAAGCGGGTTTTGAAGATCTCCAGAGAAGAAGACTCCACAACCTCTCTGGGCAGCCTGTTCCAGTGCTCTGTCACCCTCACTGTTAAAAAATTTTTCCTTAAGTTCCTGTGGAATTTATTAGTGGCTATGCATAATATCTCCTTTCTCCTTCTCTCTTTCTCTCCCTCTCTCTTCTTTTCTCTTCTTTTCTTTCTCTCTCTCTTTTTTTCTCTGTCTCTCTCCAGAAAGTCTCAATTATAAAACATAGATTTTTTTTTAAAAGCACATAAGCAGGTTGGTTAACTGGCGTATACTTTTAACACTGAAAGACTAAGAATAGGCCCTGCAGTGAACCTTTAGGTTAAATTGTGAAGGCCATCCTGCACTGAGCCACACCTACAGTGCAAGGGGTCTGGGCTAATATGAGTGTGTGACCAAACATTTTAAACTCTATTAGAGATTAAAATAGAAATTGTGGATGAATAGATTTATGCGCCTAGTGGGTTCAGTGCTATAATCACTTAATTGCAGTTCTACAGCTAGAAACTGCCATTTCCGTTGAGTTTCTTAGTGAGAAATTTCAGATATTGCTATATTTATGCTGAATGGCACAGATCATGTAAAAGCATCTCTGGCTTTTGATAGCACTCGGATGGACCACTAGTACATTGGTGTGAAAAACTGTCCAGTTGTACTATTGAATCAGTAAATAATTCAGTAAAATAATTGCAAATCGCATCTCTGCAAGCCACTTTTGTGGTAAGCATGGCAACTCAGGTGTCCTGTGTTTGGAGAAATCGTGACCTTTGATGCACTATCTGACAGAAAGCTCTTAAGTCTTCGTATTTTATTTTAATTTTAAACCTAAAGTAGCAAATAAATAGTTGAGCAGCGAGTGACACTGTCTGTGAGTTTGGCGGTGAGACCGCTGACTTGAGAAGCTGCCTGATGGGCACAGGCCCAAGCATTTGTTTCCATCTCATGTGCGTTCCTCAAGCATCCTTCATACAGAGCACTGAGCCTGCTCGCTAGCCAAATGAAGCGTCAGCAGATCCTGCTCTCCTGCGTTTTGTGTTGGGAAATGAAGATAACTGGGGTCAGGAGGGCGTTCCAAGACCACTTGTTTTTTCCCGCCCTTTTCTCCGTGTCTGCGCTTCCAAGACGCATACGCACAAGCATGAAATCCCCTCATATCTGAGGAGGACAGTGGTTGCGGGGTGGGAGGAAGGACAGCTGAAAGTTTTTAAACATCATTTACTTAACAGGATAAATATGTTTGTCTAAGAAAAATGGTAACCAGAAAATTATACCAAACCAAAGCCAAACATTTGTCTAGAAGATCGTAAAAAACATCAGACAGCAAGGTTGCCACTAATTGAAGTCCATCTTTCTGTCGCTGGTATAAACTAAGAACTAGTTGGTAACTTAGGCTATAATTTCTGGTTGTGTACAAATATTTTGGAAAAAGTATGCAATAATTACATGTAGGTCACTGCAATGCCACAGGATATTAGTCTAAAGTATCTTGTGTGAGTCAATGAAGCTTTCAACTGTAAAAATAGGGCAAATTTCTCACATCCCCCCTCTATACAGCCCAGGCAAACTTCCAAATTGCATTTCGATGTACCAAAATTATTTACTCTTTTCTAGCAAATTAAACTCCCAAATGGGTTTGAATTAATGTCATCCTTTTCCCAGATTTAGTTGCCCTTTAAAGAAACTCCTGTAAACAGACTTTTTTAGTTTAAATTGTTTTAATTACATGTTACCATACACATTTTATGATTTTTCTTCCCGTAAAACTTTTATATTGGTTCTTTTGAAGCCAAGGATTTCTTAAAGATAAGCTGTATAAAAATATGAAGTTGTGTGCAATGAAAACTTTACGTACCAAATGGGATTTTGCTTGTGTGAGGAGTAGCAGATTTTGTATTTAAACCTGTATTTAAATAACATTGAGCAACATTACTTGTTGAAAATAAATGTTGATGTCAGGAGGAGTCAACAAGTCTTTACTTCCTCTAAGCAGATCAAATCTTGTGGCTGGATTAATACAGAAAATTCCTCAAGTCCAGGTAATACCTTCAGCCCGACCAGTATGGGTTTGCACAGGAATCTGCTCTGATATATCATGTTTTTCTCAAATCTTTCCTCAAAGGAGGGCTCATAAGCTAAGTAAGTACATCAGACGTAGATAGTCCTGCAGGATGTTTAACTTGGATGTCTTTTATTAAGGAAGTTGCTGTTGCGATAGGGCAAAATCAAGCAAGATGAGTCCTCAGTAGTGAAGCTGTGATCAAGCAGACCTTGCACTTGGATACCTCCTCTTGGAGAGATTAGAGGGAATAATACCTGCCCAAATTAGACGGACCACAACTAGATCAGTAGCATGGGAAAGACGGCCCCTTATTTCTGTCCTTGTCACACGTGCCACCCAGATGCCTTGTCCCCTTCGGACTAGAGAAATCCAGGGGTACATTTGGGTGGTTTTGGAGGTTGGATTCACTCGTAGCTGGAGAAGAGCTTGTGCTGTGCTGCCGAAAGCAGGTCCTCGGCGTGCCGTGCTGGGTGGCTGCGTAGGCTTTGCAGGCGAAGCGCCGCAGCGTGCCAGGGAGCGGGAGCAGAGCAGGCTCAAAACTGCTGTTTCTTCTTCCTTGCGCCTGTTCCATCGAGAGGCTTTGGAAGAAAGAAATGCCTCTCTCTCTTCTTGCTTTTGGAAAACGCCAGAACAGTAGTTATAGTCCAAACATGAATTACTGGAAATATTAACGGTGTCTCGCATTCAAACTCAGAAGTATGTTATTTGTTGGGTTTTTGTTTTCAATGACACAAACCTGGCCTTGCTCCCGGGAGCATTTTGGCTCTCCACTTGTAAGCAACGCTCCAGAAGCGCAAATGCGCTCAGGGGAGGGCGGCTCAGCAAGGACCACGGCAGCACTCCGGAGAGACGTGGGCCTAGTCCTGAGCTAGGCCTGAATCTGGCTGCTGCCTGTGAGCTGGCGCCCCGCGGTGGCTCAGGGACGCGATAGTGCTGTTGCTTTGAAGTCTGTTTGGCAGTGGTAGCGCCACTGCAATCAACCGTTAGGACAGCTTGGTGTAAAATATAAGCTGTAGTGGCTCTATATAAGCACATTCACTCTAGATTTTTGTACGTGCGTCGTAGTTGTACATGTTCTTACATGATTGTTGTTATTTAAAATTACTCTTGCTATGTTTTTAACACTGGTACAGTGAGAATGTAAGTTATCAATCCTGTGGTTTCATCAGGAATTGAAAAATTTTGGAAGCTTGCAGGCTGGGAGTGCAGGGAGAAAGGAAAACTTTTAACAAGCAGATGGAGGTGGGTTTTGGCATAAACATCAGTGCAGTGGGGAATTAGGAAAAATGTAATGAGTGATTCTAATTATACTGTAAGTGAATGGTTAAGATTAAGCAGAGATGTTCTAACGTAATACTGAAAGGCTTGAAGGATCCAGTCAACACAGTGGGTGCAGCTATATTGAGTATTAAGTTCTCCTTTCCGGTCAGTGCTGGCGATCAGGATATGGATTGAGGTCAGCCTTAGGTACATGATACAGAAACCTTGTGGACCTCAGCTGTTCCTTAGTAGGACAGGTGCAAGAAAGCACTGACCCCCAGGTTGGATGCACTAACCCCTGCTGTGAGACCTTGTGGCCCCCGTGAGATGAGCTGACCACCAGGTACCTCCTGAAATCAGAGCCGAGCTGAAGCAGCCCGCGGAGCAGCGCAGGTACCCACAGCTCGGCCGCAGGTACCCATACCTCGGCAGGTATCTCCTGCGTGCAACGGGCTCACGCAGAGTGCGGCGCCAGGAAGGCTCCCAAGTTTTTGGCTTGCTTGTTGGAAGGCACGTCTAGGGACCACAGGCAAAGCCAGTGCATAGCATGTTTGCTTTCAAACTGTCAGAACAGTGAGTTGCTTAAATATTAGAAGTTTATATTGCTTAAATATTCGTTCTCAGCAGGAAAAAAAAAAGCTGCTTCTGTCTCGTTGTAATTACCTGGGCACTGAACTGTGCCCATGTTTAAAATGGAAATATGCTAGAAACTTTGGGGTTTGCATATGCTGTGTTTGTGTGTAGAAGTGTAGAGGAAGAATGAACTTGCAAGTTCATTGGCATGGTAATCACATAATTATGCATTGCTCTAAAGTTTACTTATATATTTTCATTCTGCTTCCTAAATGGAGAGGATGTTAGTTAGAATTTAATAAAATTTCTGCATTAGAAGAGCACTGCTGAGTTAATTAGATCACTGTGAGATAAGTTTCAAATCTCTGCTCTCTTGGTTTATAGTCTTCTTGTTACTATCAAATTCCTTTTGTATTATTCCTTCTCCTAACGAGCGGAGGATTTCTGTTGATTAGGATTGAGGCCCCTTCAATCTTAACTTCAGCATGGCTAAAATCACAACATTGTTTGAAAAATGTGCATAACATGTGGCCAGGTTAACCCTGAGCTTGTTGAAAAATGTGCATAACATGTGGCCAGGTTAACCCTGAGCTTGTTGAAATGCAAGCCAGCATGGACTCCTAAAAGTGGTGCATCACATTTCTCTGCTAGCACTGGGGCTGTTTTTTCCCTCCCGTGACAGACTCTGCTGCTGCCAGCGTTACCGGCGTCCATTCCTCCTGCTGTCGTGCAGGAAGCAGCAGGGTTGGAAATATCTTTGTTATTGCATGAAGCATAACTGAGTTTGTTGTTGTTGTTGCTGTTTTTCTCCTATTAATAAGCTTCAGAATAGGAGGAAATGAATAGCATGCGAAAGCAAATTGGGTTAGCAACAAGCGGGAAGCTGGATGTGGGGTTTGTTATGAGCATGGAATATTTCTGCATAGTGTGGATAAAGCACCTTTGTCTCAGAAGATTGGCATAAGTAAAATGTTGTTAATAGCAAAAAAAAAAAAAGTTCTGCAAGATTTTACGTGGGGCAGGGTGAAGGAGGGACAGATCGTTTAAGCTTGCTTCATTTCTAACTGCAAGGAGAGCTATTTTAAGGCAACCTGATCTTTCCAGCCATCGTTTTTGCCTACCTAGATCTCCTGTCTGGCCGGAGCAAGAAGTTGCTCTATTTTTCAGGGATGTCTTGGTGTATCTTATTTCCATGTGCCCTGGGGGGTTCCAGCACACCCTGGCATTGCACATAACCCATGACAGCAGTGTGCACCACATATCCAGAAATCTTGAAAATCTGCTCCTTGGGGCTCTCTAATGCCTTAGGAATAAGCCTAAGACTTCAGTAGGCATCAGCCTTGGTGCAGTATGTTGAGCCATTGCAGAGACTCTGACTATATGCGAAGGGTTTAAAGTGCCCAGAATATCTGTGCCTTGAAGCCACAGAAAAAAACGTAAATACCCGGTCGTCTTCCACGTGTTCTTTTTTTTTTTCACCTTATAAGTCCCCTTTAAAAATCACGTTTCCAACAGTGCTTGACAGAATTGACAGGCCACAAGAATAGGAGTAATCCATCCCTCGCGAAAATGGTTAGTTAGAAGATCCAGATCTGCAGATCAGGATGCAAATCACTATGGAAAAGAATATTCTAAGCTCAACAGCAAGCACTCTGATAGGAAAAGAGTAAAATCTAATTTCACAGGCAATTTGACCTTGGGCTTCTGTGCATTGTTTTTGTGCGTGTCCTTGTCTGCAAGCTGGTAAGAGCAAATAATCACTCTTTAGCTCATCATACTGCTGGTAGCCACACTTGTTTTCCCCATTGCCTACTAAAATCCACTGAAAGCTGGCAGACAGCAGTATTTTCAGACCTTATAAAATCTTTCACAGACATCTGCAGCCAAAATACTCGGTTATGTGGAATAAACTATAAACATGGCTTATGGTAAGTGACAGGTATCAGCTATACAGTTTTAATGTTGAAGAATATATATCATGTTTTAGTTTAAGACTGTTCTTTTAGTCATTTGCCTCGCCCCAAGCTCCAGAATAGTGTTATTTTTGAGTAGTGTTATTTTTGAATATTGCCAGCATGTATATCTGAGAGAATAACAGAAGATTGCTTGTGCTTCTGTCATAGACCTTGCAAGCGATTTGTAGAGCAGGATGAAAAGACTGTAAATTGATCACCCTCTTCTTCAGTGGGCACCACTGAAAGCTGTAATCACAAGAACAGCAAGAACTAATCATACAAAGAAAAACTTGCATTTGATGGTTTCAGAGTAATTTTCCATGTTACATGGTGTTTTGTTCTGCGGATTTTTTTTTATTAATGGTTGACCTTTGAACTATTTTCTTTGATAAATTGTCTAGCTTGGCAAAGCTTTGTAAAACTTGTCCAAATGAGACGGTGACTGAGCCTTTGGCTCTTGTGTTAGAGGCTTGTCAAAAAGATGTGCTCTGATAGGCAGCCCTAAATAAGGCCTGACTGGAAAACATACTTGCTGTGCATGAAGCTGATGTCATTGCAGTTGCAGCATTTAAAAGATACTAAATATATTTAATAATCTAATACAAATCTTCTCCTTTGGGTGTTTCGTGCAAGGGGCCATGCGTGGGTTTCAAGACGCTGCTTGGTGAAAGCCTTGTTTACACTTTTTGTTTATCTTTCAGCATATTTACCTGTCAGGATTAGTATCCTGTTGTTTTTTCTTTTGTTGTGGTTTTGTTGTGGTTTTATTGTTGTTTTTCTTTTTTTACTAAACAGATTTAAAAAAATCCAAATCCTCCTCCTCCTGCAGAAAGAGCCTAGCAGTTCAAGGAGTCTAGGGAGCTCATGTGCTGGGATTGGCAGGAAGACACTGAATGTGGCCCTGAGGGGAGAGAATGTGTATTTCTAACCAAGGTGATACATTTCTTAGTATCTCAGTATATTGTGGCCTATATTTCTTAGTATATAGAATATTAATAAGAAATCAAAGTCTGTCAGGCGGCAGCAAACGGCACTGGTGCAAATGTACCTGCAACGTATTTTCCCTGTGCTCTTCATGAATGTTTAATTCCGCATTACGCTGCATGCAGGTTGTGCATGGGCATTTGCTTACAGACTGATTGAGCATAGCCTACAGCAGTGCTTAATTGCCACAGTTAAAAGCAGCACAGAAGAGCTGAAAGCTTATCTGGCTAACAAGAAGTTTACCTAGTACTGCCCAAGGTTGCACTGGTTGCCAGCTCTGAAAGGTTTCATCACTGCTTCTTTTTTTTTACTTGTGTGAAACAGCACTTGAGCAGTTTCCAGAAGTTGCTCTTTTGGAGAAAATTTTAGGATTTAAGCTACAGCAGGAAATTCTGCAAGAAGAGAGACAGGGTGAGAGCATGATGAAGTCTTTCAGTGAGTTGGGCAATTGCTTGTTCAGCAGATGCTGGCTTTGAGTGTCTCTAGCAGTTCATCCATCGAGCAGATGTCCATGCAGGTCTAAGTTGAAAGACTTTGCTATGTTGATATATAAAACCACTAAAATAAAAGAGCTGAATGAACTTTGTAGAAAGTTTTCTCTATGTTACTTTTATATATTAAATAAATAATGTAGTCCTTCTGAAGATGATGACAACTCACAGCACTGTAAACACACTTTCATCTGTTTCTCCACTTTGCCTCTTTCTTAAGCCTTCTCCAAAGTGCAGCTGTAAAAACTGTGATTATTAACTGTTTCCTGTCAAGCAAAATGCTTGAGGATGATGTGGATGCAAAGGGCTTATTTTTTTCCCTAAGCCCCAGCCTTGCACATGCTAATCACCCTAAGTTCAAACAGCAACCATTAAAGGAGACCCTCTTAAAATTCCAGCAAAAATAATTTTGAAAAAGGAAGTTTATAGTACCAGACATGATTCACAGTGACTGCGCTTGATGACTCCTGTATGAGTTTGCAGCAGCCTCCAATTTCTACATAATTAATTACATTTCTACTAACGATTTTTTGTGTTCTGAGCATTCATTTGCAAACTATTTGGAGATGCTACTTAGGGACGATGTCTGTGTATGAGTGAAATCCCACTGAGGTCAATAAATGTGGTAATAGTAATATTTAAGGAGGAGGTATTTACAGTCAGAATTTTTAATGGTCCGGATTGCTTGCTTCAGACTTGTGTGTCAGTGCAGACCTCTGACCCTGATATAAGAGGACTTCTCTTATTTGTGTACAAAAGCGCTTCTGTTGGTGAAAACTTCCACAAGGCCAGCCTGCAGCGACTTGGCAGACCTTTGAAAAGACTTGTGGAGAACTTTCTTTTTTGTTGCTGAAAGATCTCCTTTCCTTTAGACAAAGATTAAGCAAATAGGCAAACTTTTTGTATTAAAATGTCTGTGTTAGATTTTTCACTAGAACTGTGAAAGTATTTTTTGGGTTACTCCGAATACTAGCAGTATTTAGGATGCATATATTTGACTTGGTTTACAAAACATATTTGGGTTTGAATGATGCAGTCCAATTACCAATATCTGCAGTATCTGCAGAACCAATATCTTCTATTGGTTTCATATTAAAATATAAAGGGTGTGCACTAGTGCAAGACATAAACTCAGAGGTATTTACCTATATCAGACAAGCATTGGCTATGGTTTTCTTATGCCTTTCTAAGCAGTGGATATTTTTTTCTGTCTGGAAATTTATATGGAGACTAATGAACATACCCAGCATAGCTGTTTCACCCAAATATAGGTAACCCCTTCTTGTATCTCAGATTTTTAAAAAGCTCAGAGGAAAATATTTAACTTTGGGAAAGGATACTAGAATTTCTTGCCTGCAGTAATCTTCACGTTTCTGAGTCTGTCTTGGTGTCAGGCATACTGGCATCAGCATTTGGCTGGAACTCAACATACAAGACATGTGTAAGACCTGATAGGGAGTCCGTTTTTACCTGCTTTAATCAGACCCCCCTGCTAAAAGACACAGTCGAGGTAAACAAGCGAGTCCCAATCTTCTACGATCCTTCCATTCAAAGACCTCTCCAAGTAACTTCTTGCTTCGTTTTAAAAATGACTCATAGATTCATTGTTAGTTTTGAAAGGTTTTGCTCCACCTAATCTGCCAAGTTCTGTTGTTCTACTCAGTGACAAAGAATTCTTTAAGGAATTTTACCTATTTGCTTTTAAGTATCTTGAAATGAAAGCAAGACAGAACTTTCTAACAAAACTTAGTACTAAGCAAACCTGGTGTAATACATCCTCTTTTTAAGGAAAAAAAGAAGAAAAAAAAAAGAGGATGTAGTATTTTGCAGCCACTTATTATAGTGTCCAGCCATTTATATAGTATTCCAGTGTAAAGGGACAGGATCACCATGCACAGACTTTGAGTAGGATTTCTTCTCGTGGACTTTAGATGATTAGTGAAGATTTCATACTAAACTGATGACCAGTGACAGCTGAAGTAGTTTCTGATATGTAGGTGGGTTGGGCTACAACACAGACTGCAGACTAGCTAGGGATCCATGATAGAGAATATTCTTGCCCTTCACTAAGTTACTGGACTATTTTGTTAGGAGACTTTGTTTCTACCTTTGTTTCTAGCTGGAGAAGTTTTTATTGACCATTCTGCTGAATGATCAACCTCCCCATCAGTTACTTCACATGGCAGAAAGAGCAGCGTTTGTTTATGTGGAAAGATGTTGGCAGAGAGGGAAGCTGTAAGGCTGATTTTTCTGTCATCTAGTAAGGGCCCATGAAAAATAGTCAGCGTATAACCACATTCTTGTATAACCACAACCCAAGTCCACACTCTTCTGCGTATCTGCTTAATTTCAGTATGTAGTGTTCAGATACCAGAAGGAACAATTTTCAACAGATACATAATTTGGGAAGGGTATTTGAACTTTCCCAAGTTCTCCCCTTTCATGGGCAGATACTTTCAGCCATCAGCTTTGGGCACCTGATAGTGACCCCAGTGACAGAAAATCCTGTGGAAGGATTTTCTGGAGGACAAGCAGGAATTTCTGAGAGGGAAAAATGATACTGGTGGTTTGCGAAGAAGGAGAGTTGATTTCCCAGTTTAATTATTGTCTCTGTTGACAAGCAAATTTGTCATGATGTCTCTCTGATGATTTAGATAGAAAAGCTGAATTTATCTTCTTAAGGTTGTTTCCATGTTGAACTCCAGAGTGAAACTACCTTCTAATATCTCTAATCCAGTCTACACACATGAAAAAAAATGTTTGTCTTGTACTAAAAGTGTTAAGCTGCTAGGCCTAATGCTGTACTGTCAGTGGAATTAGAGATATGCTATGTGCCTTCTAGAATGCAACGAACCTTTCCAATTATTCTTTAAAATGAACATTTCATAGTATATCTTGGAGTCAGCTGAAGCACTGGCTAGCTCATTAGTTTTTAAAATGTAGGCTTAAGGGAGTGTATGGGGTGGCATAGCCTCAGGCGATGTAAGTATAGCAGCCAGGTTGGGGTGGTCTTCTGTATGGCTGGATGCATCAAAGGAAAAACTTGGAGTCACCTAGTGGCAAACCCACAAAACCAGTTATGACACGATCAATGTCTGCTTTGTTGGTTTTTAAAAAAGCATTTGAACTGAAAATAGTTTCAGTGGAGTCTATTCTTTGTTTATACTGTGCAGGTGGCCAAAAATTTTTACATTTGCCTGGTCTTCTGCTGTAACATAGGGGAGCGGTAGAAGAAGAAAATGTTGTGTCACTTTTCTGCTTTGTGCAAAAGGCAAGGCAGATTTGTCTCCAATAAGTAATATTGTTATACTAAATCAGCATCAAAATTCACAGCCTTATGAAGCTGGAAAGGGCAAGAAAGAATTTTCTGCGTATGAAATCATCTCTGGAGGAACGAATAAATAATTAGTGATGGATCAGGGTCTGAAGTCAGGATGGTTTATGTAGCAGATATCTGAAATTAACAGTTTTTTAATGGACAATTTTCATTTCAAAATAAAATGGTTTTGACACGTACAACTCTACATTTAACTTTAGAAGTTCTATATGGTGATTGAATAGAGGATACTTGTTTTAAGTTGAAATCTGTGGAATGAAGCTTGAGTGTATGTTTCTAGTTTGCATGAAAGACAGCAATAAGCATATACTCCAAAGCTAGCAGTTCTTGCTTAAGTTCATACAGAAACCAAGCTATTAAAAAAAATCACCATTTTTATTTATTTATAGTATGTGGTTTTGGCTAGAAAAAGGTACTGAATATATTACATACTCCAGGACTGTGTACTGAGATCCTTGTATTTTCTCTGTTGATCTATATTTTACTAACGCACTTAAAACTGAATCTTCTTAAAATTTTTCTTACATAGCTAGGCCTGTTTGCAAAGTGTAGGGTCTTGTTAAAATGCTTTATTTGTGATGGGTATTAATTAACTCATAGAAATCGAAATTGAGGATAAGAAAGATAACCAAAAGTTAATCTACCTTATGGCAATCAAGCTGGAAAAAGTGAGCTTGTGGAAGGAATGATAGTTTAACATGAGCACCTTTACATTCTTTTTTTTATTTTTTTTCTGGTTCATTTTGGGAGTTCGGGGAACTCTTCACTCTAGTTCAGGGAACTCTTATTTTTCTTAGCATAATTCTTTGAGAAGATCCATAGTGTCAATAAGCCACCATCAAAAGCCTTCTAAAAAATCCTGTTATTTGTGCCAGAAAAGAAATAAAGTCACAAATGTCTTTGCACAATGGGTTTCTTTGACTTACTGACAGTACTTCAGAGGGAGGGGAAAGACGAAGGGAGAATCGTGCTTGGACATACAAAAGACTGTAACGTGTGTTTTATAGAATACGTAAAAATACGAGTCAAATACCTTCTTTTTCTCTGTTTGAGTTTTGCAAACAGCTGACATCTCCACTTTCCGTTACAGTAGTAAGGCTATTGTTAAAAGATTTCCCACCTGACAGCATGCAGAATTGGTTCTAGGGAATGTCTATTGGCCTGAAGAAAAGATTCACCCAATATTTGATCTGTTCCTTGGGGAATCTTTTTCACATTCATTTGCCTTTGCTAAGCAAAGAAAATAGTCATGTGAGTTATTTGAATATAAATTTCCTTCTAATACAGCTAATTATTTTAAATGTTGAATGGGAGTTTCAGTTAGAAGGCACATTGATTACATTGGTTCAAGATGTTTAATTGGCTGGACAACACGGAACTAATGGGATATACTGGGTACACATTTGGAAATTACCTCAGATTATCTATGTTTGGGGGGATGCCTATAGGGAGGAGAAAGTGCTGCTTGCAGTGAACTTCAAAGATGAGATGGCTTAATTGGAAGCTAGCTGTGTCTTGACAACTCCAGAGCAGCAGTGACTTCATGGAAGAGAGTCGGAAGCAGATGCTGAATGAAGAAGTTGCATTTTCTTTCATGCAAGATTTTCCTTCAAATCTCTATAGCTGTGCTCTCTGCTTCTGTGTGCATTTTTTATCATGACATTGATTTCAGCACACTACCTCACATTTAGACTTAAATGGCTTCAGTCAGTTCATCAGCCTTTGACAAACTGACTTTAGGTGTTTCTGAAACACAGTACTTAAAAGGCACTTTGAACAACTGTGCTATGGCTTGGGAAAATAACTGATGAAAGATCCTAGGAAAAGACCCTTTTAGGGTTCCCAAACTTTGATCAGATTTCACTGGATTTGTTTAGTGCTTTTAGTTAAATATGGTGATATTTATATAACTGTGCATATAAGGGATTGTTCTTAAACTTATGTGATGGCGGGGAAAAATGGTGGAAGGCATGATGATTTTGAGAGGTACCACCTTCATGTTATGCACTAGTGTTAGAGTTGTTTGGAATTGGGCGGGTGAAGTCCACTGTTAATTCATTTATAAATGCTAAGTTTCTAAGGAGAGTACTCTTTTTACTTAGCGCTGACTCTCGTTGCCTAATGTGTATGTTATCAACATGATCCACTTAACTTGTAAGAATTCCATTAGGATTGACATTTTGGGGCGATTTCTCTGCTGAATGTTTGAATCTTGTTTGGCCACATGAAATTAAACAGTGGCAACCAAAATATACCCTAATAATGGGGCTAATTCATAACGGAGTAAAAGTAGAGAAGAAACAGTTGTCCGATTTATAAATGCTGAGGACCTGGAGCAGAACATGTAGAAAATGATCTCTTTTCCTGGGAACTCCTTAGCCTTGAAGACACTAAAATGAAATCACTTAAAGACTTATTGAAGTAATTGTAAGGGGTAAGACAACTTTAAAATGAAAAATGTTTTGAGGACTCTAAAATCAGGTTTACATGATGCAATGAAGGTGAAATCTGCTTCATAAGTGGTGGTGGCTGGAGCGCGATGGGACTTGCCAGGATGGGGCCTACACTGATACCAAGGTGAGCGGAGCTGCCTCCGCGCCAGCACGCGCGCCGCTTGGCAGCGCTGCAGGGCACTCGCCCCAGCAGAGCCTTTTCTTTCTTTGGAAAGTTGGGGTGCCACATTTCCAGCCTAGCGGTGCCACTTGGCTCCCATGGTGTGGCTGTGACAGGCGTGGGGAGTGCAGCGCAGGCCGCCGCACTGTGGGGACGCGCAGCAGGTACCGCAGCGTGTGTGGCACCCCAAGCCGCCTTGTGCTCCCCTTCTACCGCTGAATCCTTCCGGTTCCTGTGAGGCTGCATCCATATCCTGAGCTTTCCATTTGCAGAACAGCGGGTATTGCTCGTTCGGCATCGTTTTAATTAGTGACATTTTCTTTAGGCCAAATTAAACATGCCAGATGTAGCTGATTTAGGACCTAACAATGACAAGCGAGGGGCGGGAGGGAGAGCTAACATTATGCAGCCTTCTGTGCTCGGGGAAGTTCTTTTTTTTCTTTTTTTTTTAATATATTTTTTTTCTAATTCCACAGGAGGAGTTGGGAGTGGTAACCATGGCAGCAGGGAATCTGTTCCTGTAAGCTGAGCAAAGGGTTGGGTTGTGCATGGGTGGTTTTCTTGTTTGTTTGTTTTGGGGGTATTTTGGGGGTTATTTGTTGTATCCACCCACACCCAGGGTGAAGGGGTATAGAAAATGGTCTGAAGCGAAACCTTGTGCAAGGAGGACAGGATAGATGAAGTTAGGAACACTTGTTGTGCTTTTAAAACTCGTATCGTTGTTCATAGGTTGATCCTGCCATGTGCAAGGCTAAACGGGTATAGAACATAACCCAAATAGGGGAGTTAGAGGTTTCACACTAATAACAGCTATGTTTGTTTTTTTCTCCCAGATTTTTCTCACTTTTTTTTTTTTTTTTTTTTGCTGAACATGAGTAACTCTTCAGCAGTTTTGCTGAGTCACTCATCTTCATATTTTCACACTTCGGTTTGTTGTTTCCCTGTATCATGTCCCCATGTGCTATACCATACTTGATTTTTTCTTTCTGGTCCAACTGTATATATTAAGTTCATAGACCTTTTCTTCAATATTTTTCCCAGCTACCTCCTCCTTTTTCTCCATGGTTTGGTTATAACTTTTTGGTCTGGGTAATCAGCAGTGGTACGGTGGTGGGTTGTGAAAGGGAATAAAGGGACTTTTAGAAATGAAGATCATCACTTTTCATGTAATGCATTGCCTTTAATCTAATGTGTCATGAAAACACGTATTTTTATTTGCATATTGTCACATCTGTCAAGAATTGTCAGACCCAGTTGCTGGCGCTTCTGCTGAGAACTTGTTTTCATTAATTTCTTTTTAGCCTGCAGGACTGCAGGGAAAACCGTAGGGAACTAGGGAACTCTGCGCTTGCCCACACTAGGGAGCGCACACCGGCTTCAAGGGCTATGTTTTTTCCCCTCCTTATGATTTGCTTCTGGGGGGAGGGAGGAGAGAGGAGATACAAGGCTGGCAAACAGGCGTGTGTTTGTCCACTTTTGTTGTGCATTTCAGGTTTGTAACTTCTGTCCAGGTCTCAAAAGTACAGCACGTGCTTAGATGTCTTTTTTACCAGATGAGGTAAATGGGATTGCAGCGGTTCAAGATAAATTTCATAACTACTGGTTCTTAAAATAATGTGTTTTTAGCAAGGTCCAAATTTAACTTATTTGGCATTGTCCTTGATTGTTGGGATTTTGTTGTTGTTACTTTGTTTCTGTTATTATATCAACCACAGTCAAAAAGCTAGGATCCTATTATATTATGTAAAACACAATGACTGCCCAAAAGATTTTCCCATATATTAAAAACACACATATTTTTATATGCTAATCCTCAGTTTTCAAAGGCATCTTCAGAAGTTGTCTTTGGTCCCTTTCCTCAAGTGGCTGGCCCAGCACATACATGTGAAAGATTGGAGCACAGGCCATCCAACTCTTCATGGCTCTCCAGTTTTCTGCTCTATAACCTCTCTGTTTCTCCCTCCTCAAATAAATATGAGAGGGAAGGGAAATTTTGTAGGCTCTCCAAGTGGAAGTTGCACTTGGACAATAGTAAATCATACTGGGAAGCTAATTGCACGTTGCTGAACCCTATACTGAAATGGCTTTCTGGCTTTTAGCTTGGCCTGGGCACTCAAATTGTAAGTGCCTCAGCTGCAATTGTCCCAGTGTCCTACTGGGAACCAAATAGCCGTCCAAGTCATCAGGACCCGCACCATTTTTCTAAATCCTATGGAAAGCTGCTCCCTGGAGTCTTGTTACGCTGTCTGCCAAGTTTCAAATTAATGTGGTTCTTGTGGTTGAAAGCCTGTGCAGTGAGGAAGATGTGGTAATAATTCCTTTTCTAAAGAATAATTTATAACGGCAAAACAATTTAAAATACTCTGTAACTAGCTTGGTTACTTAAGAGTTTTAATCAAGAAATTATCATGTTTTTTTTCTTTGTATTATCCTTTCTGCTATTGTTTGTGACTTAAATTGTGTTTGCAAGAACTTTTCTACAAAACCTTTTTCTTGGAGCAAATTCAGACGATAAATAGTGCATTTTGTAAGCAGAGCTGAGGAAGATTGCAAACTATCTAGGGATAAATTACAAAATAAAGTACATAAAAGATAAAGGTTAATGCCAGCAACGCGACTTAATGTCTTTCATTACATAATCAAAGGAGTGTAGCAGCGTCTGCGCCTATCTCTTCTTCCTTTCATAATGGGTCTGGAAATAAGGCAGGATTTTTGCATGAAGAGCACGTGCTGTCAGGGGGAGCCACGTGGAGAGAAGGAGCTCATTTACAGACTCACAACTAGAACCAATGGAAATGGGTGGAGAAGGTCACAGGCAGAGAGGACAAAAAGAAAAAAAAAGAGGCCACATGAAGAGACTGGACCCTCAGCTGCAGGAGCGGGTGAGAACTGGCCGTTGTTAAGCTGCCTTCCCACTGCTGCAGACTGAGACCATTTCAGAGTGTATCCAAATTCCTTCTGAAGCTTTCTCACTTCTAATGCCCTGCAAATCACAGAATCACAGAATGGCTGAGGTTGGAAGGGACCCCTAAAGATCATCTAGTCCAGCCCCCCTGCTCCAGCAGGGACATCTAGAGCACATGGCACAGGGTCACATCCAGGTGGGTGGAGGATACCCCAGGAGCTTCAGCCAAATTCATAGGTACTTCTTGTTACTCTGTAACAAGGATGGATAATTGTTTTTTCTATCTCTTACCTAAAAATGAGCAACAAATGAGGAAGAAAGCAAGAGGATGGGAAAGTGTCAGATAGGTCAGATGACTGACTTGAACATGTGAGCAATAAACCAAGGTGAGAAAGGGATTAGCTGAAATTGCTTTGGGGGATGCTGTCACCAAAGCAGTGTGTTGTCTGTCTATAGGCATTTATCACTTAAAACTGCATTCTCCTGTTTATTTCTAAAATATGGAAATTATAGGGTAACTGACTGACAATTTCCAAACGTTCAGTCTCCAAGTATGTTGAGTACATGATGGAATAAATCTCTTCTTTGTGCAGGCAGCACTCATATCTTGAAAACATGCTCTATACAGCCTTCTCCTCAAAATACATTGCACAGTTCACACCTTTACATGTAAACAGCTGGGCTTGTTGAAGGAGCTTCAACGCAGTTATTATGCAAGCCTAAGCCTATACAGAGTGTAATAGCAGTTGAAGTTCAGAGAAGATAAAAAACAGATAACAAGGACAGATTTCATCAAGTGGCTCCAAAGCAAATAACCACTTCCATGTGTGGGTTTGAAAGAGAGGAGGAGAAGACAACCATTTTACAGAGGGAAAGTAAAATAATGCTTGCACTTTGGCTTGGTTTTGCTATATTCTGGCTTTAAACTTTAATAACACTTTAGGTTCTCTTTGTTTAAGTTCTTTAACTATGTTCTATGTATATGCAACATCACACAATTCTTTTTTTTTTTTTTAAGCTCAAATGCCAACAATTGCAGTGTGTAATTATGCCAATAGTGCAGAGAGACATGTTGGCTTCATTAGTCACTGAGGCCTGATTTCAGCCGATGTAGCTTTAGGCATTCCACTAAGATCCAGAGTTAGGAGCTTAGATTCCCTCTGCAGTTAGCAGAGACACGCAAATGCCTTTAGCATGTGCTTAAGCTCTTAAGTTACCCCATCTCTCTCCTTTAACTACCACAGGAATTTGGCTCTCTAAAATTACCTGGGGGGAATCTGGCCCTGAACATTTGGACATGATCAATTCTGAAGCCTTAGCAATCTGATTATACATACATAGTAGAATTCACTATTAATCCTGCCCTGCTGCATACTGTCCATACTGTTATAATCTCCCAAATCTGTCTCTTTGGTACAACCCTTGGCAAATGTTATGACTATAATATTGGCTTATGATGATTACTGAACATACGATGATACTCTGATTCCCCATCAAGGTCCAGTTTCTCAGGCTCTTGGAAATGGGTTAAAAATTTGATAACCTAGCAAAGAAAGATAGGATCAGGATTTTGCAACAAAATTGACAAATTAGTCTGTTAGACTCAGTTGTTTTTAAAATTGCTAATCCAAATATGAATATCAAAGACAAAGATAATGCACTTACAATTGCTCTCCTTTGTTGTTCATAGGCTGTTAAATGTGTACCTAAATATAGTATATGCCAGATGAGAGAGTTAATGTTGCTATGAGAACCTTAACCTCAGCATTTCCTAGGGTTTTATGTGTATATGCAGGGGAAAAAAGCAGTGATCAAATAACTCTGATTTTTTTTTTAACAAGGAAGTACTCCCTAGTGACTCATATTTAAGTGCTACTATCTGCAATTTATTGCTGTTGCTGCTGCTATTTTTTCTGAAGCGCTTTTTGTCCCTGCATGAGTAGTGTAACACAGGAGGCGAAAAGAGCCATAGGGTTGGCCTATATATTTATTTCATTGCAGCACGTGAAATTCCCTTATCTTACAAAGCTGCCTAATGCTGTCAGACAAGGAAAGGGAACAGGGTGGTACTCCAGTGGGTAGCTGTGCTCGACTGAGTTGCTTGGCTGTGAGATGGGCACTGAGCCTGCTTGCAGGCTTTGCTTTATGAAAGCTTTACAACTTTAGGAAGCAAATGCTTCCTTTTTTTTTTTTTTTTTTTGTCTTAATTGTTACCTCTTGAGCTAGGCAAATAGCTGTCCAAGGATGACATGCATGCAAAGCTTGAATTCTCAGCAGCTTTAAGGTAACTGATTCTAACTGAAAGCTCTTTTGCTTCCCACTTTCTCCAGTGATTTTGAATCTGCTCTTGTGAGCCTGTGAGTTTGAAAGTAGAAAGCTTTCTGGAACCATGATCTAATCATTTCCAATGAAAACTACAAATAAAATCTTAGCATACCTGACTGTTACGTAGGTGCTTTCTTTAATAAGCTATTTTTTCTGCTTATGCAAGATACATGCATTTCAGTTTAATTTTTTCTTTTTTTTTCCTTTCTTTTTCTTTTACATCACTAGCAGTGTGTTTCTTATGTCTGAACAAACCTGTTGGCTGAAATCTGCGTATAGGAGATTCTCAGTTTGTGGGGCTCTTAACGTGCAAAATTTTGGTATGTCCAAGTGGGATGACTTCTCAGTGCATTCCAATGCCTTTCTGTGATTGTCTTCTCTTATAAAAGAAAATATTAGAAAAGACGGTCTACTGAAACACTTTATGTACTAAATTTCATACAAAGCACCTTCTGATAACTGATACTGTTCTCACTACAACTTACTTAATCTGGATTCATAATCCATGATTCCAAAGGCTAGCACTGATGTAAATTCTTGTGTGACCCATTTCATAGACTGAAGAATGGCAAGTTTGGAGCAGTTTGCTAAAAATATTCAGCATGTAAGATTTCATTTAAGACTGATATATTTTTTTAATTATAATTGTATGCAGTCAGGAGTCTTTTTTTTCAGAAAAAAAAAGTAAAACAATACAAATAGAAAAGTGGAGGAGAAGGAACAAAGTAATATGACTGTGACACAAGAGGGTTTGTTGTTTTGTCCTTTTTCCGAATAATGTTTGGATTACTCAATGCAGCAGAAGGGCTGAGGCAGGAAGATGAAATAACCATGAGGGTGCTCATGATATGCGACCCATTATATGAAACCACTGAAGTGATGAACGCTAGCGTTCTTTTAAAATTTTTATTTTTTAAGTCTTTCTGTCTTTAAAAAGAAAGCGGGGGGAAGGGAAGAATTCTTTGCAGAACAATGGTGCAGTCTGTTATCTGCTCCTTTGCACTGTAAAGCACTGAATGTTCAGCCAATATACTGCTCTGGTTGGCTTAGCATTCTTAACCTTAATTTTGAATAGAAGGTGCCTTGTGCTGCTGACGTAATTAGGGCCTTTTGTAAATCACTGTTGCAGGCAGTCTGCCGTTGCATTTCATTGCATTTTTTTCTGAGGGATGCAGGGGAAAAGTACCAAGCTAACTTTCTGAGGCCCTCTTCAGGTCCAGGGTTTTCCTTATTGGAGCACTTTGTTCAGAATGCGGTCCGCTTCATTCTCCTTTATAGAAACGAAGCCATGGATCAGTTTTGCTTGTGGAACAGTCTTCCTGGTGAAGAAGTTTGAATGAGAAGCCCTTAAGAGCTCAAGAAAGTAGAGTCTTCCAAGAAAAGAAAAGAAAAAAAGGAAATCTGAGATGGGTGGATTTAACTAACTCACTTTCAGTGAAGTCCCCTCTTTGATACTGCAACCTGCCTCTTTTGTCACTGAAATGCGCAGAAATTTTTTAAAAGTTTGAGCAAGTTTGAGCTGTGGGTTTTTTTGTAGAGCTGGTTTCCTGAATGTGGTTGTTCATCGCGCACGGCAGTATTCTGAGGGGGACCTGCAGAAAATCCTCTTATTTTCTGCATAAACCTCTTATGGACAACAGCACTGTCTCCTCCGTGGAGACATGGGGCTTCCTCTCACTTCTGTCCCTCCCTTGTCCTCTATGGCAGGGTTCACCTCAGGCCATTACATCCCCTACTGATATATTCTTTTAGATCCGTGATGTCAGTAGTGATACATAGCCTTGTGCTGCCCTTGATAGCAAACACAGCACTATTAATAGTCCATGAAGTTAACCTGTTCGGTTCTGCATTCCCTCCCTCCACCTGCTGAATTCAGTAGCTTTAAAGGAAATGTTGAAAGAAGGAAAGAAAGAAAACGCCATTGGCCCCCTTTAAGGGTGAATGTGACAGTGTTTTTAATGCAACTCTAATAGCAACTTCCACACGGGAGTGTTGCCTAAAATGCGGAACTACTGGGTAGAACGAGTGTGGAGTTACAAGCAGAGTTGTACACAGAATAATGCCAGTTTTGCATCCTGAGGTAGCTTTGAAGCGCTGTTGTACTTTAAGGTACAACAACTGAAGCTCAGGGCCAAGAGGGAGCGAGGGGACCACCTGCACACAGAGCCCTTCATTTCACACCTGGGGAGCAGAGCAAGATGACGAGAATGACAGCTGCAGCTTTCTTCTATCGATCAGCCTTACTTGATTATGTCCCTCCGTTCTTGGGAACGGAGGAAAATTCATTTGCTGCCTTTGGGCTTTCCATTTTCTGCAAAAAGGCAGCCTCCTGTTGAAGAGCTTTTCCTCTCTGCTGGGACAGTGACAAGGATCAGGTGCAACCTGTCCTGTACCGCTGCCTAGCTCCCTGCGAAACACTAGCCATGGGAAAGCACTTCCCTGTGCCACAAGCACTGCAATGGTGGCGATGCTCTTGGAGCATGCCCGGAACAGCAGGGCCGAGCGTGTGTGGCTGCTCTGCCCGGGCGCTGATGAGTGAGTGAGGTCACCAGGTTGGTTCCTGAGGCAGGAAATCCACCCAAAAGAGCTTTGTGCCAGTGCACAAAGTGGAGTCACGTGCGCTGAAGTAAGCTGAAAACGGAGATGAATTCTTGCACTGCTGCTTTCTGCTCAAATTTAAGCATTACGTGACAAGAAGTCATTTAAAAAAATGAACTTGGGCTTTCTAACTGGGGGTTAGATACTGGGGTTTAAGTTTGCTGGCACATTCAGAGAGGAAAGAGGAGGGCTGTTCATCGAGGAGAGCTGTGTAAATCGATGTCATTTTTGGTCAGTGACATTTTGCTCAGGTCTCACCTCCTGTTCAACAAGCAATCCCCCCAGCCCAGCACACACCGATTCCCACGTGTGAGGATGCCCGTGACTAGGCTAAGTGCAGCTGTGGGGCTGTGCGTGCCTCACGGCTCCTGGGATTCCCTGCTCCGCTCCTCCCCAGCCGGTGCTCCAGGAGCTGCCCCATGCCTGCGTTCAGACCAAGCGGTTCCCTCAATGGCCTTTTGAGTCACTCCAGCAAACTCAGGCTTTAACTCCTCCCTCCCTGGGCTCCACTTTGTGCCCAGCGGTGCGAAGGGAAAGGGTGGCGGGGCCACAGACCCCCTGGCAACACCTCATCCGCGCTGGCGCCATGCCAGGACTAAGGTGAGGCGCGGAGACAAGCCGCTGCATCTGCGCCACTGCTGCTGTGGGCCCAGGGGGCTCGGGGCCAGATCGAGGGCGGGGGGCAGTGGCGGGTGGCCGAGCAGAAGTTCAAGCAGCGAAGTTGCGCGGGGATGACATCAGCTGTGGCGAGGCCGGCCTCCTGGAGGCTTGGCGAGGGGCGCGTGACGCGGGCAGCGCGCCTGCTCCCGGTGCCGCGGCTTGGGCTCTCCCCTCCTTTGAACTTCCCGCTTCTCGCAGGGGCTTTTAAACTCCCGCGGGTGGTTGTTAAACAAATTTCCTTTGTAATTTTTTTTCTTCTTCTTCTTATTCATTTTTTTTTTCATTGGGGGGGCGGGAATAATTTGGAAGTCTGATAGTGTGTGGGAAATGATTACATCAGTCAGAGGGAGGGCTAGGATTGGTCTACACAGTGTGGTTTGATTCACTACCGCAAAGATTGCGTGTAACCCTTTGAGTGGAGCTCTGGCAGAGTTGTTTCCCTCCCCAGAAACCGTCCCCAGAACAGGGGCTACGTGACAGGTACAGTACAGTGATCCCCTGACACTGCAAAGTGCCCCTGAGTGCGCAGCCGTAGTCCGCAAAGGTTTGGAGGAGGCAGAGAACAAACTCTCTTTCAAGAGGCAATCTGTATTTAAAATGCCATCTTGTTCTTCTGACTGCTGCCTTTTACGTGCTGTTGAGGTAAGATTTTCCATATCCAATTACCCTCCAGGGTTTTTTTTTTTTTTTTTTTTTTGTTAGATTTGTCTTCTCTCGCTAGGGTGCAGAAATGTTTTAAACATGGAGTTAATCTAAATCCTGAGCCTGCGTGTTTGATTGCACAGGGGGGAAAAACAGATTTGCAGTAAGTGTGTCTCGCCTGAGCAGAACAATGCAGAGAGGAAAGCATCTGTACAAACCAGGAGGTGGGGAGAGGCTTCCTCACTTGCTCTTTCATCTTCATTAACACTTAGGATGTGCACTGGGTGCACGTTTGGGTTGCAACTCCTTTAAAGCAAAGATCAAAAGAGGAGCCAGGAAAGGGAGAGAAATGCCTAGGCTGCACTGGCTAATTGATCTGCGAGCGAACTGCAAGTGCAACTTCCAAAAGCAAAATGCTCAAAAGTTCGTAGGAAACCAGAGAGCCATTTTCTGATTTTATTTTTTATTTTTAATTTCCAGGGGATTTGTCCTGCAAACACTGGGAGGCCTCAAACTGCATTAAAAGGGAAATTGCATTTATTGTTTGACTAGGTTTAATTCCTTTTACCTGCTGTTGCAGAAGTATTCTCTTATTGTTTCCTGCTTGTCTACCTTATACAGCGTTACGAAGAACAGCGTGTGCTCTCCCACTTTCTCTGTGTCTGTGCTCACATTAACGCTGCTTAATCTTTGTTCAGTGCAGGGAGGTGTTGGGGCAGGGGGAGGGGAAGCAGGCGAGGGGCATGATGAGAAAGTGCTGTAAAGTAAATCATACATGTCATTTGTCCTGGCTGCTGAGATGCTCGCAATCGTAACGTGGGGAGGATGCTTTATTTTTCTCTGCGGTAGCTGTGCGTGCGGTTTACATCTTTTCGGAGCTGTTGATCTTTAAGTGTATCCTTTATGTTGCAGGATGTAAAAGTCTTTAGTGAAGATGGAACAAGCAAAGTGGTGGAGATTCTAGCAGACATGACAGCCAGGGACCTCTGCCAGCTGCTGGTTTACAAAAGTCATTGTGTGGATGATAACAGCTGGACTCTAGTGGAGCATCACCCTCACCTAGGATTAGGTAGGGAACGGTCAAAGGGGTGGCATGGTTACCTGGGAACATAACGTGTATGATTCGTATTAATGTGCTTCCAGCAGGAACGTCTTCTCATCACTGCCTTTCTCTTGTAAAACTAGCTGAAGTCACATACATGCTTTTTATGTGTTACAATTTGACATGGTAAGCATTTAAGCCTTTTTAAGTCCTTATCTTGATTCCCATTTTCTATTTTTATTTTATACACATATTTATATAAATGTATATATATTTATATATATGTGTGTGTATGTATATATACACCTACATATATATATATATATTTTTTTTTTTTGTCTCATCATGCTAGTGCTCTGTTACTTCCCTGCGGTTTGAAGCTATTGCAAACAAACGGCTTAGGCAAATCAAGCTTGATCCCTAAGAGTCCAGGTCCTGTGAAACAGCTCGGCTCGTGCCCAGCTGGGAGACCTGGGTGAAGCGCCTCCGCTCCGCGTGCCTACCCACAGGAACGCCTGTGACCGCTGCACACGCTGAGCTGGGGGGCGGCTACACTTGGCTTCACGAGGGGCGACACGGGGGCACCACCCGCGACCCACAGGCAATTTCTGGCCCAACAGCAGCATCTGCTCCCCAGGCAGCAGCTCCTCTACCTGATTAAAATTAAGGTGTCATGGTTACAGTTTCAAGAAGGCTGCAAGAGGAATTAAATAACACCGTGAATTGGTTTAATTGCAGTACCTGAAAGAATCTCATGTTCTTCAGTCTCGTATTTGCCGTTACTTTGTGGAGCTGATTAGTTGTAGGGTTCTGACACGCAGCTTGCAGCTGCTCATTGCTGAGATACCCTACGTGTAATTCTGAGTGGTGCAGAATAATTGCTTTAAAAAGTGTAGCCTTGGGACTATTACTATTAGGGTATACTTCATGCTGAAATTTTGCTTAAAAAAACAGAGGAAGGCAAATTGTAAGCTGCAAGCACTGGGCCTGCTAAGGATATCTGCAGCTAATAGATGCTTTTGTGCCTAAAACCATAACCCAGAACCCAATTTTACCAAATGAAGCAATTTGCTGGCAATGCAATGCCTTAAACTGATACTATTAAACACATAAATTTGCTACTCCACAGAGTAGCATCCAAAGAAGAAAAATCCAAGAACCTTAGGCTGTCCTGGTTGCCTCATGACTGGGTATCTCTCTCCACATACAAGTCTGCGGCAGGAAGAACCGCACAACGCCTCCTCACGTGCGTGGGGCGTCCTTCCCAAGCCAAGCACCAGGACAAGGTGACGGATGGAGGCCTTGGTGACGGATGGAGGCCTCGCCACTGGAAGCTCCACTTCCGTGCCCTACCACACCACATCCACACTTCCAGCAACCTCCAGAAACGGGCTAGTTTTACCAAGGCTCATTAAAGGCCCAGGCGCCCTCTTTCTGTATCCCCGGTTCCCATCGGTGCTGATTACCAAGGTATTGTGTAAACAGAAGCCTTGGCCTTTGTCAGCAACATCCTTCTCCTGCCAGCTTCATTCAGTGATGCCACAATTCAGCGCGGGTGACATCACAATAGCTGCCATGGTGACTAATTGTGCTGTCAAACTCTGCTGGGTGACATCGCTGAATGAATCGGGCAGGAGGCTGATTAGGAAAGCAAAAGCTTCTGTTTACACACAAATAACGGCGTAATTAACAATGATGGGAAAAGAGCAAGATACTTATCGGGCTGCATTTATATCCATTGGAGCCGGCTCCCAACTCCCGTTTCTCTGGGAAGCACAAAGCCCGGCCCAAGTTGAGAAATATGGCGCGCAGCTTACTGCTTTGGCCATCATTAAATTTTTTCCATGCTTACCCCTTTTGGAGTGTAAAACCAAAGTATTCAAATGCTTAAAATCCCAGAGAAGATGCCACCTTACAGACTTTATACATTAAGTATTTGAAAGGATGTGAACACCTGAAGCACTTGAAAGGATGAGGACAGAAAATGGAATAGAAGGGTTCACTTCATGCAGGGGAAAAAACAGCACCCAATTCCTTGTGTTTGGGTACCAAAGTATACACAGTATCCAAACTTACATTCAGTAAATTTCAAACACCAGCTTTTATCCATCCACCCAGTTTTGGTTGCTGTTGGAATTTTTTGCTTATGCTCAGGAGCTTAAATGATTACATGCTTCTCTGTGTATTTCAACTCCTATCAGTTAATGGCAGTAGTCTGTAAAAAAAGAAACTCAGTTGGAATTCGTCCTAGGTGTCTGAGGTTCCATACCTTTCCCTCTGCAAATAAGATTGCTTATAGCATATCTGATGTCACAGTCAAAGTATGTAACAGGAACAGGATGGTATTTTATGAAGGTAGCAAGCAAAATGTTTTTAGAGCAGTAACAACTATGTGTTTCCAGAAGCCATTATTTCTTGCTAAAGACATCCTTGATGACTTATTGCTGCAGGTTGTAATCTTGAAGCTCACCAAAAGAGACTAATTCCAAAAAGTTTACTATCTTTCTTTTTTCTAATGTTGCTAGTACTACTCTTATTTTCCAAAGGAGCTCAGTTTGCAGAACTAGTTCCTATTTTTTCTTTTAGGCAGCCTGAGGACAAGAATAAATTTCTAAGGCAAACTGCATATATATCGATGTGCTGATCTAGGCCCTTGCTAAAGGGGCCTTCCTCTGACTGGTTACATTGCATGGTCAGTTGTATTCCAGATAGCACCCCCTCTTGCAAATAACTTCAAAATCCCAGCATACTGCACGTTATTTGTGTTCTCATTGGTAGCAACACCGTGACGAGTTATTATCAGTCTGGCTTAAATTTGACATCTGTAGATAATTCACGCTGTTCTTAACCACTAAGAATCTAAAATAGCTTGTGGTCAAGATTTAAGCAGTTCTGAAACTTTAATTCATTGCATTAGTTTGTAGCTAGAAATATACCTTACCTCTCCTTAAAATGTGTTGTTTTCCCTATACGCTACTCCATTCTTAATTGTCATTAATTTAGGAAGAGGACTGAGATGCTTGTATTGGACATTAACAGAATTAGTAATAATGAAGACAGACTTTTCAGGATAGTATGTTTCTTGATATGGCAAGAGTCCTAACCTGCCAACCTCTTTTTCCTCCGGCTTATGAATTGACTGTACATCTTATTTTGCCAAGCCATAGTAAAAAGGAAAAGTAGAAGAGCTCTCAATTGTATGTAGGGTTAGAAAAAACGATCACCATATTGTTTTATTCATGTCATTTTTAGCGATTCACTAATTGGAAATTTTTGGGACATGTCTGTATGTTATTCAATGTAGAATTCGTCTCGCTTTCCCATCTTTTGTGAGTTGGACGCTTCTGTGTAAGTTTAGATAGTAATGCAAAGCAATTTCAGCGGGAATAAAAGAGAAGTTTGTTCTGTCCCTCTCCAGGAAGCATGTAGAGAAGACAACTGAGACTATGAGATAAACCAGGAGACATTTCTGGTCACTTTAACTGCAATAACACTTGGAGACAGACTGACCTGTTGAATTTCTGTGACTGACATCTGTGCTTCTTGTTCTGTAGCAGAAGGTTCAATGCAAGGCTGAAGTTGAGTTGCTGGTGTGTCAAGGGGCATTTTGTTGCATTTACTCTAAGTGCAACTCCCTAAGGGCTGAGCAAGCATGCAACTTCTGTGAAATGGCTGCGAATGGACTAGGACTACCTTGCTTTCTACATGCCCATCCCATAAACTCCTGTACGTTTTCCCAAAGTTGGCTTTCACTGTCACAACGAGAATGTGAACTTTCAACTAGTGGGACTGCCACTACAGAATCTAAAAAGGGTCTTCATTTGGTAAAGAAATACACCTAGGCCAGTTACATAAAGCATCTAATAAGCATTTGCTGGTTGTGTGCATGCAAGCTAAGAAGTAAAATACAAAACAAACTGACAAATGTCATTTCCACAAGATAAAATACAGGACATGGTTTATTTCAGCCCTTAGACAAGTCGTCTTCCAGTGCATGAGGAAAGCAAAGATCACAACCTTGTAAAATAACAGAAGAAGCCAGTTAACACCTGGCCTTTCAGTGTTCATACAGTGATGAAGGTTCCTATCAATACAATTGAATGTGGTTTGGATGTGATTTAATAAAACAAAGATAAATTAGTGATATCAGTAGCAACATTTGAAATTTCACATGGGAAGCCCTAGTTGGGTTAGGTGATGAATGCTCAGGGGGTGCAAATGTCCTCAATTAACTGGTACTAACAGTGGTGTACGCTGGTACCTTAGTTGAAAACCTGCCCCTGTATAAACCATGTTTTGGTTAATGCGCTAAGAAATAGCTCTTTATAAGCAAGCAGCCAACTATTAGCAATCTTCAGTGTTAACCTCTTGAAAGCCTATAAAAAGGCTGGAGACCCAGGGAGCATGGTAAGCAGTCCGAAGTTATCAATGAAATGGTCATGGCTGATAAGCTAAATGCAAGTGAAAAGGCAATGGGATCATTCAGAGATCCCAGATAAATTTTCAGTCAAAGAACTTAATAGTTAAAACTTAGTATCCCTATGTGAGTCCTACTGAAAAACTTACTAGTGTTTGAGATACCAAGTACAGCGTGTTTTACATCCTGAAAATACCCCAAGAGAATTTACATGGTAGCTTGGCATTCCAATCCCACTAATGCAAGGATGTGTGAATATCTCGGGGGGAATCCAAATTCTGTTGTTCAGCAAATCGTATGCATTTTACGTGGAGCTTTGTGAAAGCTTTGTCCTTTTTTTTTTTTTTTTACTTTCTATTACGTAAGACATGCAAGTACTGCCATTAGACTTTGGAAAAATACTTAAATATTTTCCTAGAAACTTTGAAGATTTGCCAAGAAAATGATTCATTAAGTAGTGTACACTTGTGCCAATTGCCCTCTTTTGAGTTACTGTTTTCAGTTATGCTATCTGTTCATGCTTTGATTTGCCATTCTTTTGACCGAAGTAGTAGTGGTTGCAGGGAGTTACCTTGTAATCAAATCTAGAGCAGAAAATTGCCCTGTCATGTGTACAAAACATTTGTCTTTGTCAGTATTCCCGTAAAGTAGATCCTGTGACCTCTTTCATAATAAACCTCATTGTCTAGCATCTACAATAGAGGCTTGAGGTTCACCTTGAAATGAACTATTTTTATAGAGTGTGGTCAAACAGGGCACTATGTGACAGTTCAAGACCTAGCAGTGGTCTTTCCACATTTTTTTTCTGAAAATTTTCCACCTTATCACTTCCAGAACACACACCAAACACCAAAAGAAGGGATTGGTGTGTTTTTTATTTAAGCTACTGCCAGGCAGTAAGATACACAGGCAATGATACCTCCTTCAGTTTCTCTAAAATCTGTATTTATTAAGCCCTAATGTAGGAAATCTTTTAAGAATGCCTGCTGCTTAATGTCAACTTCTTTATACTTATGTCCTAGCTCTTTTAGATATCTTGTTTCTATATAATTTCAGCTGTATAAGCATGCATAAAGGATAACAGTTATTCTGAGTTAATTTAGGTATGTTCTTTGGAAGCTAACCTGCTTTTTTGGCTAGTTGGTCACATGCTGACCCTATATTCTTCTTCCGTAGAGAGATGCCTGGAAGATCACGAGCTCATAGTGCAAGTCGAGTCCACAATGGGAAGTGAAAGTAAATTTTTGTTCAGGAAGAATTATGCAAAATATGAATTTTTCAAGAATCCCATGGTGAGTGTTATTGTGTGGCTGCTTAAACCAGACAGAGCGAGGTATTGCAGGGGCAATGGGGTGTCGACGTGAGTGGCAAGGAGGGGTCAGAGGACTGCGGCATCAGCCATTCCGGGTAAAGGAAGGCACTGTACAGCGCTTAACTCAGAATTACACTGCTAGGCACTGTCAGGTATTAAACATCTACTTATATGCATATGTGTGTGTGTGTCTGGATGCATTTAAAAATTATTTCCTTGCAAATTTTAACCAGTGCTTGAATTTCTTGTACTCTTCTCCCAGCCCCCAAAAATTCAGATGTTTTCTGGTTACTAATTATACTTGTTTCAAAATGGCTATTGCGATGTTGGAGAGTGACCGAGACAGTGAAATCCTTGTTGATTAAAAATAAAACAACAACAACAAAAGCAGAGGTGCAATTTGCTCATTATCTTCAAAGTTCCTTGATTTGAAGCAAATTGATCAAGTAGTGTGCAGCATCCAGACCTTTTAATTTCTGTCAGTAATAATAATAATAATAAACCTCTGGGTAACCCCTAAGACTGCAGGGAAGTAACTCCCATTTTATCATTATATATGCTGGGCAGTGATTCTCCTATGACTATGTTTTACTTGTGTGCGCTCTCTTCTTTATTGCTCTTAGTAATTCACCCTTTCCATTTCCTCATGTATATCCATGTTGGATAAGTGAGTGATATTATATGGCATAACTGTACACAGCTCTGTTTTTATAAAATCCTTAAAATATTGCCATTTTTCACTGTTTGTAGTGTAATTGTTTATTTTGGTTATTAATTTTTTCCACTTTATCTAAAGGATCAAGCAGTAATGGGCTAGTGCTGCGCTAGATGTGCTAGACTGTGTTAATAAGCAGAATCCATCTTGGTAGCTGATGGGCAGAAAATCCAAGGAAGATTTGGGTTGGAAGAAATTTGGGGTCAGTGAGACGTTTGTAGAGACAACACATGTGGGCAAATGAAAACGCGCTGCCCACGTTAGTGCAGAAGAGCAGTCCCTGCCTTTCCTCATGCCCACCCTAGTGCCCAAGTGCTGCACGCTCACGCACGTGTTTGCACATTCATTGTCATCTGCTAAAGCTTGTTTAAGAACCTCTGCTTGAATTACTGCTGGAAACACTGCTGTGCGCGGTGTGCTGCTGAGCTTGCACTTCTCTTGAGCTCCTCAGGTGATACCCTATGAACATCTGAGTGTTGTACAGACATTTTTATATTGTAAGAACTGGCACATTGGTTTAGTGTGGTATACTTTAATTAATAACAGTGTATGGGAGTAAAACCTAGAATGTTTGGCAGTCAATCCCAGGCTCTTATAATCAGCGAATAAATCATTCTTTGGGTTTGGGAATGCAAAGGCTTCCTACCCATTGCATCAGCTACTGCCATATGGCACTGTTTCCACTCAGAAGAAGCTAGTGAATGTTTGCTTGCATGATTCATCGTGCAAGCTACCTGGCAGAAAGGTGATTCCTCTTCAGCCCTTCCCTTCCTGCCTTAAGGAGTGGGATTTGCATGGCCTGAAGAATGATGGATATTCTAAACTAGAATCATTCTGGTTGTGATTCATTATGTTATCATCACTCATTGTTTTACTTCGAGCATTTCTGTATGTCTTCAGCCTTCAAATAATGTTTAAAAACTTCCAGAGTGCTCTAGTATAGTTGCTGTATATAGTATTACACAAGTATTTTTAAACATGGCAAATGAAAAGAAGAATTGGAGGAAAATATCTGAATTGCAGACTGTTAAAGGCTCTGGAGAAGCACATTGTTTGCGTGCTGCACCATATTTGCTTCTGACTCTGCTGTGATGGCATGGTTGGGGAAAGGAGGGGGATGTCTGCTTCGAGACTGCTCCTATTTGGCATGTGAAGCAGGGAATGCTACACAGTGTTCAGGTCTAATTATGGCACATATGTCCTCTCTGAAGTTTTGTTATTTTTCTATAGAACATGTAGCTGCCTGATCATTATAAGAGGAACACTGAGCTCTATTATAGAGATAGATTGATGGGCTCATGGTTTATGGCTTTTGGTGAGCGAAAGGAAGGAAAGAATTGCACCTGAAAGCCCCTGTATTTCTTTCTGTGAAAGGGGATCTGTAATTTGAGTAAAGAATAATAGCTTTTAAAAATTAAGAATGTTCTGCTGATTCTAGGTAGAAATGTGCAAGTATAATGTAACTTCAAATTGTTTTCTCTTTTTGTGTCCAGAACTTCTTTCCAGAGCAAATGGTTGCCTGGTGCCAGCAGACCAATGGCAGTATTCCACAGTCACAACTTTTGCAGGTACTGTTAAGTTATCTCTATGCATTAAAAAGGTTTTGGAAATGGGAAGGGGTTGAGAGGAAGAAAGGCCTAGAAATAGGTGGTCAGAGAAAGTTCAGTGTAGGCAGTCAGCATATGTTAGTAATGTCAAAAATACCTAACAAAGACCTGACCCAGTGGCACTGAGATGTAAACTATAAAAACAGGGTATTTGTAGTTATGTTCATATGTATATGTAGCTGTTGTATTGCTGTTCAGCTTCCCTGTGTAATACTGCATCAGGGCTATACAGTTTGGCTGTGTTTGTGTAACAGCATCTTGTCCACTGAAAGACACACGGGGACTTTCTGTTTTCTTTCCTTTCCTTGTATCTTGATGCTTGTAACTAACTGCCAGATGCCTCCTGACTTAGCACATTAGGTCAGTCTGAAGTCCTAGTTTGTTTTTCAAGCTCCTGATCTCGACCTATCAGTTTTTAGTAAAATATCTGAGTTATAACTGAGTTCCTGTTATTACAAGCATTCACATCGGTTTCACATGTACCCAGCCAGTAGTGCTGTTCCTAAAGCAGTATCAGATATATTTGCAGAAAAACACATATACCTTGTAAAAAGCAAAGCAGGGGTATTCTTCTGCAGTGCATTACAGCGGAGGAGAAAGTACAGAAATATGTTTGCACATTAGCAGAGGGCCTCAGGAGAAAGGTTAGGTCTTCAGGGCTTTAGTGCTCCATGTTTATGTCTGGTGACATTAACGGTAAGGACCTAATTCTTGATGGTTCAGCCAACTAGCTGCCTTTTTAAATAGGAAAAATAATTATCTAGGAAGTAAGGGCAAGTAGTTACAGACAAGTGTTTGTAGCATTTGTCCAGTAATCTATTGAAAGCTCCAAAAGTTAAGATACAGGTGTGTGTAGCTTTTGCATATGTGTTCGTAAAGTTACGTAACCTGTGTGGCAGTGGCATGTGCACTGAATTCATGATGAAGTTTTGCTGTTGCTGTGCTGTTTGTTGCTTGCTCTTGAAGGAACTAGTGGTGGCACAGTTGATTGATTGAAATATGCTTCCTCCTCTGAGGATGTTGCCAGAGGCTCAGGCCTCTCCCCACAAGTTGTTCTTTTCAAATTCTAAATTGGAGCACTCCAGTCTAAACACTGTAGCCTACTTCTTTTTTACCTTAGTCATTTTCTCAAATAGGAGACACTGAACTCACAGGTATGTTGAAGCCAAATTAAACCACATTGTTTCTTAAATGGCACTATATTAAAAGACAGCGATGCCTGGAAAACCATGCCCTGATTGACACATGCAGATTATAAAGCAGGAGGCACAAACACAAAAAGGGAAAACAAATACAGATAATGAATTTTCAGCATGATTTCTGCCACTTTGCATGTTTGCAAATATGCACTGACTGCCTTTTTAAATAATAATAAAATTTCCACTAATTTTTGAACTAGTGCATTCATTTTGTCCTGTCACTGCTCCAAAGTCTATTAAATACTGTCTCCAGGTACACCAAAAGGACGTTAAAACATTAGAATTCCCTCCTAATCAGAAATAAAATGAAAATTAAACCAATTTTTGGAATTAAAAACGAACGCCACATGCAACAGGCTTAAGCACTCCTCAGTCAGCCTTGTAGTTGTACTCCTCTAATTAGGACCCTCCTTATCACAGCACATGAAAGACTCGCAGAGCAGGAGTGTCTCCCTCCAGCTGCCCCGTGGGTGTTTCCTGGCCTCTTGAAGCAGTCAGGGTTGTGTGCAGGGGACGCAGGCCAAGCAGGGAGCATTCACTTGGCGTGGGCAAGCCTTGCCATTGCCATTACTTGACCACAAATCTTGGGGAAACAAAAACTGGGGTGAACACGTTAGCCATGACTTTTGCATCAAGGTGCTTGCACCTGAGGATGCTTTCTTACACAGTGCTTTCGGAGAGTCACATTTGCTTGTGCTTCTACAGGTGGAAAAGTTTGGAAGCTAGTGTAACTTTAATGGTGGAGAGAGGAAAACCTCATGGGATTGTGACATCCAGTGGTTCGTTTCTGGGAAGTTTTAGTTTGGTACAGTCAGGAAAAACCTAAGCCTTGGGGATTAACAGGGAGTTTCTTTGAGGAAAGAAGATAAATATGTTCTCATTGGTTTGCTGTTCAACCATCAAATCAATCTTACTTAAAGCATTTATATTAAATTCACTTTTCTTTAAGAAAGATAAACCTATTTGTCATAATTTCAATGACAGTAGTAATTTATTAAAGGTAAACTTCCTGCAATCTAATAGTCATTGAGCATGTTGCATCTGAGGCTTCCTCAAACATTGAGTTAAATGTGCTCATTTTTCAATTATATAAAAAACAGGGAAGAACACTACACTTCATGTCACAATATCATGTGCTGCATTAAGAGCTAGGATTTTGCATTTTTGGTCTTAACAATAGCATTAATAATTGCTTGTATCTGTCGTGCTCAGATGTGCAAAAAGCTTGCATGTTAGTTTATTTTCATTTAGGTATATCTGGCTTGGCAGAAAGAGTATTTTCTCCTCGTGGTCTACTCCCTTCGAAGTTGAGAAATAGCACAAATAGCAGGAAAATTGACTGCTCTTATCCAGTCTATTACCTAAGAAATAGCCATGGAAGAAAATGGAAAAAGTAAGCTTTTAATACAACTAAAAATTCTGACAGAGGGCATTGATTTGGGGCTTTGTTTCCTATGAGCACGGTCCACCAAATGATGCCCGAATATGACTGTCAGGATTTTCAGAGGCACGTAGGCCAGCCAGGTTCATTTATTTTTCTACCTATTATTGAATCTGTTAGGAATTCAGCATGTAACCTACCAACCCAGCCTTCTGTCACTTAAATATCTGAGCCAGTGGAAGAAGGGAGCAAACCATCAGCTCGCTAACCATAGTTAAGACTTCCTTCCTTTGACATACTGCATATCAAAGGATTCCATATGCGGTCCCTGTAATTACGGCAAGGACTTATTTAAATATTTCTGAATCTTGAAGTTTAACACCACTGCAGACATTTGACTGCTCTAAGTTTTAGTTTGTGTTAAATATTGGGTTGCCTATTGTGTGTGCGGGTGAATTTGGTATGGGAAACACTGAAGTAGCTGAAGTAGCTAGTTCACATCCTAAAACTTCTATGTGAGGGCCTGAATTTCGGCCAGCGAGTCCAAGTTAGACTAGGTGGCAGAACTGTGGAAAGCTATTAAGTTAATTTATTTTTAAGAATTAATAAACTTGCTTTCCGACCATTCAGACCAAGGCCAAGAGGGATGAGGATGCAGAAATATGGTTAGGCTTTTGGAGATTTCAGTTATTCCCCTAGAGACCACACAACAACACCAATGCTTGCACCTGAGCTGACTGTTGCTACAGCACTGCACAGTGCCTAGTGAATACAGTCATCCTGCCTGAGAAACACTCCCTAAGGCTGCTGTTTTACATCCATGTTCAAAGCAGACCCCTGCAGCTGCCACGGATGGGCAGGGGTCCTTTGCCCCTGGCTGTGTAGCCTGATTTCCTCAGAGTGGGTAGAGACTGGATGGATCTGCACACTTCACTTCATTAGTCAGGAAAGGAGCAATTTTGCCTGGGCCAGAGAGTGTGTATGAGTGAATCAGTAGTTCATGTGACTTCGCATCGCGCCGCTTGTGCCAGGCGGAACCGGCAGAGGCAGCGGGAGCTGCAGGTCTGTCCGCTTGGGTCCTGCATCAGCTTAAGGACTGCGTTACCTTACACTGCGCCCTGAGTCACAGCAGTGACCTGCCGTTTGCTTCTCCTTGCTGCAAGTACAGTGCCAGTTTTATGATAAATGTAGGAGACACAATCATTATTTACATTTTCCTCTCCAACAGAACTTTTTAAACTCCAGTAGCTGCCCTGAAATTCAAGGTTTCTTGCATGTGAAAGAGCTGGGTAGGAAATCATGGAAGAAATTGTATGTGTGTTTGAGGAGATCAGGACTTTATTGTTCTACAAAAGGAACTTCAAAGGTAAGTTTTTTTTTAAAAAAGAAATTGCACGCTGCTACCATATGAAAGGATTTTCTGCTTTTCCCATGGATATTCACTGCAGTGTTTAAATATCTCCCTAAAGCCCCTGCCCCCTGTTTTCTAATTTTTCAAAGTAGAAGAAGATAAGCAAGCCATGATCAAATGACAGTCAAGTCCTTGGTTCTCGCTGCATGAAAATGGCTACCTAACATTGCTATATGATAAAACCAAAGTAGCCAGGCATTAACCTGTGGTCACGTTAACAAGGTCAGCAGGAGAACATGCAGTCTCCAAATGCACTCTCTGTTCCTTAATTTATTTAAAATGGTATCTTGACAATCATTTACATTATCTCATTTTCAGATTTCTCAAGGAGCCCTGTAATACACCATAGCATTTTGTTATCTGCATAAGTATTTTGTCAACTCGTATAAAGCACTTTCTGATAGCAGGCTGATATTTAAAAAGTGACAACACGCTGACAACTTCGAACTGTTTGAGAGCAACACAGAGCGTTCATACACTGCCCTCTGTTGGATGTCCTTCTCAGAGGAATGCAAAGCTTGCAGCAGCAAAATGAGCCAGTAGCTTATTCTTACGTGTTGTAAACCACGTTATTTCCACAGGAGCCAAGACATTTGCAATTGTTAGCTGACCTAGAAGACAGCAATATCTTCTCGTTGTTAGCAGGCAAGAAGCTGTACAATGCACCTGCAGACTATGGTTTTTGTATAAAGGTAATTCTTACTAGGTTCTTCCAAAGTTATTATTAGTGTTCATAGCTCTGATTCTCCTGTCTCAACTCCATACTAAATTTAGTTGGGGTATAGAACTCCTCAAGCATTTCTCTTGACTTTAGGAAGACCTGATCTTTAGAGCTTTTCCTTTGGGAAACGGTTTTGCTGTGTGACTCTTGCCATGAGTAGTACGGCATCGGGTAGCAGGATAGGCAGTCCTGCTGGTCCCCTCTGGACCAGGCCTGCTGTCCTGTACAAGCCCAGGCAGCTTCTCCCATGGTCCAGGTGAGTCACGAGAAAAGAATGCTTGATTCTGGGCATAAAAGAGCCTGAGTCTTTGTTCCTATAAGTTCCTTGAATTGCAGGGTTTTCCAAGATTCAAGTGCTTCAGAGCACTGGAGTTTATCCTACTGGGGCTAGCTGTGTTCTTAAGTCTCTCTCTCAAAATATGTTTAACTTGTATAGAAAACTTTCAGTGTTGGTGATTTCCTACTGAATGTAGCTGAACTCCCTCTAATCCTTTATAGCCCAACAGAGTGAGAAATGAAACTAAGGAATTGAGGTTGTTATGTGCTGAAGATGAGCAAAGCAGGACATGCTGGATGACTGCCTTTCGACTCCTCAAGGTACCTAACCTTTCCTATCGGAATAGAGCAACATCTATTGTTAAGTAGCATTGTTTTTTCTGTTTATGAAAAAGTATGAGATTGTGTTCTTAATCATCATCTCCATGTGGAAGGAGGAAGAACCTCTTTCCTGTGAGGGTTACAGAGCCCTGTAACAGGCTGTCCAGAGAGGTTGTGGAGTCTCCTTCTCTGGAGATCTTCAAAACCCACCTGGGTGCCACCCTGTGCCACGTGCTCTAGGTGTCCCTGCTGGAGCATGGGGGTTGGACCAGATGATCTCTAGAGGTCCCTTCCAACCTTAACCATTCTGTGATTCTGTGATCATCTACTTCCAAATCAATAGCAAAGTTCCAGGTAGACCTGTGCTTCCTGCACTTTTATATACAACACTGAGCTGAACTTCTTGCACATGTGATCAAATACAATTTTAGTTTTGGGGACAAACTTACAATATGTGAATGAATCAAGAAATTGCAGAAGAAAATATCTGCAAATATCTATCTCCCTATATATGATAAAGCTAAAAAAAAGGTTTTCATCTTGCTAAATGGTTATCTGAAATAGAACAGAGTGCTATCCAGAGCCCTTGCAGCTTTTTCAATTTTGGAAAGGTTCTATAAAATATAAATAACAAAAGTAAGCAAGCCCATCGCTGAGTGAAGGTTATTCTTATCTGGGAGCAAAGAGTGAAGTTCCTTGATAACAGGGAATAAGGCTTCACGGTGTTTTGAAGCAAAATCAGCACAGAAAGAACTCAGGAGGAAGCTGAATGTTTGGTGCTCTTTGAAGCTGAGCCCTTCCTGATCTTCACAAGGAAATGTACAGAAGCTTTTTCCATCCTTTCCCTGAAGATACCGCTTTGAAAATTACTAAATTCTTCTCCATACCTTGCTAAGTCCTCCTTAATATTAAGGAGATATATGTATGAATATAATGTATATATATTTTATGCATATATATATACATACACACACTATATATCATAGATATACTTTATATATATCCTAGATAAACTATCTGTGAAAGTCCCACTTCTCTTTCGTGCAGTTATCTTCTGTGCCAAAGTCTAATATACAACTTGTACTAAGAACTGGAGGCATGTACAAACCAGCACCACAGTGTCTAACCTCACATACCTGTTCAACAACAAAGAAGCCAAAGCTCTGAGCTCCCTCAGTATCCCCTCTCTCTGCAGTAAGCAGATAATTTCAGATACCTTGAAAGGGCAGGCCAGAAAAGGCCTGTCAGGGAGCAGGAGAGGCAGGGCCAGACCTTGTGCTGTGACACAAGGTTACTTTATCCTCAAGAAGTGATAAATTTTCACTACAGGTACCTGTCCCTCTCCATAGATATACTTTCCATCATGCAAATCCCTGTAAATGTAGGGAAAGCAAATTGCACTTGTAGGCCTGCAGGTGTGAAAATGCAGCTCGTGCTTGTACTCTGTTCACATGAAGGGTTCCTCTTCCAAACCAGAGCACATCTACTTGAATGCTCTCCAAAATCTAATTCATTGATCTTAAGGAATGTCTATGTAAAAAGTACAGTGCAGAAGTTCCTTCCCTATTTTAAGTTGCCCCAAAAGAAAGCATACTAGCCATAGGTACCTCAAGTGTGGTCCAGGAAAACAGTTCTATGTGCAAGATTCATATTTTATTTCTGTGCAGTCAATGCCTCCGTTGGCTCTCAAATCTTCTCTTCAATTACTTAACTTGGCTGAAATTTAATTTATGGTAATGCCTGGGTAGGAATTTTATTCACCAGTCGATTCCGGATGCTTCCTCTCAACTGTCTTTTACTTTTCCTGTTTACATCGAACTTACATCAAACTGCACAAACAGGATCAGATATTTGTAGTAAATTGTATCTTAAAGATATCATTTCTCCTAAAGGAAGGAAAATTAGAATATAGGTGAAGATGCTAGGTCACATCTATAGGTCACATAGGTGAAGATGCTAACGTTTGTGGAGAGCAAGGGAAAACCTTACCAGTGTGTAGAATTAACTGTGCTTCTCACCTGTGTGGACAGGCCTCTCGCTGCAGGGTTGCTGTGCTATCAGTAGTAGAAACAGTAGATTTCCCTATGCCGGCGTCTACCATTCACCCATAGAAAGTGAATATTTGGAAAAAAATGGAAAATGTTTGGAATTGAATGTTTGGAAAAAGTGTTTGTTTTTTTAAGGACCACTGAGAGGATTAGAGGTGTTCAGTCAGGGAATGACAAAATTAGGGCTGTCCCACAAGGCTCTTGTGACCCTCTTTTTATTTACCTGCCAATTTAGCTTTCCATAGTCAAACAATATTGCCTCCTTTACAACATTATAAATACCATAATTAGGGCATTCAGTAAGTAATGTTGATACGTTTTGGCAGTGTCTCTTGGGAAGGCACCAAGTAGGTGTTTTCCTACCATCCTCGCTACTAGAGCTTCTAAAATTTATCATGCTCAATGGAAATCAATCAGCTTATTTTTATAAGGATGAAAAATGAACAAAGTGGTTTCCTGAAGAAATTTATTAAAAGTGCTAATAACATTAACATTTAAATTCAAAAGTGAATTAGAAAGGCTCATATTTTATTATCGTTACAAAACCTGAGTTCATGTTTTTATTACCATGTACAAAACTTCATAGGCAACTTTAAAAAAAAATCAAATTATTAGAGAGAAAATAGGGAAGAGGGAATATAAAATAGGAGGAATAGGAATAAATAGGAATAAAAAGAATAAATAGGAATAAAAAGAGGGAAAATAAATGTGTGTCTGTCCTCAAGTGAAAACCTGTATTCTGGTAAGGAAAGCATGTGGCTATTTGAGAGTGGCAGAAATTACCTGTGTGTTTTGCTAAGGCTTGTAGAAGTGTTAGCTTCTAAATAAACTTATGCACATTGACTGCTCAGTTGGCACTTGCCAGTCACTACTGCTTGATGCAAATTGCTTTGGGGCAACTTCTGATCATGACAATAATAAGCTGGCAGCACCTTGCTCCACTGTAAGTGGTGTTTCGAAATCACTACAAATATTTTTCCTGGGCTATATCTCTGAATAATAATTTCCATGCGTTTCTGTTGGCAGTATGGAATGCTACTGTATCAGAATTACAGAATTCCGCAACAGAGAAAAGCCATGCTGCCACACTTTTCCACTCCAGTAGTAAGTAACAAACTTTACTTCATTAATATCTATTGTTGGAAGAGATATGTTTGCTTTTGCATTTTAAAAGTGGTATATTTTACACTAATAAATGCAAATTTAGAATTGTATATCAAATGATTGTAAAGTTTGTGTTACGAATGAGTATAATTCACATAGTTGGCTCTCCATTATCCTAGGCTGATAGTACCCACATAGTTTGAAAATCTTGGCTATCTATCTCAGGTATTCTGAGATGCAGAGTTACAGAGACAGCTGACTGGCCCTGTAGAAGCCAGTTTAGGCCTGACAAAAGTAACACTTAAGATCTGCTATAGTAAGCTGGCTCACAGCTGACTGTTAGCTACCTAAAAGTGAAGATCCTGTAGCTGGGTCCAAAATGGTCCTGAAAATCCCTGGAGTCCAGTAATAGTGAAAGGGGGCAACTTGTGCAACACAGATTTTATTCTGACTTTGGATTCTCTCTCTGTCCCCCATAGACTCAAAGGAAAAAACCATGCTTTTTTGCCTTTTTTTTTTTTTTGTCTATTAAACTTCTCTAAGGAAAAAGACATTATCTGTGTTCTCTATGATGGTAGAGGATAGCTTTGGAAAATCTTCTGAAACCAGATATTTTAAAGTGAAACTCTCTCAAGTTGGTTTTTTCTTTCCCTGTTTTTTGAAACAAGTGAAAATTCCTTTTCAGAGAAGTGTATCTGAAAACTCACTAGTAGCAATGGATTTTTCGGGGCAAATAGGAAGAGTTATTGAAAATCCTGCTGAAGCACAGAGTGCTGCCTTGGAAGAAGGACATGCTTGGAGGGTAGCTATCTTCTCTTCTTTTCTGTTTTTGTGATTAGTAAGTGTCTGTTGAGAGCCAAAACACAGAGTGTGCTATGATACTAGTGCAGTGCTGCTCACAGTATAGCTTAGCTCCGACCTGAAGCAATCACACTGCAAGCATGCAGATCTGAAAGTCAATATCCATCTTTAGCAAAACTGTCACATTCACAACAACCTTCTACCACTGCTTCTCTGTCCCCCTAGTGTCCAGAGGAAAGTTGAGGGGGAAAGCAGACCCACCAGAACTTTACTGCCAGTTTGCAAAACCAGTCTCTGAGGAGGAATATGTCAAATTAAATGCTTCCCCACATGGAAGAGGCTGGGGCTCTGACTAATGGCTTGCTCCCAGTAAGTTTAATTGCAGAATCTACAAGAGGCAGGACCTCTTGCAATGAAAACTGATGTAACTTGTTTATAGTGTCTTGTGGACAGACAGCTGCAGTACAAGTTTTCCCAAATGCTCGTCTCTCAGGGAATAGGAGTTATTACTGAAGCACTAGCTAGTGCTTTATGTACGGGAGGGAAAGACTGCTTGATTTACTGAGTGCCTGGTGTTTTGCCTGAGCAGAAACATATCAGATTTTTCTTTTTTTCTTTTGTTTTTTTTTTCTTTTGTTTTTTCTTCTTAAGATACTGAGCTTTCATCATTAACATCTGGCTTCTGTTTTAAGCCAACTGAAATGAGCTGCTGCTTGTAGATTAGCCCCCTTCAAAGTCGCATTTCTTTTTCTCATCTTTGCATTAAACTTGCCCAGCCCCCAGTTTCCTGTAAATTAAATCTGTATTGCATGTGCACTAATTCTCTTCTCTTGAGGTTTTAATCTAGATTTAACGGTAATTCATTTTCTCTATAGAAACGTAGCACGAGAATGAACATCTTGGGTAGCCAAAGTCCACTCCATCCTTCCACGCTGAGCACAGGTAAATTCTGCTGTTTTATAAGGATAGCATGCAAAGCCACTATGGGCAAATGAAAGCTATATTAAATACAGGGGTAGATGCAGACCCGTGAAATTCATGCCTTAATTTGAAATACTGTGTTTTATCCATATCAATACCTTGTTGTCATTAACATGCTTACTGTGTTTAAAAGCATCAAAATATACTGGCCTAGTAGAAGGACTTTTTTTTTCCTTTAAAGGGACAGTCACACTTTTTGCAATTTTTATCAATAATAGTCAATAGTGATGTGTTAATCTTTTAAAGAGTAAAACTAGACTTCAATACATTCATTTAATATGTTAATTCTGTAGTGATTGAATAATGTAAAATATGTGAGTCCTGAGATTTTAAGTTTAGTAAAGTAACAAGACCCTGGACTTCTTGGCAGAAATACGTTTATTTCATGTTTCTATTCTGTCGAATAGTATTTAAAACTCCATTTGAAAAACAACAAAACATAAAACATGTTTGGCGTTATCTCTGCCCTCGGAAGCACGAGCTGAAGTGCTTTTAATTCCTCTACAGTTAAAGAGTCTCGTTGGCTCAGACACAGTATTCTACGAAAGTTTTGCTGCAGTGTTTTCAAGGGCCTATGAGAAGACATTGTTCTAAGAGGAATCACTTGATAACCTAATACGTCTGCAAGTCATAAAATACATGGAGAATATTCCTATGTACTTGTGTATCAAATGTATGCGTTTTTTCATACTGATAGATTTTTTTATATTGACTCATTAAAGATATATTCTGTATCCTGCTTTTCAGTGGGATCTATACACACTTCTAAAATTTTTAAATAATTAGTGGGTCTGGGAGAAAAAAAAATGTTAGAGATGTTACCATGATTAAACATTCTCTCTTTTCCTTTCACCTGCAGTTATTCATAGGACCCAGCACTGGTTTCATGGCAGGATCTCTAGAGAAGAGTCTCACAGGATTATTAAGCAGCAAGGGCTTGTGGATGGGTAGGTGTCCTTGGTGTTCAGCTTACAGGGCTATGAGCATTTATGAGTCACCTGATTCTTGAGTAGCTTCTGTTTAGCCTTCCAGGATTTCAAAAACACCAACTACGTGTTTGTGGGAATGGATTCTAACTCTTAATCCAAAGAATAATATATTAAGAGTGCACATAAATTCTCTCTCTTTTTTTTTTTAAATAGATTTTTGGGGAAAATGTTAAAAGTTGAAAATAATTAATTCCTGTAATCTTTATTAAGAAAATATTTTTTTCAGGCAAAGCTATACCTAGCCTTTGCACACAAATGTATAATAAGCCATTGGTGCTCCTTTGCGTGTATCAGAGCAGTTAATGACAATTTCTCATTACTTATTTCTCTTCTAGAGCTAAGGGATGCAAGTACTTGTTCCAGTTCTCTGAAATGCCTGTAGCTGAGATTTAAGTATTTTCTCAGCATTCCTGTTTCACTTATATACATATATGTATATGTAGCTGGGTTTTTGAAGGAAAGTTGCTTAGCCTGCATTCAGCAATTTTTTATTTGTAGGGCAGGTAGAGCATAGCTGTCTTTAGTTTATTAATCACATGGCAGCCAGGATTAAGGTAGAAACTTCCATGTTGGCTTTGCAGGAAACAGGGAAGTTCAAATCTCTCTACAGCATTTTCAGAAGTATCATGAATCTTTTTGACTGACGGCTTGGGAAAAAATGGAATATATTAGAATATATTAGAGAAATGGCTAGTGCATGTACAAACTGATCAAACAGTGGTTTTTATTGTCTTGTTTTTTCAGTCAATGTTGCTGGGCTATAGTTACTGGGACTCAAATATGAAAAGATTTTGGTTTAGAAGGCCCAGGGAAATCTGCAACAGAGAGATCTTCAGTAAGCAGCAGAGCACCATTGAAAAGGCACACTACGGCTCTGCTGGCTTTCTGCATCTCTCACACTACAGACTTTCTTTGCACTGACTCGTTTCAACTTGTTGTCTTAGCAATATAGTGGCCTATCCTTCTTTGGGTTTCCAAAAATGAGTTAATGCTTTTGAGACAGTGTTTTATTGGTGTTGTAGGCAGCTTACTCACTGTTGAAGGCTCAGATTGGTTGGTCTTTGACTGTACTGAGGTTACCTAGTAGCAGCCAAGAAGTCCCATGAGCTCCAAGATCCAAAGATGGTGGTTTTCAGCATTGAAGTCTTGCGTATGTTTTTCTGCTCTTCTCTTTCTGCTCTTCTTCTGAACAAAAGAGGGTAGAAAGTCAACTGTGGGGAGGAAGTGGAAGTCTTCTGATGACTCATACACAGCAATGTGTGCATGTACATACATGTATGCACAGCTGATACTACCCGCATTTAATTATTCTGGAAGCTGTTGTTGAAGATATATCTATATTACAGTCACTTTTATGCAGACAATCTGTTGCTTGCCAAAGAGGTAGAGTAAGAGGATTGGCTGGGCTTAGTTTTGTGCTGTGAGCTTAATTTACCATTGCTTTCTCTGCAGTAGTGAGATCAAAGACAATTTAGAAGTATCTCCTTGAGCTGCAGTGACCACAGTACAGATAGATTGGCCTCTGTGAGAGGGAGCCTGATGATGTGTAAAGACTTAGGTCCCTTTCTCGAATATGTGGTCTTATTAGGAAGAAAAAGGAACACTCAAATACCATGCATTCTAGTAGAGGTGAGACATGCCCAGTTTTTCTTATTGGTGAAATCCTGGTTATCATGGCACATTTTTGTGGTGTTGACATTTCTCAATTGGTTTTAAGAAGCTAGAGTAAGTTCTTTTGAGTGCATAAAACTACAAGCAGTTCTTGTAACTCTGCCTCGGAGACGTTTCTTGCTGGCAGAGTGGTTAGCAGCTCTGAGGGCTTGAGGCCTGCCCCAGGAGCATGCTTGGCTGTCCCACAAATCCACTGGCAATTACCACCTTGAGCCTTATGCCAGAGGTGTATTTTGTTTATTGTTGCATGTAAAGGGTTTCATTGTTAAATTCATGTATGTTAAGGAAATAAGCAATTTTTAACTGCCTAAAATGTCTGTGGATTTAACCTTCTGAGCTAAGATTTCAGTGTTGTGGTGGAGTGTAAAAGTGTTATCTTCCACTAAGTGAAATAAACTAGAATACGATGTTGCTAGCTCTACTTCCTAAAGTATATTCTTCTGTGATGCTGCTGTGGAAAAAATTCTGTGATGGCTTTAATGCAAAATCAATGAGTTTTTCCCATATTGATAATGTGGATTCTACCTAATTGATAGTTATTTAAAGATAATATGGAGCAATTTTAAGAAAATTTTGAGTCATTGAAGAAAATATTGAGCTTAAATTTGTCAATTTTCCTAGCATTGTATTTCTGAAAACTGATGCAAGATACTAGAGAATGGGAACAGATTCTATCTATTAGTTTCTCCCCTTCAAATTCTCTTAGGGAAATCTAAACATGCTTTTGGAGTTAAGACCAAGTGCATATCTGTAATAGAAAGGTGAATTAAAGAGACCAAAAAAAAGCTATCATACAGATAGGCATCAAGAAATACTAGCATGTGTATTTACTTTCATTTCGTGTGCAGATTAGTGTTGCATAGACTTGGTATAACAATTGCAAGTAAATTATCAGATATGGAATTGCCTGTTAAAGCAAGTAAGGAAGAGCTAGGCAATGATACAAAATGACTAAGTGATTCTGACTGTTTATAAAGAAATGTTTTGTGGTATTCAAATTGTAATTTAAAAAAAAAAAATGTTCTCTCTTAGATTATTTCTTCTTCGGGACAGCCAAAGCAATCCAAAGGCATTTGTACTTACGCTGTGCCATCATCAAAAAATAAAGCATTTTCAAATCTTGCCGGTAAGTAAATCAGTTTAGATACTGATCACAAAATAACATTAATAATAATAATAATAATAATAATAATAATAATAATAATAATAATAATATCATAAAGTTTTGACAATATGTGAGGAGGCCTTTTTAAAAGTATTGATGTAATTAAGAGGGATATTTCCATTAACAAGTACAATCCTTAGAATTTTTCAAATGTCTGACTAAAATTCCTTGTTATCAATGCCTGGACTGTTAATATAACTCAGGTAAGCAAAGCCGCCATACACAGAACTTGATCTTTGGGACTGGCAACAACTGGCTGCAGTTGTCTCCATGTCACTTAAACAAACATAGAATAACTTATGGCAACCCTAAAATCTTTTTTTTTTTGATACACTGAGATTTTTGAGAATCTGTTTGATTTTCTTTTGATCAAAATGAACATTGGAACTTTAAGATTGTGTATAACTTTATTGTGTTTTTCTCCTTTTTTCTTGCTTTTTTTTTACAAACAGCCAACCAATATTTTTGTAGTGTTCCTGCTTTATGTAATGGAGACAAGTGCTGTCTCTACAGTTTTCAGTTAATCCTTGCCCATGAGCTTTCATTTTTCTATAAAATATACTACTAGGGGAGTGAAAGTATGTTCACTCCCCTTTTCTAGAGGGATTCATGGAGACCATAGTTTCCTGGAGATCTCTGGGCACTAGATTTGTTGGGGTACTGCCCATCTTTTAGGCATTATAAAACTGGGATTTGTTTTTTAAATGATGTCTTTGATAATGGGAGGAGATCAGTTTTAGAGATGCAACTGTTCTTACACTTAGCTGTGGGATCTTTCTGGAGCCTTTGGTGTAGTACAGTGCTGCATGTATCCTATGAAAACGGCACTGTTGGCTAAAGCCAGGAAGTTCAAAGAATACTACAAATCTCTCCAATCTTAAAGCAGTCCATCGCATAGATAAACAGACCAAAAAGCCTACCCAAATGCTTGCTGTAAGCTGATTAGTGCTCTTAGTTTTGGTGCCGTTCTTGCAAATAACTAAGAATTTTGAAGTTAACATCTCAAGAAAACTCTTGGCCTGCAAGCTGTATTATGCTGAGGTTCAGAACAATGTTTTTCATTGAGAAGCTGTCAAATTTTGATTTAACCCAACCTCTTTTGTGTCAAGGAATTAAAACATAGTTTTGTTGTAGTTGCTGTTATCTTATACCACACACCTTGAGTCACTATGTTTTGCCATGCTTGCATTTCTTCTTGTGCTGTCTAACTTGAAAAGGACATTTTATTTCCCCAGTGTGAGGATGATGGACAGATATTTTTCAGCCTGGATGATGGGAACACCAAATTCAGTGATCTTATCCAGCTTGTTGAATTCTATCAACTAAACAAAGGAGTCTTGCCCTGCAAACTCAAACACCACTGCATCCGAGTGGCCTTATGACCTCAAATCTGACTCTCACTGAAGACTGGATTTGCTAGAAGAGTAATTGTAAGAGAAGGTTGACACTGGGGAATTGGCAGATCTGTAAGTTGGTAAAAATAAAAATATTATGCACCTTGGGACTCTGAAAGGGATGGATTCAACCGATGCCAACAGACCAAGATTTACTGGTTTGTCCAACACCTAAGAGTGATTGCTGCTGAGTGTCCCAGCATCCCAAAAATGGGGGGAGGGTATGTATAACCATTAGCAAATTTGAAACAAAACTGGAAACTATCTTGGCTGGGCCACTTAACAGGAACAAGTGTGAAGAGAAATCTTTGAAAAGAACTCTTGCCCTGGAATAATCTTGACAATTAAGACTAGTGTGTTTACTTTTTGTATTGATCACTTTTTTTGCACTCCTACTTTGTTTCGGATATTGTATGCAGCCTATATTAGGAGCTGATGTGGCTTTTAAAATTCATGCAGGATTTGGGTATTAATCTGCACCCTAAAATGTATGGAAAGCTTCAGCCTAAAAGGATCTAGAAGAACATGGAGAAGTGTGTGTGTGTGTGTGTGTGTGTGCGCACATGCGTGTGTCTCAAAACTTCTCTGGAGACCTGAGGTTCCATCATCTGCAGGTGTCTTTGAAGAAGCAATGATGTGGATACACTTCTAAAAGAATATAGCACCATATATGTACCCTTAAAACTGCTGATTTGTAGCATTATGGCTGTAGTATGTTGATGGCATATTAGTGGCACCCAGTCATGCAAAGACTGTGTTAGATTCTATGCACAAATTTTTTTATCAAAGTGGTGGTTTTTTTTTTTTACAGCCTTTTGACTGTTTTCCTGAGGAAACTTACTGTTACTAAGTAGTAGTAGGACTGAATAACTACACTTATATCTAAAGCCACCATTTTTTGTGAGAAGATTCTTCTGCTGATAGTCTTAGTATGACAACAAAAAACAAAATGCAGTGTTTTTAGCTTTATAGCTCCTTAAATTTTCAGACTGTTTCAAAGAGCTTTTTTTTTCCATATAGTAAAGCTACAGTGACAGAAAGCTCTTTTCGGGAATAGATAGTTTCAAAAGAACTGTCCCCCCTCTGCTTTCTGTAGGGCCATGAAAGTTTACATGGTGAGAAGGAACATCCTGGGAGGGGAAACTCATTGAACTGTGAACTGGCATTTGTGAACTGAGCTGCTGGCGGTACCATCCATCGAGGTGACTGGCGATTCCTGTGTCACACACCCTAGCGCACGCTGGTATCCACTGCAGACGAGCGCACGTCCTGCTCTAGTGCTGATCTGTCATCAGAACTCCTTTATTGTCAATGCTCTGTTATTTAATGTTTACATGGTAACTTTTCTGATGAGAAATCAGTATTAAAGTTAGGTGCGTCCCTTCTTAGTCCTCCATTTGCAACGCCATTCTTTCAGCACCACAGTTGGTATCGGAGCGGTTACTGAATTAACTTCCCGATACTTCACGCAGTTTAGTCATAGTGAGAAATAAGTATTTCGCCCTGGGAACTTTCAGAACATAGTGAAGAAAGGAGCATTCTTAAGATGGGAAATGATTTACACAGACTAGTTCATCCTTAACTATATTTGCCACTGGGTTTGAAATCCTAGCCATCTGAAAGGGTAGAAGGAAAAACAATTTTACACTCTTAGGTCTTCATGTAGTGTTGAGAATAGCTTAAGACAAACCATAACCTGCCTGAGTCATCCATATCAGCTTATAACTACGTCAATGGTATAGAAACACTGTATTTTAGTTTACAGAACACATTTAGTATTTTTTTTCCATTTAATGTCTAGATATAAAAATGAAGAAACTTGATTTTGCTTTTAGTAGAAGCCTTTTCCTTTTTTTTTTTAATTGTACATAGTGAAATGAGTGTTCCCACTTTCTAGACGATGTATTTTAAAACCTTGAAATTAAGCTAACTTAAGTCTGACTTCACTTTGCATGCTTCTATTTGGCCTCTATTAGGAGAAAAAAAAAGATACTTATATTGACTACATTACCAGTTTAATAAGACCATTTATGCTGTAGTTTTAAGTTTTTCTGTTTACATAGTTTAGTGACAACCATGCATTTTTCCCAGTAGGCACATAGTATTTGCAGTGTTTCATATTTATAAAAAGAAAAACCTTGCATCTTATTTAAATTGAGAATAAAAGTTTGACTATGAATCATGATTTTTGTATGTAGATGGTTGACTTAGTATTTTGTACTTTTCCCAGCTAAAGTGAGCTGCTTTGAGAGAGTGACCACCTTCAAAGTGGCAACAATCTTACTTAAGCAGATCACTGCTTTTGTCTTCTTTCTGCTGGAAAACAGTCAATGCCACCTTAGTTTTCCAACAGATTCAGCTGGCTGCCAGCTCAGAATACCAAGGACTGAAGGACATTTGACTATTATTTTTGTATTTAAATGACATGAATGTAAAGGGGATGCTCAGGGTTGTTTTGGAGCCTGTTGAATTTTTATCTTTTTGCCTGTGATTTTATTTTCTAAATAAATACTTCATGTAGCAATCTTGAATATGTTGAGAAGGAAAATGCCAAACCATTTTGGTAATGAGGTTACTAGTTAAGTTATGTTACGATAGGTGTTAAAGTACAAAAACTTTTTATTTGTTAATTAATCTTGAAGAAACACGTGCCTCAGTTTAGATGTTTTGTCTTATCTTTTCTGCACTAAATACCTGACAGTTTGACCAATCAATGCACCTTTCCAGTGGCAAGACTTGCTTATCGTAAATTATATTGTCACAATGCAAGATTTAGTGACTGTAAAATGGAATAAAGTTTAAAGTTTCAGGGAATGCAAAAGGTATTAACTTAAGAGACAAAACCTTTATTCAATATGCTTTGCTTCATACTGTAAATAGCTTTTTGGCTTGTGAACCTAATTGTAATCTTTCAGGTATTTTTGTACAAATAAGGGACTGATATTCTGTTTCTTGTAATTAGAAATAAACGTTAATACAATGCTATTCATTTTACATGGGAATTTATGTCTTCTTTGGAGTTATGTCTACATACACAAAACATCTCTTGCCTCAATTCTGAGTTATTTGGGGTGAGTTGTCACATTAAAGATCCTTTAAGAGGACTTAAGAGGAAAACAGAATCCACAGGGTATTGTTATTATGGCTGTTCTGCTTTATGATTTCTACTAGGACAGTTTAAAGCAGAGCCTATTCACACGTGGTGTTTGAAGAAAATGCTTTTTGATACCTGGCTATGACATTTACAGTGTTCATTTGGGAAACGCTGCCTAGAATTGGAGCAGCCATTACACCACTAGCATCTTTTGGCTCATAAAACAAAACTAGAGCTCACTGGAAATGTTAACTGTACATAAAGCACTCCATTGGCCTGAGAGTTGGGGAATCACAGCATTTTTTAGTGGAAGTTTTAGAAAACAATTGCTTGCATTCATATGGTCTTTCTTCAGTTGGGTGGAAAAGCACATCTGCACCAAACATGTTTTTTTCTTAAGAAAGCAGTTTCACTGTGGAAGGAGGTTGGGGGTTGGATAGAATAATAAAAGACTGAAAATGTTTCACTTCTTTTGTTCACAATCCTTTCCTGTCCCTGCTTTGCCAGTCCACAGAAGGCAGAGAATGCACCCCACTTAAAGCAGCAGTCACACTGCAGCTTGTGCACGCTGTGCTTTCATGTCAGCTTATATATGCTGCACTAGGACATAACTTCAGTATTACACTTGATACTGTTCAGCATTATGATTAATTCAGCAATATGTAACAGCAAAGTGGTTGTTTTGGGTTTTGATATTGACAAGATTTGTTTCTGTCTTGATACACATGCTACTTTAGAGACCTATAGTTGGTAAGCCCAAAGGTAAATGCTTGGAGTTCACTATGCTGCATGCAGCAAAATCAATTCATGCTTTCTTTGAGTATATTGTGTTTGGAACAGACAAGCAGATGGCACGCCAAAAAAGCAGCAGGTTCGTGAGCAGCAGCTGGGTGCCTGTGCTATCAGAAGAGCCAGCAGGCCCAAATCAGTCAGGGTCAGATATAGCTACATGCTACAGATTTGTATTAACGGCTGCACCTCACGGCTTGCGGTGGTTTTGCATTAGCTGCAGAACAACAGACGGTATCTGACACGATTGGATAATGTCTGATCCCACACAAAGCCATCTAGCATGAAGTTAACGTGGCAAAATGTTTTAAAAGCACTTGGACCTAAGAGATTTTTTTTTTCAGATCAGTGTTTTCAGCATGTGGCTGCAGCACTTTTATCCTAATATACAGAACCCTAAAGCTGAGTTTGCTGTAAAATCAAATCATTGCTTCAGCCTGTACCCACAAATCCACATGAGAAAAACACCATCTTGCCTCATTTCCTTTCAAGCAAGTCAAACTATAGATGACTTTGGGTTTACTTCGGGTTTACAGCTAAGCTAGTGATGCTTTAATTTGGTTTGTTAATGACCAGGTGTCCATTGCTTTGTGTCTCAGGCCTTGTTTGTCCAAAATATTGGAAACTTATGCAACAGTATCAGCAGATGGAGAAGGGAGATATCTTTCTTTGGAATGCCCACATTGCATTAATTTGGCTTGCTTCTACATCCTAACTATCATGTCTTCCTTCCCTAACTTTGAGCCAAATTTAATTAGGATTAGAAAGCTTAATATAGCTGCAACTACATCCAAGAGCTATATGACTTTCATTAGATACTGCAATTACTCACATCCGAGTCTTCCAAATAAATTCATTTGTACAACACTCACATTGTAAACTCTTAGCCCAAATAAATTTTGCACTAATTGCTCACCATTTTGCACAAATACTAGCAGATGTTTTTACAGGAAGGATTATTTTCATCTCTAGACACCGAACTGTGACTAATGGGGTCTTACAACACTTGTTGGTTACCCAGGTTGCATGCTTTGCTCTAATCGGGTGTTTTTCATCTCTTGGCTACACGATTCTGATGCCACAACTGTCTCACAGGAAGGTAAAAGTATAAACACAGCTGCCAACTCTCAGTCAAAGTACAGCCTGGTTTTATAGACTCTGAAGCTCAGCTCAGCTGCAGACAGGAGTGTAACTCTAAGAGAAGAGAGCTCAGGAGAGCTATAAAGGCAGGGAGAAAAATGAAGTGGAGGAAAAGATCATTCTTAGGCAGGACTGTATAGGTTAGGTTGGGGACAATTAGGGGACCCAGTCAGGATACTACTGTCAGCCTTAGTCATTTTCCCCTCCCTTCCCTCAAACTTGTGACAACACTTTTAAATAAAGAATTTTATTTTCCTTTCAAAACACATTCTCCATAGGCTGGAGACTTGCTTTTTTCAGTCATCAAACAGAAAAAATAGCTCTGAAATCTGCATTCTCACAACATGCCCAATCTCAAAATAAACTATCTGTCCACTTGTCATCAAGTGCAAAGGAAGGTAAAAGTGTGGTTCTACCAACAATAATTTTAGGATGAGAATTACTAAGGCAAATGGATAAGTTTAATACCGAAAATCTATTGCTTTATTCCCCCTCAAAGATTTTTTGAGGCACCCTCTTTTGAAATTAAAATATTTTACTTTTCATTTAGCTAGACCTTTTTCAGCATTTGATTTCTCCAATGACTTTTCTTCCTCTGGATATCTGCAAGGTGTTTGTGTGTCCAGCATAGTACTCTCAGAATCAGGTCCAAAGATAAAAGGAAATACAGAAATGAAGCAAGCAGAGAGGATTAAAGCTTCTCAACAATTACCCCACAATGCAGTTAGTCACAAAACAAAACAAGTTAATTATTAAAGTGGGTGGGTGGAAAAAAACATGTAATTTTTCTCCAAAGAGTATGTGGTTTGTCAAAACAGCTGGCCCAACATGGAAGAAAATAGTTGAAGACAAAGTTTGTCTCAAAATATTTATGACGAACTGCCTGACCAAGCCTTTGACCTGCCCTAGAAAAGGGAGCGCTTCAGAGAAGAGAGGAGACATTGCTTCTTCTTTCTTGTATGGGCACCCTCACAAACAAAACTCCACAAGCTGAATGCCTTTGAACGGAGAAGGGAACAGAAGGCCCTGGGCCAGGGGTGGGAGGAGAGGCTTGGGATGTTGTAGAAATGGAAGCAATACGGGAAGAACAGGATGGGCAGAGAAATGATCAGACTAAGATCGCTCAGCAGACTGGCAAGCAGTAACTTCTGGAAAGCAAAGTAATACACTTCCATAAAAACACAGACTGCTGGTGGAGGGTGGGATACAAAGCTTTCAATTACCGTTCCCTTCACTATCAAAGTTACAGCGCACCCCTGAAAAGCACAGGGGTCCAATTCGGCAAAACCAGAGACATTTCTTCCCCAGCTGCCAAGGAAAGCTTCATAGATTTTCCACAAGACATGGCAGGGGATAGAGGCTCACCCAGATTCATTAAAACACAGCCACAGAGAAGAAGCAGCCACCACTTTCCTGCTGGATGGTAACTACAGAAACACCACGAGGAAGTCCATGGGCCACCTGTCACTGACTGCTGGGGTATTACTGAGGGCAAGAATCACTAGTAACAGCCTATACCCATACTCTACCCTACGTATCTGCTGTTCAGTATTAGGTCACGTATTGGGCTAGAAAGATGTTCGGTCTCATCCAAGACAAGTGCTCCCATGAAGGTCCATCTGTTTGAAAAGCTCAGCAATTAGCACCACTTGGTCAAGGAAAGGCAAGGAAAACCTGTGCTACCATTACCGTTGCTCAAAAGACAAATGTACTTGTAGGAACAGCTGAGTAAATGCCACCTTTGCTCCCCACCACCTCAGTGGGAGCTCCTCGAGGGCATGCAATAGCTGTCCTTTAAAACTTCTCAATGTGGGATTTATCATTCAGCTGTTACGGCTCAGTATTGCCCATGGGAGTGTAGTGACGGGCTTTACTCAACCCCCAGGACGGGGCAATGAAAATGGCAGGGACCCAAGCCTTGCTACATCTCATCTTCTGCAACAAGTTCACTCGATGCTGGTCACTCACAAGTGCTGGCAGTCGCGTCAAGTGAAACACGTCCTGAAACACATAGTGAGCCGCGGCCATGTGACATGTGCCACCAGGGTGCTCTCTCTTGTGGCATGACTGATGAAGGCAGTGTTTTCTCCAGGGACCCAGAATTGTTCCAAATAATAATAAACTAAACTAAACTAAACTAAACTAAACTAAACTAAAATAAAATAAAATAAAGAGGGGAAGGAGAGAGAGATGTTGGACACCTCAGCAGAGGGCAGCAGGGCGGGCAGGCGGGTGGCGGCCATTTCCCCCCTCCCCGGGGTGAGCGTGGCTGCACCAGCAGGGGACAGGGGCTGTCCCCACGCAGGGCCCCTGAGGAAAGGAGTAGTATGGTACTAAAGGTGTTGGTTTGCCCTGTTTCTTGAGAATTTTATTATTCTATTCTATTCTATTTTTCTTATGGAGGCAATTGATCTGGGCTGCACCGTCAGACACGCCACCAGTGCAGCCAGTCTAAGGAGATGGCGGTTTTCCCCTCACAGGCACGTTGTTAATGATTAACAATGGGGCCCCCTGTCCAGGAAGGGCGTGGAGGAGGATGCACACAGGGGAGCTTTTACTTTAAATAAATAAATAAATAAAGTTAGACCGTCTCAAAACTCATAGGTTTTGGGTCTCCTCATCCTGCTCGTTTTCCAGTATGTCTCTCTGATTCCTACTGTGAAAAAACGATGGGTAAAACTAGTGAACTTAGTACTGCAGGTGTTTAATCATTAACTCAAAAGTTCAGGGTAAGCTCGATAGCAGTGAAGACTCCATCTTCTCAGGGGTTGTAAAAGTCTAGGAATTTCTTGAGAGTGAAATTCCTTAGCTGTTTGTTGCCATCTCCTTCTCTTAGGATGAGAATGCAAGGAAATTAGGGAAGATAACTGTTTCCAAAGTAGCTGGAAAAAGAGAAATCAGCCAGCAGGTAAGGATAAACTCACTAGCGTTTGAAAGTACAGCTGCCTCTTGCCTTTCACCAAATAGCACAAATGCAGAGGGCTGCATAATTTATTAAGCATGAGGCTAATAAGTATTCAGAAATGTAAATACTAAATTCCATTTTAAATAATATTTAATTAAACTAATTTCCTTGAAACAATCATAAGTCTATAAAGTACTTAAAAATCAAAACTTCTGTTAATTTCAAAGTTTGAAGAAAATCCTTTTTAAATTGCCTGTAAAAATTTGCCTTGAAAGTACTACTTATGGATGAAGGGTCCTGGAGGAATAGCACTGTCTTTGAGTGGTGACATCCTGGACAGTCTGGGACCTGAATCCCAGCTGACAAAGAAGAGAATTTTGGTAACTCTTTCAAATGTCTCCAGAAAAAGTTTTCATTTGTTTGAAAATTCAGCTAGGTTTCACTGTAAATGCGTACAATGAGACTTGCTCGCATGTAGCTATCCTGTCTATGGCCCCTGTGCATTGATATTACAATTCGATGTGTGGCAAAATATTAAAAAAGCAAAAGTTATTTCAGCACTAGTAGGGTTCAGAGAGCAAGGAGATATTCCGATGAAAACTGATGTTGGAGATACGTCAGGAAGAGGAAATGGGTAAACTGTGTTTACCTGGTTGGTAAATAGGGGAAAAAATAGGGTAATGCAACTGTGACTTGTGCTGAAAGGTTTCTTCTGAAAAAACCTCCAAGTCTGGCATGGGAATTAAAAGCAATGTGAGGGGCCTGGAATGTCTCTTGTGAGAATTAGAGATTTACTAAGGGCAAAGTGGCAGTTACACAACTCAGTCCTGTCGCACAGGCATAATGGGGTAAAAATGCCACTTCTCCAGTGGATAGGGGGCCTGTGTCTGTCCCATGCTTTAAAGTTAGTAGAGAGAAGTAGAGGGACTGGAGGAAGTGGAAGTTCAATCTGTTTAAAATACACTATGAAAAGCTCTGTGAGCAAAGAGGTTGCTGGAATCTCATTCATTGTGGGGATATGGCAGATACTGCATACGGAGACAGGATAATTCAAAGGAGGCTGCAGACTGGCACGCCGATCTTGCAGAAGTGCAGAAAAATTCCTATATATCTTACCTCCCTCTTACACCGGCCAGGCAGCTTCTGTTGAATGGACTGTGCGCAGGCCCCGGACAGGTCAGTGAGGGTGGCGGAAGTGGTTAGTCATGATACCTTTGCAGAAGGGAAACTGCTTAGAGTTGTTTAAAATTATCAAAGAATCTCTTTGCAGAGGTAATTGATAAAAGGCTCTCAGAAACTTCCTTATTGCTTTAGTCTTTCCTGTATTTCTCTTTAATATGTATTTCTCACTCTGTCCTTCTGAGGGACATTCAAAGTGGTCTCTTTTCTACTGCAGCACCAAAAATGTGTTTTTTTTCTTTTTTTTTATCATCATAGACAGCATGTTTTTGTCATGCTAACATTTCTAAATGAAAAGATGTTTTCCAACCTATACAGCAAATTACTTTCAGTGTGTTCCAGTAACAACCAGTAACAACCCTATTACTTAGCTCATTTAAATCCCTTGCCTGTACCTGCACACTGGCAACCATTCTTCCTCAGACAGGTGCTTAGCAATTTAAGCAGTGCTCTCAGCTATTACGTATTTTATCTGTTGGTAAACATACATCTGTTATTTCCCATAGAAAATGTTTTGAATACAACAGCAATTTTGTTTCTCACCTTACAACATTTTATTTTGAATACAACAGCATTTTTCACCTTTCTTGAACCTATGCAGGTTATATCTCTACCCATTCACCAAAAGATAAACAGGAGAAGAAACCATATAGTAAAAGTCATTTGTCGAAGAGTAAACTGTTTTTTTAACATTGTTTCCTTTGTCTGAAGGGGAGATGCTGAAAGCATTGCACACTTACAAGGCACAAGTTTCTCTTACAGATTACTGCTTTACAACATTGTGCCTAGTTTTTTGTTTTGTTTTAGAAATGGACGCTTGTTTTTAAAACTCATGAAGATTTTGATGATCTTCGTGAAGTGTAGTAGGTTTTGAGCTTCCTTTTGATTTTGTATTTTCTGCAATTTTTATGCAGAGAAATTGCCTGGTTTGTAGGGATTCAAACAGTTTAATGTGGATATTCTTTTATTATATCAGACATACTACTTTATTCTTGATATAGTTGTTCACTGTTTCAAAGGCAGAAAATTAGAGATTCATTCCCTGAAAAGAATATTAATGGGAGGGTTACTGGCAATGTGTTACATGTTTTTCTTGAACTCTTTCATCATCAGTGAAATGCTGTGCTCTAAGTCTGCACGTGAGGACACAGGGTGGCTTGAAGGCAAAGATTTGATTCCGGCTCTGCGTAATCTATTACCATCTGTGCATAGAGGATGCAACTCCTGTGTAAGGTACAGCCTAGCTCAATAGCTATGGAGTACCAAGAAAATATGAGATGTGGATATTGATGGAGAAAAATAGTATGGAAAACTTAGGGGTCTGAAGTGTTTCGAGGAAAGGGAATCATGTAAACCTAGAGAGAATATGAGAACATGGGAAAATAGGAGGCTGAAAAGAAAGAGTTTTAGAGAAAGAGAGGCCAGGAAGGTTTGGGGGTGATTTGAAGAAAGTTAAGGTGGCAAGGCTTCAGTTGTCGAAAAGAGTGTTAGAAGATGGGACATAGGAATTGTCTGATCTTCAAACAGTGAATAATTGAAGCTGGTAATGGCAGTAAGAGGATAGAAGTCATACAATCACAACTGCAGGCTGTTATTTGCATTTCAGAGTTTCAAACCCTGTTTGCCAAGCTTGGCTTTGCTATACCTTTGTCTGTTTCAGAAAATTATTTTTCTTGTATAGCAAGTACCTGCTGCTGCCTAGCTGCTAGGGTAACGTCAAGCACTGGCATCAGTGATGCTTTAGCGTAATAGGGAGTTACTTTGTTCAGATAAGGAGCAAGGTTAACTTCTTACAATGCGTGGAAGGCTGCTGCGAAAAGGAAGGGAATGATCTCTTCCAGCTCAGTGGATAGAGTATAAACTAAGGCTAAAATTGAAGGAAAAAAAAAAAAAGATGCCTCAGTAACAATAGTAACACACTGGAATGTATTGTTTAGCAAGGCTATAAATTCACTGTTACGGTAATATTAAGTTAGTTATAAAACCTCTCTTTGTTTTCCCCTCTTGTACACTCAGTTGTCTTGTTGACAGATTTTATTTAAACGAAAATCACACAATTTAAGGTTTTGTTTGTTTGTTTGTTTTGTTTTTTGAGAATGAGCCCACATGATAGAGTGCAGATATGAATATCTTAAATAAACAGGAATATATCCGTGAAGCACTGCAAGCAGCAGTATGCCTCCTTAATCTTGCAAAAGTGAGTTGGAGTTAAAGAAATGCTACACACAGTGTTTACAGTCTTTAAAAGCAATGTGAGCTCAGAGTATTAGAAACAATCCAGCTACTCCTACACCAGGGTCCACTCACATTTCTATATGTTTTGGACAACCTAGAGCTTGCTGAAATACCCACATGCCAGGAAAATGCCTGGCAGACACTTTTTTCCTTCAGACAGTACCATAAAGGAACTGATGTTTGCAAAAAGCCTCAGGTTGTCCCTTTCTGTGCTGCTCTTTGAAAAGGAGGCAGAGAGAGTGAATGCAGAGGATTTGGGAGGGAGGCCTTGCCACCTAGACGTTTCTTCAGTGACATCCTGTGCACATACAGGGACATTTTTGTATGTATTTTACTCTGGTTTGCCTATTTTTCTCTGCTGTTTTAGAATTCTCAAAGACAGTTGTCCTTGAAGAAATGAATGTGCCTTCCAGCAGTTTTAAATTGCTCTGGATATGTTGGATATCCTTATACATCTGCAGCCCCGTCAGAATCTTGCGGAGTTCTTGACTGCAGTGCTTCTTTCTGCAGTTTTAACCACAGATCATGTGGAAAAAGCATGTTTTTAATCTGCCATCTTTTAATTTCACAGACTAGTCCCTTTTGGGCTTTTGAAATTTGAAAAGCAGTAATTCTTTTCCTCTTTCTTTCCTGTATCCTTTCCTTTGTTTCCTTTAGGTTCTTCTGTTTTCAGAACTAACCAGTCTCACTTACCTGAGTCTTTCCCCAGAGGAGGGAGCAGTGTCCTTGAAGAGAAATTTCTTATACTCCAGGAGGGTTGCAAAGTCTTTCTGAATGTGAGTATCTAGAAGAATACTGAGTATTGTAGAAGCTTGGCACCAGCAGGTCAGAAGTCACTAGAATATTTCTGTCGTAACTCACCACCTTATTCTTACTGGAGCTGAAGTTCATGGTATTTTTGATCATGCTGCTTACTAAACAGAGGTTTTCATTGAACTCGCACCGTGCCACTAAAGTTCCTCCCTTAAACTGCATCCATTACTTGACTCATATGAGGGTTCTCTTTTTTGGCACGTGGTTGGAGATGTGTTCGGTTTGGCATAAATGGAGTGAAAAGGAAAGAAGCCATGAGGTGTAAGAGCAGAGAGCTCTCTAATTTTCAGTAAGGGGAAAACTCAATGAGAAGTAGCCACGTGGACCTGGGCTGGCGAGAAGAAGAAGGTGAAAAGATGAGGCTCGACTGGAGAAATGCTCAAGCAAGATCAGCAGGAATGAACTATGCATGTGGGAGAGGATGACAAGGGGTATTTGGAAGATAGTGTGCAAGAAAGCAGAAGGTACAGTGGAGTCTTGGTCATGATTAGAATATTTTTTTGAGAATGAAGATGTCAAAGTACTTCTAGGCTCAACTGTAATATTAAAAATAGAGTGGATGGCCTTGAGCTGCAGACATAGGAAGATTTTTTTTTTGTACTTGTGAGCTCTGGAAAAGTGTTCTTTGGGGAATTGCGGTTTGCTGAAATTACACCTGTCTTAAAAATAACTGTGCCTTTTTTTAGAATGACAAATGATTGTGTAATTAGTGCATTAAAAAAAAACTACTCTTGGATGATTCATTAGGTATGCGGTATTTTTCACATATGTACATGTGAAAAAATATTTAAGAAATAGCCAGTATTACTATAGGAAGTGCTCTGCACGTGAAGATTGATTAATGCAACTTCTGCATATTGATATTTTCCTTTTAAACAAGGAGAAATATATTTAAAGGTTATTGACCTACATTTGAGAAGAAAACTCATAGAATGTTTATAATGCAGATACTGAAGAAAGGCTTTTGAGAAATGGTTGGAAGTCTCTGTTTCTGTTCACTGTTAAGGACTAACAGTAAATTGGGGGGTCTGCAGTTAAGTTTCATAATAGTCATATACAGAATTATCATTGCATTGTAATTTAAGTCCTGAAATTAAGTAAATTAATCGAAATCCATTAATTTGCCCTAGTTAACCGGTTCAACTGATTAATTCAAACCAACCAATAGAAAACATGTGGAAAAGCTTGTAATGCAGCAGCGCTGATTGTATAAGCGTTAGTCTAAGGAATGTTTTATACTCTAACAGAAGGCACTTCACACACAGCTTCCATTTCCGCTGCACGATAAACTGCCCATCCTCAAATGTTCAGCAAGTGACTCCGTCCCTGGGCAGACACCGCCGGGCAGCAGAGCCCTGCAATAGTCCTGAGGGGGTAACACGGGCCATGTGGCTTCAGCCAGAAGGAGAACAGCTCACTCTAAATAGTCCCTCTCCGCATACTCCTGTGCTTTTCCTTTCTGTTTTTTGGCTGTCTCAATTGCTTTATGCTGGCACAAACCTCTGTTCCTCCAGGATTCTTATTCCTCAAGGAAATGTATATTGAATGTTGGCAGCTGTCCCTGTAATCCTCAATGTAGACATGGGCTTGTATATGTTGTGCTCCCATTGCAAGCCGCCCTCCCAGGCATTCAGCAGTCTTTTCCGGCTGGTTGCTAACCCAACAGGCATCTCTCCATCTTTCTCCTTGCGATGTTACCTTGCCTGTGCAAGAAGGCTTTCCTGGCACTGCTGCCTAGGCAGTCTGCTCTCCCCGTTCCGTGCCAGTTTCTAGGTGGGCATGTGTTCCTATCCGTTGTCTTTAGGTAGCTGGGGAACACACACAGGTGTGTTGATTACTGTGGAAGACTTGCAGGGCTGCAGTGCTGGGGCCTGCTGCCCTGCTTAGCTGAGTGCCTTGTTGTGCTAGGCTATGCAAAATAAGTTTTTTTCCTATGCAAGATGTATAGTAAAATAAAACCGATAGCCTCACAGAAGTGTTTTGCACTAATAAAAGATTAACAAAGAAAAATAGAACACAATATTGTAAGCATAAGCGGTAAGTGTCCTCTGTAGCTGCGTCAGGCTGATTCGAGGTTATCTGACTGCGACATACAACTTCTGAATCTGAGAAAGCAGAATTATTTTTGCCCATTTACGCTTTTTTTTTTTTAACATTTCTTTCCATCACTGTAATCTGTTACTGTGTTGAAAGTGGTTCTGTTCAGATCAGTGGTTATTGGTCTGGTTGCTATATACTAGTCCTTAAATTACTTTTATATTGAGGAGTGAAGTACTTCTTTGCTTGTGTCTTACATCATGTTTCCTTCAAAGTCAAAGAAAAATGCCTCGGTCTTTGTTTTTAAAACTTTGCTTTTGTTGCTTATGGGTTTTTTTTGAGATTTTTTTTTTCTGCACTATATATATTTTCTTAAAAACAAAAACTAAAAAAGGCATCCTTTTGGAACAGCAACTTTTGATGCTGTGTGTTACCTTTTTATGAGTATTCATTCTAGGGACTCATATATCTGGGAGAAAATGTCATTGCCAGACGTAAGTGTCAGATGTTAAAGGAAGCCAGTTTTATTAATCTTACAGAATAATTAACTGTATTGTATATTGGTAAGTGCTGTGTGTTGCTCCTTTGTTTCCCATCAGTTCTTATCTATCTATACAAGACCTTACTCCCAACATCACCTCCTCCTGCCCGGACCCAGTCTTGCTGTGTACAAAAAGGATGAATTTCTGTACAAGTGAGGGCACAACAGAAACTTGTAAAAAGAAAATAGATGCAGCAGTGAGCTAGGCTGATGGAGGATGGAGAAGAAATACTGTGTTGTCACTAATCCCCTTAAGAAAACACTGCTGTGGAAAATGTCTGATGAAAACTATGCTTTAATTACCTTCTTTTACTTATTTTCCATAACTCTGATGCTTCACTGTTTTTGCAGTTTAAAATAATCCTGATGCTCTGCAGGTTCTGTACTGGGCCTTTTAGTCTTCTTTGTTCTATGTCACTAGGAAAGACGTGTTCACACACCTTTGTCTTGCTCATTCCTAGCATAAAGTTTGCCTTCCACAGGCTCAATCTCAAAAAGAACTTAAGATTTAGCCTCATTACTGCAGAATGCTTTTGAAGAATTCATTTTTACTGCACATATAGTAAATAAAATGCAAAAATGGATGTAAATAAGGACAATTGCCATTTTGAAGCTGTAAAAATAATCGAGTATCACATCTAGTAATGTTGAGCTTGCCAGCAAGTACTGAATTGTCACCTTTTTGTCTCAATTCGCCCAACGCCTCTCTGTGTTATAGGAGAAGTTAGTACTTGTTTTCAGTAGAGGATTGTTCTTTTGAAAACATACAGCTCCCATAAACTATTGGCAGTTATTTTAGCATTAGAAGCAACAGTAGTGAGTAATAAGGATCTTTCCAAATTACTGATACAAAAAAGTTTGCTGTGTCCGAAGCCTACCTGTAAAAGGAATGCAGAAGAATGCAGTGAAAAACCTCATGCAATTCAACAAGGCCAAGTGCAAGGTTCTGCACCTGGGGAAGAATAACCCCAGACACCAGGACAGGCTGGGGACTGACCTTCTGGAGAGCAGCTCTGCAGAGAGGGACCTGGGTGTCATAGCGGACAACAAGTTGACCATGAGGCAGCAGTGTGCCCTCGTGACCAAGAAGGCCAGTGGGATCCTGGGGTGCATTAAGAAGAGCGTCTCCAGCAGGTCGAGAGAGGTGATCCTGCCCCTCTACTCAGCCCTGGTGAGGCCACATCTGGAGTATTGTGTCCAGTTCTGGGCTCCACAGTACAAGAGGGACGTGGAGCTGCTGGAGAGAGTCCAGCGCAGGGCCACAAGGATGATCAGGGGCCTGGAACATCTGCCCTATGAGGAGAGGCTAAGGGAGATGGGCCTGTTCAGCCTGGAGAAGAGAAGGCTGAGAGGGAATCTAAACAGTGTCTACAAGTACAGTGAAGAGGCTAGTGCTGGCCTCTTTTCACTGGTGACCACCGACAGAACTAGAGATAATGGCCACAAACTGAAACACCAGAAGTTCCATAGGAACTTAAGGAAAAATTCTTAACAGTGAGGGTGACAGAGCACTGGAACAGGCTGCCCAGAGAGGTTGTGGAGTCTCCTTCTCTGGAGATCTTCAAAACCCACTTGGACGCAGTCCTGTGCCAAGTGCTCTAGGTGACCCTGTGTGTGCAGGGGGGTTGTACTAGATGACCTCTCGAGGTCCCCTCCAACCTTAAGCATTCTGTGATTCTGTGATTCTATGATAAGAAAAACAGGAGAAATGTACGCCTAGAAGCACCTTTTTCATGGTATGAGGTGGGATTGCTAGGAGAATAAATGACTGACTGACTCATTCATTTATTTCAGTAGGTATTCTGCAGAACAGTCATAGTAAGAAATAGTGAAGCAGATAGTGCTGGGTAATGGGTTGCAGCTGAGCTGTGAGTACAGTGAGTTGTGCCCTCAGTGCTGTAACTTGTGAGTTATTCTCAGGTTCGCTGCAAACTGTGTCCACAATCCCAGTTAAGTTACTTCAGCCCATTTCTCCTAGGAAGAAGTAATTAGTTTTACATGCGTGATACTGTGTAAGGACATGAATACAGCTCACTGTAGGGAAGCCCACAGTTCACCTATCCCCATTCCACACTCAAAAGGCCGCAGTGAACGTTTCGAGTCCTGGCAGGTTTCCTGGATCCTCTGTTCCCCAGACTCCGACACGTGAGTTGGAGAGGCACCTTGTCATTACAGGTTCCCAGCTTCTTTTCTAGGGTAGCAGCAGTGACAGCCAGCAGAGCTGAAGGTAGGTGTAATGTTTTGAGGAACCAGAAATACTGTTGGGCTTTTCGTCACAGCTTGTTATCCTCAGATCGGTGGAAGTAAACTCTCCTTCACAAGTATCCATTGAATATATAAAGCTGTTGTATTACTGTGTTATTGCCTTTATCTTAGCAATGTTGCAGACCTGCCATATGCTTAATGTGCATTGTACAAACTTGAAGAGCTGTGAGTTAAGCATTATTTTTTCTATATAGTAGATTAATTAGTGTAAATATTTTTCTTAGAGTTCAGTTTTATAACAAGTAGGCTGTTGTTATTGATTATATGAGTTTATTATATGTTATTGTGAAAGATACAGTAAATCATAATTCTGATTAAACACTTGTGTGATTTTTACATATCACCACATGTATGAAGAAAGATAATGATCAGTTTTTAACTACTTGCAAATAAGTCACAGGCCAATATTATAAATGTAGAGCAGCTTGCTTTGTTTCTGCTTCGATGGATGGGCAATATGCATATGTTTTGCTTGGTGCCTTGTTGAGAGGGGTGCATTGAAAATAATACTGCTCAGAATTCAGTATCAGTTCTGAGCACTCAAGGTAGTTCACTGTATTATATTCTGCAATTTATACAATGTAAAATGGTGCTAATGATTCCTGCTCTCTTAGCATACTTCCCCATCCATTCCCTGTTCTCTGAGCACGGAAGAAGAACAAAACATGTAATTTCTTAATCGCTTCCTTCTGATGAAAGCCTGCTAACAGATGCCAAAGAGATGCCTCTCAAAACAAGAGACACAAGTCAAATTCACTGGGAAATAGGTAGTTCTAGATTTAAAATACTAGCAGAAGGAAAATGCAGAAATCTCAAAATGCCCTATAAGTTTTGCACATTACTTATCACAGAAGTCAAATTGGCTTAAGCACAAATTGCTTCTAGCCTGGCAGCTCCTGACGTCAGTGCACCAGGGTTCAAAATTTGTACCTCTGACCAGACAGGGATTTTGCCAGAGCATGGATGAGGTTGTGCAGTTACTTTAAATCTGACCTAAGTTTAGGCCATATGGACTCTGACTGGAGTCAGAATCAAATGTGGCAACACACAAAAAAAGAACAAGCTGGAAAAGAACAAGCCTTCCTAGCAAAACATTACATGGAAGGTTGTCCTGAGGACTTCTCCAGAATCTCAAAGTGTATGGTAGGACTTACTCAAAAACAAGAACTCCACCTAGGGTCTGTGAGCACAATAGGAATAGGTGAATCATAGGGCCATCCTTCTTGTTTAACAGCCTGTCTCCTCTAGTCACTTTTAAATCCCATCTAAAGGAGCGCCTGTCTCTCCCAGTGGGGATGCGAAGGCCGTGATCAGCCGAGGTGCGGAAGCTAAAGCAGCACCAGGGTACGGCCGGCTGCGCTCTGCAGCAGCCCGGGCTGCCGTGGGGCCCACCTGGCCGTTCTGCCTCCCAGCTGCAGCTGCCTCCCCTTGTCCCAGAGCTGGCAGCCTGGAGCATATCTGTGCTCACCGGCTCCAGCAGCAAGCCCCACGCCTTAGTTTAAATGTCTCTACCCAAGGAAGACCCACACGTTGCACTCATGCAGCTGATGCATATGAATATATCCCTTTGCCACCTCTGAAAGGGAGCCAGTAACGCCAAGCAGCAGATAGCAAACACAGCCTGAATCTTTCATTTGGCTGTTAATGTTTCCATGACCAGGTAAACCCATGGATGTGGAGGGTTCGATTCCCTTTGATTTTTCCGGAGCCCTGGGTTTGTGCTATGCATGAAGTGATTTTGCTTTCTGGGAGAAAATTTAACTCTCTGTATTCTGTAAGTTTTTATTTTTGTTTTTATTTTTCTGTGGTGTATTATGCACAATTTCTCCACCAAATTGGTGTTCAGCTAGCATTTTCTATTAAGGAGTTTAGATTACCACATGAAGGGGACTCGGAGGGCAGCTTTTTTTGCATCCAAGCTTTCGGGGAAGGGGGGCAAGAAATACAAATTTAATCCTTTGTCATAGTACTTTCTATAGTCCAGACAGCACCAACACACAAGGAGACTCCGATGTTGTTCTATCCTGTAGGGAATTACTTGAGGCTTATATTGGTGGCCAAGGCTCTTACTGTGAGCACTGTATGGTAGTGTATCCTCGCATACATGCTATGCATTAATCACAGCCTGTGACAACATGCATCTGGATGCAAAGCGGTATGATCTTCGGTCACATTGCAAACAGTGATCAGAGCAAATTACTTAGAGGCTCTGTGTTAGGCTGTCTGTGTCTCTGGCCATCCTGTTCCTCATGCCTGACCAGGGTCTGTGCTTTTGCTCAGAGAATACTTCAATCACAAAATTACTGCCGTAACTCATTTTTCTGATAAAAGATTTTCGTGGTGAAGCCCTTGCAGCAGTTCATTTGCAGCCGCAGCTTCCACAAGAGTGGCCAGTGCTCTACCAGCTCTTCTCTGTGAGTGATACGCGGCAGGGGAAGGTCTTCCTCCACCTAGGGAAGCACATCTCCTGTGTTCGGAGCACACACTACTCCCCTGTCTGCGTTGGAAGAACCTGCCTACTGTGATTGCAGCCTGCTCTCGCTGTCTCTATGACTGTTCACAGCTTGTCAGTTTTGCTGTTGGCACTTCTTCAATTCATCACAACCTCTTGTTTCTGTAGGTTTGCTTCCATCAGAGTAAAATGCTTTAGCCTGACTTGAACCAGAAAATGGTGTGTTATCTCCTCCGAAGCCATGTGCTTGAGTCTGTCCATATCACTGCTTAAATTCTTCTGTTCACTTTGTTAGCAGTTCCTTTTTACGCTTCTGTGCTTTATCTTCACATGCTCACACAGACAGCAATGCAAACTGAATAGGGAAAACAAATTGCACATAATATATTTGTAAAAGATAAGACAGATACTTCCCCAGTTTGTCAGCTCTGTCTTCTTCAATTCATCTCCTGGCTAATCTGTTGCAAAGTCTACTTATGTTCTGCAGGAGACTTAGGGTTTTTTTTTAAACTTGTGCAACGTGTAATCCATCTATTTGTGTCTGAGGGCTTTATTTAATTATTACTTTCTTTCAAAGTAGACAAACCATCTATTTTATCCAGAAAATTGCTAGCTGATTTTTTTTTCTAAAATATTCTCTTCTGTTTTGTCTCATCTCAGATTTGGACTTTGTCTATGGAATTTGTATGGACTTCTAATTCTAGTACATCTGAGTGATTCTTAGAGTTCTTTTCCTTCTTGTAGTCACCTTTCTCTTCCATTGGCAGTATTATTACTAATGGAAGTACTTAAAGCCAGTGAGTGACATCATGGTATTACTACTTCTCCTTTCTGAAGGAGCAGAAGCAAGGGAAGTCACCCGGCAAACAGCTGCATCAAACCACAGATCAGAAGTAAACCAAGTGCTTTTTTGGAACAAGCCCTTGCTTTTTCTTGTGCTTGGGCCACACTGATTGTTCCTTCCACGACAAATGTTGAAAGTGAGCAAAAAGTTCTTGCTACTGTGACCCCCAAGGCATTACTTCAAGCTATTTGCTCAGCATCTGGGATAGTGATCATATCTAAACAAATTTAAAGCCTTTTGAGCCCTTAGCTCAAAAAAGGTTTTTAATTAACATTAGACTTAATGGCCTACAGTGCAAACACACTTTGTCCAAATTCAGTAACTATAGTCACACCAAGAGGGTAGTACAAGGTGAGTGTACCATTTAGCACAGGTAAGGAAGGGAACGGTGAAGTTAGGAGTAAAGCCAGCTAGTAATAACTGGACCAAAAACTTTAGAGAACTGCCTTTTAATTTCCAATCCATATTGTATAAGGGTGGAAGCAATGAAAAATACTGGGAGATGGACACAAGTTTAGCTCCCACTGGTTTGAACCGTGTCTGTGCACATGAACTGCCACATGGGGCTGCAAAGCAACCGATAAGACATTGTCTGCGTTGTCCTCTAGTGCTGAGTTGGAGCCTCCTGTTCAAACATGTTATCTCTCTGACCTCATTTGAAACCAAGAGCTCAGGGAGGATGTTACAATCATAATAAATTGGGAGCATCATTGCATGGGCCCAGCACCACTGCGTGTTGTCACTGGGGTGATGGAGCTCAGTGTGCCGTAATGTGCTGAATGAAGCCTGTCTCCCATCAGCTGCTGTGAATAATATGATCTGATGGTTGCTTATCAATGTGCCCTGACCTTTAAGCCCTTCAGGATCATCTATTATTTTTACATACTGATGTCTCAAATGCTGAAACAATTTTACAGTAAAGGTGAGATCTCTATTCATTGTGCTTCACAAATTCCTTGTGAAAGAGCCAGCACCCTCAAGGATCTGGAACAAATTTTCAGGGCCACAGCAGTTTCCACGTAGCCAATATCTGCTACAGAAAACTTAAATGATCTTGATTTTGTCCACTACAGAAGGATTCTGTCAAGCAGTGAGTTGAGTACTGTCAACAGTTCATGAGAAGAGCTATGAAAAATGTACAAAGCCAGAAGAATTACTAGAATTACAGAGAGACTTGGGATATTCTGTTTAGAAGGGCATTTAATTTTCCTTTTTTTACCATATCTATTGTACCTCCTACTATTTGCTTCCTTTTTCTTCATGAAGAATAGCATAAATATGATTTTAATAGAGGATGGAGGTATCTCTTGATCCCAGCAGCTTTTAAGGCAAGCTACAGATAGAGTAGAAAGGTAAAAACACATCATATCACTTTGAGGTGGTATTTCAAAACAGTCAGTGAGTAAAACAGCATCCTAATACTCCAGTTTTAATAATTAATTTCCTTTGAAATTTTTTTACTTTTTGCAAGTAATTTGAGTAAAATGTTGAAGCCGGATTGACTTATCTTTCTGTTTTTGTTAAAGACATCTTCAGTTTCTGTATCTCTTACACTCTCACAGGACATTGAATTTTCTGCCTTTCCAACTAAATTTGAAAAGAAGGAATTTTTTTTTTCCAATGTATAAGACAAATCTTCAAAGATCCTCTAGTTTATGGGGTGCCATTTTTTCATGGCTGTACCCTTACTCACTATAGAGTTGGTTTGTAATGAAAATAATAACTGAGCCAACTGACTCTAGGGTTTCTTGATGCTCACAGGATTATGGACAAATCATTATAAGAGACACAACCGGAGAGCAAATCATATCACAGAATAAAGTCTAGCACAAGAAGCACAATGAAACCCTTGATCTGATCTCTGTTTTACATTCCATCAAATAGGCTTTTTTTTTCAAAATTGTAGTAGAGTTATAATAGGGGTAGAAGCATAATAACTGCAAATATGGCCATGACAGTTTTAAAAAAATGGCAAAGTAAGAAGAGAGTTTTTCTCTTTTCCAGGAAGAAAAAAAAAAATCCCCATGTGCTAAAGACCAGTCTGGAAGAAGTGGCTGTCCCAGGTCTGTTCAGGACTATGAAATGCTTATGGTATTCTTAAAATAAGCTTGAGCTAACTACAAAATGACAGGTGGTTACCTGTACTTGTCTAGGAAAGAAAACTCCTCAGAAATGTTATTTTTTGTTTTGTTTTGTTTTGAGAGGATTGAGAGAGGGAAAAATATGTATTCTTGCTTTTAAGTATACATGTTATAAAACAAAGGGGCTGGGAAAAGTTAGATAAGGTGTATGGGCAGATTATTGCTACACAGTTAATCTGTATGAATACCTATTTAGAGCTGCTTTGCAGTCACTTGAGTGGTGTTTCAGCCATATCTATATTTCTTTCCTGAAAAGGACATTTCACCAAAGTGGTTCAGGGAGCTGCTTTTACAGCAACGGGAGCAAGTACAGTGGAAATGCTAGAGAGCACACAGCATACACTGAAAGCAAGTGCTCACGCACTCGCTGTAGGACTTCAAATAGAGTTCACATAATGGAAAACATCCTGCTTCGCTTAACAGTGAATGGAGGCAACAACCCTTTCCCTGTTGGATCTGTTTGCCTGTTGGGTGGCTCGTTTTCCGATATATATTTGGGAGGAGGTGTGGGAGGAGGGGGAGATGCTGCTGCTGCTGCTGAATGTTAAATGCAAAGCACTTGGCTGTGATAGGCTGAGGGGACAGGGACACTCTGCCTATATAGACTGGCAACTGCATCCTCTGTGCTTTGTAACCCTCACGGAGGGGCAGGAGGAAGAGAGAGGGCAGAAGGCAAAACCTTTGCAACTCGCTGTAAGTAGCACCCATTGTCCTTTAGAAGCTTTGGGGTTATTGAATCCGCCTAGGTAAATTAGGAGTAATGCAGCGGCTGGTTACTGAAATGGGGAGTGTATCTAATAAAGAGCCAACTAAGGTAATTTTAGACATAAACTAGGATGCCCAGAAATAATTTGTTTTTAATCTAAGTTTGAGCAGTGTAGTGTGCACCTCTCGTTTGGTATTTGCTTGTTTTTATACAGGCTGTAAATGAGCTATAATTGTTTATGTACATTTAGGCAGAATACCCTATATCCAGAAGTTCATGTTTTGTCTTTCCAAATGCTACAGTTTGGAACAGTCATGCAGACCTTCAGAAATTCTCTTCCAAGTGTTTATAATAATACAGTTTTCCAAATAATTTCTATGCATGATTTTTTAGGGTGGGTTTTTCCCAGAAATAGCACTCCCCCTTCACTGTGTTAAGACCTCAAAACTGAAACCTAGTAAGTTGCAGACTCTTTGCAAGTGACAGCTAGAGATGCACAATTTCTAATTTTTAATCAGGAAATCGTTGAAAGAAATACAGAGCCTTTTATGTATATACCTTATTTTCAGCCTGCATAAAGGTAATACCAAGCGGATACCGTACCATATCTTTCTACTCATACTATAATCTAACTCATCCTGAAGTCCTTATTGAGGCAATGCACCTAATGCCAATAGTAGAAGTTCAGTCTAACAAACAGCAGCAAATTAACCCTCCAGCTTGTTGTGTTCAGTAGTAAATATCATTCTGGCTTCAGTGGTAATATCCCAAGTCTTTAAATCATGTTTGACTCTGTGACAATTAGTTGGCAGAACAGAAAGTGCACTTGTCCCATGTATTGAGAAGAAATACAGTTAATGCATTTTTGAGCCAATGGAGTCATCAGTTTAAGGTGCTATTAATGTGTCTAATCTATGCATTCCTTCTTTTGGTGTTTAATGAGAGCTGCTGAAAGATTTTATTGATGTTAGCTGCTTTTCAGTTTTACTTTGAACTGAAGAGCAGCTGCTCATAAAATTATAGTTTGTGAAATATATCTCCACTTTTTCTCTCTTTTTCCTCCCTTCTCTCTTTTTTTTTTTCCTCCTCTTTCCTCTTTTTGTCTGCTGGTTTGTTTTTCATTTCCTGTTAGTATTTGAATAATATATATTTTTAGTTTATATTTGGTTAGAATCAAAAACCAATTCTAAAGAAAATGCAAAATTTTAGACAATGTATTTTTTAACAGAAATCATGTATAATCAGAAAGTTTTTCTGCTCAATTTATTGCTCCAAGGTACAAAGGGTAGTTTAAAGAAAGAAATAATGTGTTTAGATTGTGCATTATACTTGTCCTGCGACAAATTCCAGTAAAATTAAAGAGCAAAGCACTTATGTGTGAATAAAATTAAAGATACATTAAAATGTATTCATGATTTTTCTTTCTGAAGTTAATAACAAAATTCAGTCTTGTGAGAGAAGAGTGGGACTTGGTCCCACAACATACACGATGAGGAAAATATCTTTTATTTTTTTCCTTCTTCTTTTCACTGGGAACAAAAGCACTCTAACATAATGTATATTTAATAAATTTGTATTTTACCAATCAGATTGAGGCTGATAATTAATTTGAGTACAGACTTCAGCGGTGAAGTAGTAGAGGTTGATAATTAGGTTGGCGCCTCCTGAGGAGCCTTGTTCACCTCAGTTGGGATTGAGCTGGTAGATGTTGAAGATGCTAAAATTCCTCATGGCAAGTATGGGGTTTGTGGATGCACAGGGCCTTGTTCCTTATGACCTTGGAGAAGATAGGCTGCTCTTTAACTCTCTGGAGCAGTCAGTTTCTGGGAAATTCCTTTTTAATTTCTGGGAGATTTCTTTTTAGTCTTGTTAACAGAGTTCATATAATGAAAATGAATGAAATGCTTCAATTAGCAGTGAAAATAGAATACACCTAGGCCTGCCGCTTTCCTGAGCACACCTGGATTGTAAAACTCAACCTTTGAGAAGATACGGATGCTCTGATTTTTTTTATTTTAATTTCAGTCTCTAAAGAACAAATTTTCTGAGGTATCTTCCTTCTTAGAAAATATCTTTCTATTGTAGTTTTAAAACTTGCTGGCATACAGGAGAATTCTCTATGCATTGGGTTGTTGCATATGTTATGTAGGCATGTGAGAGGTAGAAGTGAAATATTCTGTACTGGTAGAGAGATTCGAAGTAACTAAACATTTTTAGAGTATTTGGAAAGCATGGTAGTTGTCAGATGCACAGTTTACTAGATGCAGCTTCCATGGCAAGTAATACTTTTAAGCAGAAGAAATGAAATCTATAATGAACAGTTGAGGAGAAAAGTAAAAATAGGAATGATAGCAAGTGAGTTTTGTCACTCACAGGAGGACAGGTACAAAATACTAAAAGGAAAACTTAAGACAAATGTTTTCCTATATACTATATAAAGAACTACACTTTTATGGGTCCCTTAGAGATACAAGTATTATAGTAGGTTAGGAATTTACAGCCAAGATTTTTTAGGAAAGAAGATGCATGGATATGTTTATTTTAATTTCTCAATATTGTCACTGGGGAAAAGAAGAATTTTGCTTGAGGTTGAAGCAAATTATGTATTTCAGTATATTAAAACGAACTGAAACATTTTATCTAAAGTTTGCTAAATGCTAGTTAAAATCAGTTTCTAACACTGCAGCAGTAAATCATGGTAGATTTGGGATGAATGCTTCGTTCTCCCATTGTTTATGCCTAAGCTTCCAAGGTGAATTACTTGTCTCATGCAAAACTGTGGGTTTCCCCTGTAATTAAGCCTTTTTCTCGAATTGTGTGTGCTATTGTAACAGTTTATTACAAGGGAAATAATGCAGCCAAAAAAAATAGTAAGGTGAGACACTAGCCGGCCAGGTATTGGGAAGAACCGTAGTTAGGAAATGACAAATAACACCTCAAAGTGATTACATAAAACATGTATTTTGTCAAATTGAGTTGATGGATTTTTGTTCAGTGGTGATAGGCACAAAACATAATATGTATCAGATGTTTAGATCCAACTTTATTTATTTGCTTAAACTGATACCCCAAAACAATTATGTCCAAACTTCTGACAATAAAAATGACAATAAATTATATCAACATGTTATGTAGGAATAAGATGATACAAATATTACTTGGAAAAGAAATTTCAGATTTAAAAAATCTAGATAATATTAGAACAGTGACAGAATGTACAACATAATATCTATATTGTGGTTAAGTGATAAAGCACTTTTATTTTTATCTTTGTATTGTAAGTTGCTTCATACTTGTACATGATGCTTTTAATTTTTACCCTTTCATTTATATTTTGAGAAAAGATCAAGTGATACACAAACTTCTTTGTTAAATGATGTCCTCTCATGAAAATAGAGAACCACTGAAAATACAGTAGTATCTGTTCTGGTGTTATAATAACAGGTCATTGGATGTCCACAGGAGTAACTGTTAAGTCAGTGATGTGCAGCAATGTTATTGGAAGACCAAATCCTCAAGTCCTGAGGCAGTTTGCTCACAAACTGCTTGAATGGCATTACTTTGGAGATTAGGAATTAAATTCTTAATTTTGCAATGATCATCTCTAAGAACAAAACTAAGAAAAAGCAAACAAAAAGAAGGAAACACAAAACCAAAAACTGGTTTGCTATGTGCAAGTTTGTAGAGCATACTATAGCAATGAGCTGATGAATGAAGAACATAAATAATGATCACTTTAGTTAGGAGTTAAGCTGGAGATATTTTTGAAAAATAGAGTAATATGATATTTAGATTTCTTCTGGTGAAAATGTTTAAACCAAAGAACTGTATGTTGGGATGTAATTATATTGCTGCAGCGAAGATGCACATTGATTACTGCATTTCATACAGACTTACTTAGAAAGGCTATTATAATTTTGAACTGTGATCAAAGATGTATTTTAATGAAATACTCTAAAGGTTTGTTGGGGGAGTACTGAAAAAAAATAGAAGCATCCTGCTTGTAGAGGAGGAGATGCTGAACTGCTTGCTTAACCACAGTCTTTCAGAGCAGAGATGACACACACAACTGCCCCCCAGAATCCTCTAAGGACTGTACTGACTATTACCAATGTGTTTCCAGCAATCTAGCAGCAAGATCTGAGAAAGCGCCCAATTCTCCACTCAGAAAGGCACAGAGTGCCAAATAAACACTTATGTAATGGTTAAAGACAGAAATATAACTAACACAATAGCAACAAGCACAGCAATTTCCTGGTGGGCTTGAAGTCCCTGTTGTGCAGAGCCCCACTTTTCCAAGTGGTTCATGACCTACAGCTGCAGCCTGCCTTCTTGCATTGCAGCAGTAGCTGCTCCACACAAACACTTCTCATCTTCTGTTTGTGGCCTTAGAGATGTGTCTGGGATGGAAGACATCCATGGTGTCTTTCTTTTAGAATGTGACAGTGCTAATTCAAATACAATAAATCCCATAAAGGTCTTTTTTCACACAAAATGATGTCCTCCACCATAAATCCTCAACTGTCATCATTGATATCTATGGAATTTTCCCTTAAGTGCATGATACTTAGGTTGTGCTTTATATAGTTATTTATTCACAGTGAAAATCTTAGGTATGTGAACTAGGTATAGCTAGGTACGTGACTTTACAACAGCAGTGAGCATCTTTATTTCACTTGCTGATTTTCACACTAGATAGCAAGAAACAGTATCACTTAATCAGTGTGAGTGTTTGACACTCAGAAGCTCCTTAGGTGCTGTGTTCTCAACTTTGCATTCATTGAGCAACCAAAACCCATAGCCACACATGGACAAAAGTTGGGTGGGCCATGTGGGCAGCAGCTGGCAGCCGAGCAAGGTAAGTTTATGTTTGCACAGCACTTTGCATGCAAACTACAACTCTTTCAGCCTAACTGTACAGCACCTTGAGCTCTGTCTGGCTCACAGCACACACACAGCTGTGGCCCAGCTTCTTGGGAATAGAGCTATCCCTAGGCAGTGCTACCTCATATCTTCCTGCAAAACAGTATGGACCAACTTAAGCTGTTTTGTATTGGGAATCTCAGTAAGGAATAAGGCTCCGCTGTAAAAGACACAGCATGTGGATTTCCAGTGTAAAGAGTAAATAAACCGAAATCTAGATGTAAGACAGCTGGCAAGAAGTAGCTTTAATAAAATGACGAGACAGCAGAGTGGATCTCTGGTTATTACAGCTTATTATTATTATTACAGCCTGCTTTTCCATCACCTCTTTTTCAAAAGCAGGAGAGTTCATTATAATGCAGGAATGATGTCACAGCCATATGTAAAACCAGTAGCAATAAGAATTCAGTCTGACTTCTGAGTTTCTAAGATGAAGATATAGACTATCTATATTAAAATCTAATCTGCCTCACGACCTAGACACTAAAGCTCTGGCAGCCTGATTTACTTCTATACCAGATAACCAGATATTTCTATATCCAGATAACACAGGAGTGAGCAGCATGCAACATTGTCCAGGCTTTGGCCTCATATGCAAAAATAAAAGAACACACAGTCTATTTTTTTTTGCAAAAAGGGTATAAGTCATCCTATAAACCACCTAAATAATAGGTCAGTTTTTTGAAACTAGTGATATTTTATTTCAAAAGTCACTTTTCTTTCTTCTAGGCCTTTTCTGATACTAACTCCTACCTCCCAGACCCATGGATGCTGCAGAGTTTCGCAAGAGAGGGAAGGAGATGGTGGACTATATTGCAGATTACCTGGAAAAGATAGATAAACGACAGGTCTTCCCAGATGTGGAACCAGGATATCTGAGGCCGCTCATTCCAGACTGTGCACCCCAGGATCCTGAGAGCTTTGAGGATGTCTTTAAAGACATTGAGAAGATCATTATGCCAGGGGTAAGAAAAAATGGATCTGTAGTATAAAAAGTGTATTTTTACTCAATACTGTACTTAGATATTCAGAGGCTTTAAGGAAAGTGTGGGTGGAAGCTGTCCAGCTGAATCTTGCAAAAACAGTAGTGCTATTTGTAGTGCCAGTTAGCTTTTAGGTGCTACAAATAGGTTTTAGGAGGCACTACAATTAGCTTTTAGGAGGCACAAGTCTACTGCATATCCATATTTAAATAAGTTCCAGCACTTCACACCATTCATGTTTTCTGTTCTTGCTAAAAATAATCAAATCATTCTTATACCTTGCGAGGCTTGCTTTTGGAAATCTTCTTTCCCCTTTAAATTGACTATGGCAAAGCTTTCAGTTTCATGTGATACTTTTTGCTGCTTGCAAAGCACAGTAAATATTTTATAAAATGGGCTTTTTTACTAGTCTGCCTTATATAAAATGTCTCTTCAGGCTGTTCTTTAAATGTCAAGACTCTCTCCTGAGACATCTTTTTATTACAGAGCTGACCAGAAATTATTTTTCCCAATACTTGGTCTGTTGACTTACTTTCCTAAATATTGATTTCATCAAGTACTTTTTAAGGCAGACGGCTGTTACCTAAATATCCTTCAGACAGATCAGTACTGTGCAAAACAAAGCATTTGACATTGGTTCAATTCTGAATCTTTCTTGTTATTTTCCTGCTCATGGTTTACTTTTTAAAATTTGAATACGTGCTTATCTCTTAAGGTCTCTCTGCAGCTTGAAGAAAACCAGATGATTAGTAAATCTTAATGAGGAGTCTCTCCTTTTGGATCTCAGCAATAATCAATCTGAGTTGCTTCTCTGGATATAAATAGGTGATATGATCACTATATGACAAGACATAGAACCACTGCTCTGCAAATGTGTGTAGTCAGTATAGAGCAATACCAGTTCCTTTTCACTGACCAGTGTAAATATTTGATATTTGATATGTTTTTATCTTGTTTGCCTTGGAGCCAACTGTGCTGTCCTTTCACAGGCAAATCTTTCACTGGAGTCAGTGGAAATCTGTCTATTCTAGTCAAAGATCTCTGAAGTTTTAATCGAACAGAATTAAATCAGTGCAGATTATGTGGCCAACACATGAAAATTCTTTCATTTCTGCTCCTAGATACAAAAGTTGTTTGCCTCTATATAATTGTGTGTGTTTAATATTGCATATGCTGTAGTTCATTTTAAAGACAGCTCATACCAAATACTCATACCTAACCGATCAGAATATGTTCCTGGAAAAATAATTATGAAAACCTTTCTTTTTTGACTGGAGAAAAAAAATTTAAGCCATTTCGTTAGTGTCTGAGATAGATAGAACATAACATGAGCATTTTGCCTTGAGCCAGTCAGAATACTGTTTTGATAACATTCAATAAAATAATGCCAATTAAAAAAAAAACCAAGTTGCTTAAGAATTAGAAGTGAAACACTGCATTCCAATTATGTCATCAAAATGTCGTGTTTTCTCTTAGGTAAAATGATTTTTGTTGTTGTTTTTCATGTTTATATGACCTGCAAGTAAGTTGACTTTTGAAAAACAGTACATTCTGAAGAAAAATGCTCTATCTAAACCTTTTTTATGATGTGAAATATTAGTGTTTTAAACACATAAAAAGAAGGCCTACATAAGTCCTTGTTCTTGTAGAAGCTTCTGATTATTCTTTATGCCTTGTTTATCCTAAGTACTGAAGTCTTGGGTGAACTCAGAATTGTAGAATGGTTGACCACTCTGGAAACTGGTCAAGTTCTACCTACCCACTCAGAGCAGGAGCAGTTGGAGAAGGTTGCTCAGGATGGAGGCAGTTGGGTGTTGAGCATCTGTAATGATGGAGACTCCATAACCCTTCTGGGCAACCTGTTTCAATGTTTGACCACCCTCAGAAAAAAAAAGAAAAACACACTTTTCCCATGTTTAAGTGGAATTCTGTGTATTTACCCTGCATCCCACTTATCTAGGCTGTGATTCAATGGTGTGCCAATGAGTATGTTATAGGAGACAGTGTCAAAAAGCCTTGTTGAACATCAGGGAGCCACGAGGCCTGTCAGGCTTGCAAGGGATGGTGAGCTGGGAGCAGAGGGCAGCAATAGGGCAGGTGTAAGCAGTGACCTAACCAACACAGAGCCAGGTTGCAGAGGGGCAAGTCTGCTGTGACAAGGCAGACCCAGGGCCAAGAAAGGGCCAGCTGGAAGCCAGAAAGCTGAGCTGGTGGGACCAGGTCAAGGTCAGACTCATGCCAGTAGGGGACTGCATACAGACCTAGCTCCTGCATAGCTGGGCTGTAGCATAGGCAGGGGCCAGTAGTAAAGCCTCAGCTTGAAATCTGTTCAAGGAGAAAGGTAGAGTGGGTCTTGACTTTAGCTTTCTTCACACCAGCTCTTCTCAGAAATAGAGCTGATCTTGGACTCAGCCAGCTAAAATCTTGAGCTTATCCAACTAAACTCCTGTAAGGCCCTACTAGTAAAAACAAAATAAACATTATTCAGTGCTCTCCCCTTCATAAATCCACACTGACTTCTCCCAGTCACTTTCTTGTCTTTAATGTTTAGAAATGGGTTTGAGGCACTATCATCTTTCCTGGGATCAAAGAGAGGCTGAACAGCTTGTAGTTCCCTGATCTTCCTTCTTGTCCTTGAAGACACAAGTGGCATTTGCTTTTTTCCAGTCCTTGAGAACTGTCCTGATTGTCATGACCTTCCAAAGATGCTTGAAGGTGGCCTCACAGTGACATCAGCCAACTCCTGCAGTGCTTTGGGGTACATCCCAGGGGGACTTATGTGTGTCCGGTTTCTTTAAATGTTCCTTAACCTGATCCTCCTCGAGAGTAAGTCTTAATTGCTCCACACTTCCCCGCAAGTCTCATGAGTCTAGGCCTCCTGAAGGCAAATCTTACCTAGGTAAAAATTACATTGGGCACCTTGGCCTTTTCCATGTCCTTTGTCACCAAGTCTGTGACCACAATCATAATTAAGCTCACATTTTCCCTAGTTTCTTCTTTTGCTGTTGCTAAGCTCATTGAAGCCCATCTTGTTCTTCACATGCCTTATCAGATTCTACTTCAGGGGCTACCCCTGCATGCTCAGAAAGTATTTCTATAATCCTCCTCTTCTAGCTCCTAGAATCATAGAATCACAGAATGCTTAAGGTTGGAAGGGACCTCTAGAGGTCATCTAGTCCAACTCCCATGCACACACAGAGTCACCTAAAGCACATGGCACAGGATTGCATCCAAGCAGGTTTTGAAGATCTCCAGAGAAGGAGACTCCACAACCTCTCTGGGCAGCCTGTTCCAGTGCTCTGTCACTCTCACTCTTAAGAAATTTTTCCTTAAATTCCTGTGGAACTTCTGGTGCTTCAGTTTGTGGCCATTACCTCTAGTTCTGTCGGTGGCCACCACTAGAAAGAGGCCAGCACCATCCTCCTCACTGCCTCCCTTGAGGTACTTATAGACATTGATCAGATCCCCTCTCAGCCTTCTCTTCTCCAGGCTGAACAGGCCCAGCTCCCTCAGCCCCTCCTCATAGGGCAGATGTTCCAGGCCCCTGATCATCCTTGTGGCCCTGCGCTGGACTCTCTCCAGCAGCTCCACATCCCTCTTGTACTGTGGAGCCCAGAACTGGACACGGTACTCCAGATGTGGCCTCACCAGGGCTGAGTAGAGGGGCAGGATCACCTCTCTCGACCTGCTGGAGACGCTCTTCTTAATGCACCCCAGGATCCCATTGGCCTTCTTGGCCACGAGGGCACACTGCTGCCTCATGGTCAACTTGTCATCCACCATGACACCCAGGTCTTTCTCCGCAGAGCTGCTCTCCAGAAGGTCAGTTCCCAGCCTGCACTGGTGTCTGGGGTTATTCCTCCCCAGGTGCAGGACCTTGCACTTGGTCTTGTTGAATTGCATGAGGTTTTTCACGGCCCAGTTGTCCAGTCTTTCCAGGTCCCTCTGGATGGCAGTGCAGCCCTCTGGGCTATTGGATACTCCTCCCAGTTTGGTATCATCAGCAAACTTGCTGAGGGAGCACTCTGTGCCTTCATCCAGATCATTGATGAATAAATTGAACAGGACTGGACCGAGGACTGACCCCTGGGGGACACCACTAGCTACAGGCCTCCACCTAGACTCTGCACCGCTGGTCACCACCCTCTGAGTTCTGCCATCCACCCAGTTCCTAATCCACTTCACTGTCCACTCATCTATCCCACACTTCTGGAGTTTGCCCAGGAGGATGTTGTGAGGGACGGTGTCAAAAGCCTTGATGAAGTCGAGATAGATGACATCCACCACTCTCCCCTCATCTATCCAGCTGGTCATTCCATCATAGAAGGCTATGAGGTTAGTCAAGCATGGTTTCCCCTTGGTGAATCCATGCTGACTACTCTTGAGCACCTTCTTGTCCTCCATGTGCCTGGAGACAACAGCCAGTATGAGACGTTCCATCACTTTTCCATGGACGGAGGTGAGGCTCACTGGCCTGTAGTTGCCTGGGTTCTCCTTCTTGCCTTTTCTGAAGACTGTCCAGTCCTCCGGCACCTCCTCCGTTCTCCAAGATGAGGAGAGAACGGAGAGTGGCTTAGCTATGGCATCTGCCAGCTCACGCAGCACTCTGGGGTGCATGCCATCAGGGCCCATGGATTTGTGGGTATTGAGTTTCCTTAGGTGCTCTCTGACCCAATCTTCCTCTACCCAGGGCAAGTCTTCCTCTCCACCAGCTTCTTCTCTTGTCCCTAGGGCCTGGGGCTCTAAAGGGCTGCCCTTGGTAAACACCAAAGCAAAGAAGGCATTCAGCAACTCTGCTTTTTCTGTATTATTCATAAGCAAGGTGCCCATCACCAGCGGACCCATGTTTTCCCTGATCTTCCTTTTGTTGTTAATATATTTGAAGAAGATTCTCTTGTTATTTTTAACATCCCTTGCCAGATTGCGTTCCAAACGTGCCTTAACTTTCTTTGTCGCATCTCTGCATTTCCTTACTAGGTTCTTGTATTTCTCCCAGGGAGCCTGTCTTTTTTTCCACATTCTGTATACCACTTTCTTCTGCTTGAGCATTGCCACAAGCTCCTTGCTCATCCACGCAGGTCTCCTGCTCCCTCTGCCTGACTTCTTACACACAGGGATGCACTGTTGCTGGGCATGGAGGAAGTGCCGCTTGAAAATTAACCAGCTCTCTTGGGCCCCCCTTCCTTCTAGAGCTCTAGCCCATGGGATTTTTCCAAGAAGGTCTCTGAAGAGGCTAAAGTTGGCCCTCCTGAAGTCCATCGTTGCAAGGCTGCTTACAGTCCTGCCTCTTCCTCATCGCATCCTGAACTCCACCAACTCATGGTCACTGCAGCCAAGGCTACCCCCCACCTTCACATCTCCTACAAGTCCCTCGCTATTTGTTAGCACGAGGTCCAGTAACCCACCTCTCCTCGTTGGCTCCTCCACAACCTGCGTCAAAAAGTTATCATCAACGCTCTGCAGGAACCTCCAGGACTGTTTTTGCCTGGCTGTGTTGTCCTTCCAGCTGATGCGAGGGTAGTTGAAGTCCCCCATGAGAACCAGGGCCTGTGAGTGTGAGGCAATATCCAGCTGATTATAGAAGGCCTCATCAACCTCCTCATCCTGGTCAGGTGGCCTGTAGCAGACACCCACCACAGTGTCTCCCATATTAGCCTGCCCTTTAACCCTTACCCACAGGCTTTCAACTCACTCATCATCCGCCTCCAGGTTGAGCTCCATGCATTCCAGTCGCTCTCTCACATAAAGAGCAACTCTACCACCTCGCCTTCCCATCCTGTCCTTCCTAAAAAGCACATAGGCCTCCATGGCAGCGCTCCAGTTGTGTTAGCTATCCCACCATGTCTCTGTGATTCCAATGAGATCATGACGCTGGGACCACACAGAAATCTACGGTTCGTCCTGCTTATTCCCCATGCTTCGCACATTGGTGTACAGGCATTTCAGGGAAGTAACCGAGCCTGCAGGTTTCCCAGGAGGGGTGAAAGAGGACCCTCTGTGATCATTTCCTATCCTCACTACCCCACTACCATACTCCCACTGGAAGCTGTCTGACCTAGGCTGTGTGGTACTGATTGCCCTGTCTGTGTGACACTCCCCTTCCCCCTTCTCATCTAGTTTAAAGCCCTCCTAACCAGGTTGGCCAGGCTTTCGGCAAAGAGACATGTGCCCCTCTTCCTGAGTTGGTTCCCATCATTCCCCACTAGCTGGTGGTCATCAAATAGAGTCCCATGGTCATAGAAGCCAAAACCCTATTGCCAAGCCCAGTGGCGCAGCCAGTTGTTAATCTGCCATATCTGCCTTCTCCTCCTTGAATCCATTCCCCTCATTGATCGGATAGAGGAGAACACTGTCTGGGCTCCCATACCTTTGACAGCCATCCCTAGGGCTCTGAAGTCACGTTTGATATCCCTCAGTTTCCCCATGGCATCATTAGTGCCCACGTGAAACAGTACCAGGGGGTAATAGTCAGACTCCTGGACAAGCCTTGGGAGCCTTTCTGTAACATCCCTTATTTGAGCCCCTGGCAAGCAGCAGACCTCTCTGGATGAGGGCTCCGGTCTACATATTGGTGCCTCCATGTCCTGTAGCATGGAGTGACCCACAACGATCACCCGCCGCTTCTTCCGGGTGCTCCTTTTCTCCTTAGGGGGAGCAGCCTCAGGGCTTGGGCCTGACTGCCTCTCTGTAGACAGCCCCCTAGATGGGCCTTGGTTCATGACCTCCTCTATCTGATCCCCAAGTTCCAGGGCCTCATACCTGTTGGATGTGGTCACTGATTGAGGTGAGGTGGGTTGTGGAAGGGTTCTCCTGCCACCTCAAGTAGGGACCTGTTTCCATTGTTGATCATCCCTCAATACTGTTAATTCTGCCCCCTCTGCCCTATGGCAAGAGGGTACTGGATTTACAGACTGAATTGGGGGGTTCTCAGAGTGGCTTTCCTGGGAAGACTGTAGAACGCAGCTCCACGAGTCTATTTCTTTTTCACATTCCCTGATGGCCCTCAGCCTTTCTACCTCTTCCTTTAGCTCCACCATCAGACTGAGCAGGTCGTCCACCTGCTCACACTAAGGCAGGCTGTGTTTTCGCTACTCCCCAGTAATATGGAGAGGCTCAGGCATTCCCCACAGCTAGAAACCTGCATGTTTCTGTGGTGGTTCAGTCTGTGCCGCCACAGTCTTCCTGGTGGAAGCTCTCTGCCGAGTGGAGACCATGGCTTCGCGTGATTTCCCGCTGCTGGAAGAGTCTGCGGAGAGAATTCTTTTCCATACCTGGGAGGAGACTCCCTGACTCCCACACCACACCCTGTCTGACCCTCTTTCCTTCTCATATATGCTTCCTTCCAGCTTTTGGGCTTTGCTAGGAGCTCCCTGTTCATTCATGCAGGACTCTTTCCACTCTTGCTTGAGTTCCTGCTAGTAGAGATGGACAGCTTTGAGGATGTGATCCTTGAAAATCAACCACCCCTTCTTTTTCACTCCAGGACTTTATCCCATGGGTTCCTTCCAAGTAGGGCCCAGAAGAGGCCAGAGTATTCTCTCCTGAGGTTAAGGGCATGTCTGCTACCTCCCTGCAGGCTTCTCTACCATCTCATGGTCCAAGGCTGCCAATGACTTTGACATCTCAGACTGGTTCTTCCACGTTTCTAAGCACCAAATCCAGCAGATCTCCCTTCAATAGCTCCTTGCTGTCATCAGTGCATTCCAAAAACTTCCTGAATTGCTTGTGCCTTGCTGTGTTGTCCCTCCACCAGATGCCAGGGTGGTTAAAATCACCCTGGCTCAGCTTCAGCAGGCTCAGATGCTCCATGGGACACAGCTCCCAGCCCCTCAGCTGCAACCAGGACACTGCATCTAGTCTGTAGGTGCAGATCAACAAGTGAAGCAGGAGCCATCCTCCTTGTGTCAGCATTCACAAGGCTCCAGTCTTCACTGTCTTAGGAATCTCCATTTCCTGCCTGTCTCTTTTGGTATGTTTTGGGGTTTAGGCTAGGTGTGCAACACTTGGTGTGGGTCAAGGCCTCCCATGCTTCAGTTGATGATGGCGACGTGCAGCACATCACTGCCACTGCAGAATCTGGACTTGACATGAAGACAGTCACACCACCTCGCTTAGAGCTGGTAGTGTCCCATAAGTGATTCTTTTTTCCTTCATATTGACTTTTATACTGTGGTGGATGCCTTCAGATATTTGATACTTATGGTTTAAAAGTGAAAGTGCTTTTCCCTCAACAAATTCAGAAGAGCAAAAATCAGTTTATTGTCTCAAGCAATAATGCAGTTTCCCTTGCATTCTGTCTTTACCTAGGAAAATAAGCATTTATGAGCTTGTAGTGGTAACATTTATTTATGGAGATTTCATATGGTAAGTACTGAAATGGTTCTAAATTCCTGGCATTATCACAGGGCCTGAGGGAACAACTGCCAGACTCCGATCATCACAGCAGTGGGTCTGGGTGGAAGAGATCTGGATACAAAAATATCAGTGGCAAACACCTTTGTCTAGCAAAATTTCTTTGCTCTTGGGAAATCTCTCTCTTTTTCTAGAGCCAAAAATGATGAAGTTCAGTTGTGCTTCTAAGTAATAGTATTGAAGGGGATGTTTTCCCATCTCATATTGTCATTAAGCTATAAACTTTCAGCAAACTCTATTCCCAATCTGTGGAAAAAAGTAGACCCTTTTTCAGCCTAAGCAAGGCACGGAGAAAAAGGAAACATTAGATGAAATCTGGGAAACATATTAAGCTATTTAACTCCAAGAAGTATTAGAGTGAGAATTATTGAACCCAAGACACTTGTCTATCACTGTTTATCAGCAGAGGGCTGAACAAAATATTATCATCAGGGTCATGCTCTTTGCAGTATTTGCATGTGTGTTTCTGCTCCAGGATGGCAAAAGACTTGAGTTTTACAGCTGCACTAAGAGAAAGAGTGAAGGGGAGTCAGGGGGAGAGAGGAAGAACCAGCTGCACTTGCCAGGGGGCTTTTGGCCTTTTTCTGCTTTGTGTGAGTGGTGCAACTAGAATCTGCAGTGTTTCATCAAACAAATGGCTCCCAGCAAGTAGCAGTTTAACTTGATTAGCCCAAGATGAATGTCACAAGTCTGACAGATCACAGAGCATTATAGCTGGGGAGATGAACAGGGTAGCCCCGGCTGATGGTGAATGTCAGTGAAAGTTGGTTCATGTAGGTCCTATCAGTAACGGCTGGTTGTTGAGTTTTGCTAGTTGTTAAGAGCTGTGTCCTACCCTTTTTTTTTTCTGTTTTGTGAAAAATGACACACAGATAAATGCGCCTTTTTTTTGCCTCTCTGATATCTCTAAAATTCATAGCTGATGCTCTTCCAATTTCTTACTAAAGTACAATCTAATCTTTATGTGGACTAAAAGTGTGCATTTAAGATTTGGGGAAATAGTTTGGTTCTGGAATATTTTAATTAATATTTTACATAAAAAATATCCAGCGTAGAGTATTAACAGTCAGTGTAGATGTTTTCCATATATAGATGACTGCTTTGGCCTACTGATCTTTGTCTTTTAGCAAAATGCTTCCACTATTGGGTTATCTTGATTCCCAAGACAATTCAAACTTACTCAGAAATCCTAAATAAGCAGAGAAGGGGGGGAAGAAAGAAGGAAGGAAAGAAATTATTGAAAGGCTAAGAGATGTCACAAGATAACACTCCTTGACATTAACATGGTGAATCAGAAATAGTCTTTGCCACAAGTGCTCTAAAAGAGATTGCTGCAGTAAAGAGGAGATTCTGGCTATCTACAAGAAAGAAGGCAAAACTGTCAGCAGTAGTTTGCCTTTGGATACCTTGTTTGAGCAGCTTTGCACCCAGTGAGCAGTAAGAGTAAAATCTTAAATATATCATGGACAGAGCTAGTTTAGAGACTGGAAAATTGTGTTGGGCTGGGTTTGATTTGCAAGAGACGGGGCATCTGAATGATTATACAGGATACACTGCAGTGGAGAAAGCTGTGTCTGATAACATATGCAAGAGTTAGGACAAGGTTTCCCTTACTATGAGCAATTCCTTAAGAAAGAGCCGGATGTTGGCATGAAAAAAAAGAAGAAGAAATACAAGGGCTATCTGCAGCATGCAGTGGAGTGCAATGCGGAAATCTCTGCGTTAACTCCAGAGCCAGAAGCCTTATCAGAGGCTGGGAGAGAGGGGAGTGAGAAAGATGAAATTAATCTGAGAGGAGAATGCAGAAGAAAACAGCAAGGAAGACACTGAGCTGAGGCAACCTCTTACTACTCTCCAGTTATAACAGAAGAGCCCCAGTATTAAAAAAAAACAGTATGAGAATAATCGAGGTTTAAGTGATGTGTCTGGCTTTCCAGCCAAAGAAGGCTTTTATAAACCTTCTGCTGAATTCTAATCTTCTTGAAGCACAGTTTTATTATATTTGCCTTTATCTGGAATGTGAATGTCATTTGTACTAAATATATCATATCACATTATTTTTCCAATGAATATTGCAATGTGGCAGTACATTTCCTGTTTTCAGATTTTATTAGATTCAAAAGGTGGAGCACTATAAAGCATCTCAGAGATTCTTAAAAATTGCATAGGGGTTGCACAAAATGATTCTTATTATTGCTGTTGCAAGCTAATGTACTAGTTTTTGCGCAGTTATTGTGGTGTTCTCTCATAATAGTGCATACAAATTGAAATTGTACATAAATCACAATTTAGTGTAGGAGAGAATAGTGTAATTTTCCATAGATAAAAGTATTGGATACTTAAAGGACTATTTCATTTTGTGGTGAGGGGCTGTTTGGCCAAATTTGGTGTCTGAATTTAAATAAATAGCTCCATAATGTGGGCAAGAAGGAGCTTTAATAGAGGAAGCGTTTAGATCTCTACTCACAGAATCACAGAATGGTTGAGGTTGGAAGGGCCCTCTAGAGATCAGCTAGTCCAACCCCTCTGCTCAAGCAGGGACACCTAGAGCACATGGCACAGGGAGGCATCCAGGCAGATGAAGATCTCCAGAGAAGGAGACTCCACAACCTCTCTGGGCAGCCTGTTCCAGTGCTCTGGCACCCTCATAGTAAAGAAGTTCTTCCTCATATGGAGATTAAACTTCCTATGTTTCAACTTACACCCATTATCCTTGTCCTGTCAGCGGCCACCACTGAGAAGAGCCTGGCCCCATCCTCCCTACAATCACCCCTCAGGTACTTGAACATATTGATCAAATCTCCTCTCAGTCTTCTCCAGACTAAACAGGCCCAGCTCGCTTAGTCTTTCCTCATGAGGTAGATGCTCCAGTCCCTTAATCATCTTTGTTGCTCTCTGCTGCGCTCTCTCTAGAAGCTCAATGTCCTTCTTGTACTGGGGAGTCCACAACTGCACCCAATATTCCAGGTGTGGCCTCACCAGAGCTGAGTAGAGGGGGAGGATCACCTCCCTAACTCACTAGGGTGCCCTTGCTAATTCATTCCCATGACAGAGATCAAAGAACAAAATAGCATGGAGAGTCCTGGAAAGCGGCAGCAGAAGCTCAGTGTTCTGCACTAAAACACACACTGCCTGTGTAATTCTTGTCCGCGAGGCAGACAAGTGGAGAACTCCAATTTCTGGGGGTGTTGGGAGGTGAGGGTATAAGAAAGAAATTCAATTTATTGCTTTATTTCTAAGTAAGATTTAAAAAATGAGGAAAAGGTAGACTTCTTTAAAAACTGAGATCCAGCGTTACACCTGTTGTAACATTGTTGACTCTGTGTCACCAATTTCAAATTCTTTCATGATTTCATGACATTTTTTTCCTGTAGTAGTTGAAAATGCTCTTTTTCTCCTAATACAGGTGACTCACTGGCACAGTCCATATTTTTTTGCCTACTTCCCTTCAGCCAATTCCTTCCCAGCTCTTCTTGCAGATATGTTGTGTGGTGGAATAGGATGTGTTGGCTTCTCTTGGGTAAGTCTACTGGCAGTATATACTGCTGTGGGGTAATGATGCTTCACCTTGCCACGATTTTAAGCAATTCAGTAACATTCTTAAAATTATTGATCAATAGCAGTGAAGTCACAAGACTATTACAGACAAATTTACCTGTGTAATTAAGTATCTTCACATCGAGGCCCTGAACATATCCAGTAATAAAAGCCTGCTGCCAGCATTTAGAATAAGTAGTGAGACTAGCCATATACCTGCATTTCTGGACCCATAATAATCCTAAAAAGTGAGTGCAGGCTTATTGATAACTCATTAAATAATATGACTGTTGCCTATCACTTGGTGCTATGATTTCTTTTGTCATCTGCATTAATAGAAAATTGTATTGGGAAAAACAAACACACCTTAATTTCAGATGAGCTCTTCTCAAAAGAGTTTACTACCTGGTGTGGAAAAAATATGCAAGGTACAAATCCTAGGTTTCACATTTGACAGTCATGGTTCTATGTGAGATCCTATGTGGCAATTTTTTAATATGTATTAGGAATACCATGCATAAAACAATGTTCACAATCCTAATTTAGTTGGTAAAGTTATTCAACTAGTCTCTTGCCTCCATAACCAAAGACAGAAAGGGAGATGCCCTTGCTCTGGTGGATCCAATCCCTCTCCATGGTCTAGTGAGATCATTCCCTTTGCTTTATTTTTCAACACAGGCTGCAAGTCCAGCTTGCACAGAGCTGGAGACCGTTATGCTGGATTGGCTAGGGAAGATGATTAATTTGCCTGAAGAGTTTTTAGCTGGGAAGGATGGACAAGGTGGAGGCGTCATTCAGGTAGGCCATATTCAGGACAGAATATGCGGTGAATTTGTGATTATGATTTGGTAAAAGCTTCATACTAACATATTAATAAGGGGAAGATATATTTTCACTGCAACCAGAGTTCAATTTAGATTTTTAGAGAGACTGACATATCCATACGTGAGAATATCCATACATGGGTACAACCAGTCATGAATGTAATTTTTTGTTTCTCAAACTCTCTTCTCTGTAAAAAAATTGTTAGTAGGCTAATTTTATTGCCCAATTTTGAGTTTAACATTCAAACCGTAATGCTAAAGAATCCAGTAGGATAACAATACTAATGTTTTGATCAAGTGAAGTGAATGTGGAGAAGCTTATCAACACTCTTCAGGGATGTTGCGTGGCTGAAAATAGAGCATAACTTCTCAAATCTGAGGATTTTCAGTAGTTACTGAAGACATCAGAGCACTATGAAAAGGGATTTGAAAGGTTCACCTTAGACATGATCAAGCATTTCCCTAAATCATTTTCCAAAACAATCCTCCTTTTTCATGAAAATAAAAAAAGTGTCATAGATCAAGCAATGGATAACAAAAATAGCAGAGAATCTATATAAGTAGAAAAAAAATAATATAGTAGAAAGTCTTATCACTCTTAGTTAAAGCAGCTGGCATAGTTTGAAGATGTCTTCCTTCTATAAAAACACAAAATGTTGGCATGTAATGATAAAATGAAGCTGCTTAAAATTAGAATCTAAATCTGAATTATTTAGATAATACAAAATGCAGACTGAACTCCAATACCCAAAATAGAAAAAAAGTTCCCAAGCTGTTGAAAATTTGACTGCTTAATGAAAGCTTGCAGTTTCCGAACAGGGCAAAACTCATACAGTAATGAATACATTGTCATTGGGCAAGCTTAAATACGTAATAAAGCCATATTGTGTGGTAGAGGTCTCTCCACTGGTGTATGGTCTTTCTGCAAATGCACTAGACTCTGGTCGCAAATACTTATCTAATTAAAACAGGTTCTTATAGTGATGAAGACTAAATTTTAAATAATTCTTCTGTGCTGCTTTAATAATCTGTGGAGTTTGGTTTTTGAAGGACAGGGCACAATGCATTTTATTCTAAACTAGGCTTCTAAATGGATTTGAATTACATGCGAAAAGTAGGGGCTTCTTTCACTGGTCTCAGCTCCAAGTGTCTACAGCATGTTCCAGTGAATTTTGCCACACAGTTTCCAAGTCAAGTATGAATTTAAGCTGTTATCATGACCTAATGCAAATTTTTTCTCCACTTACAACATTGTGTATCCAGAGTAACTCCTTACTCATCCTGCCTGCTCTGTTATTTTCACTACAATGAGTCTGTTTTTTTTTTTTATTCAAGAAATCAAGCTTTTGTCATGTGTCTCAGCAGCATTTATTTTATCCCAATGAAAGCAAGCAATTATGCCTGATGATTATCAGCAGGAAATATTGCCCTTTGAGGCTGACAACACCGATTGCCCATAATTTTCATCAGATACCAGTCAGTTTCAAGAATCGAAACGTGTTCTGTGCTCCTGCTTATGATGAAGCCATTTGTGCTGTAGATCTTCAAGAACATCTTGTTCTTGAAACAATAATGATACACATAAGAGAGGCAAAGACAGCATGAGTGTATGTAACTGCCAGTCATTTCCTTGGTAAATACCAAGTAATTATTGTAGTATTGGGTAAAACTGAGCCCATGAAAATTGGCTCTTAATTATATTTAGAAGTCTATGTCAATATGAAGCACTTTGCAGTATACAGGATGACACTTGAAAATGGCAAAAGATGAAAGAAAATTTCAGTTCAGAGCTCTGGTGGACATGAGCATCAGCTCTCTCTGCTATTCCCTCTGCCACTTGAGCCTCCTTGCCATGGCAACCTCTGTGTGCTGGCGGTAAAAGGAAAGGTATCATCATCCTTCACTTAATCCAGAGCACAGCATTCGAGAGGGGGAAAAAATATCGTCTACAAATGAGTGAGAAAGCGACTTTCTTTCTGAACCTTGTCTGAACATAGCACGTATGCATCCTGCTGTTCATTCCAGATAAACTGCTGAAAAAAATACATTTACTTTGAATTTTAAAAGGGTTTTCTTGCTCTGCAAAAAAGGAGTATTTTATGCTTGAAACAAAACAAGACTCAGCCTATCACTGGTCTGGGAAGTCTAATTCATTTTTGTTGTCAGTAAGCCGAGCAAAGAACGAAGACATTTTTCCCCAAAATATTCAGTGCGAGACTTTGATGCCAAGTGAAGGGAATAGTCTTGTGAGCCAAGTTCTGTGAACACTTTCAGCTTTAGTATAAAAGAGGTGACAAGCAGAAACTGAGGCAAGGTGAAAAAGAGCCTATGCGACATCCAAACGCGTTTTCTAGTCACTGGGTTCACGCATCCTAAGGCTATATCCCACCTCTGTAAGGCAATATTCAGCCCTTTCCTGTTCCTCCATGTTTCTACACAAGGAAACTCATACAAGTCAGCCTTAGCTGACTAGGCATCAGACCAGTGGGATGCCAGGACATTTGGTGACACTCATCAGATGATTGACCCTATTCTTTTGCCTGTGACTTTCCCAAGCTCATCCAGGCAGTCTCCAGCAGTGGGGACTTAATTTTACAAATATCAAGTTAATGCCTGAATTTTTAAAATTTCCTACAGCTGTATATTTAATGTCCATATTCCTTATATGCACTGGAAAGACACCAGCAGTTTTATAATTGAGCCAATAATAAAACCTGACTATAAAACCTTCTTCTCACCTTCTTGACTTCTTCAAATAACTAGACACCAAAATCATCATATTCTAGCTAACTAGACTGTCTGGAAGTACAAACATTTTTCACCATTCCTTAGATATCACTGTGTTCAGCATGTGAGAAATAACTTTGCTAACAAAAGATCTGATGACAGAAGTTTCATTTCCTGAAACATGCATCAGGTTGGATTCATCTCACATTTTGTCAGATAGAAAAACACTTTTAGAGGATCTAGCTATCTAAGCTGACAAGCCTATGTAGTTGCTGAGGCCTATGTACATGGTCTTACTGCTTTGTACATATGGTTACCTCTCTACACTGAACACCGAGGGACCCTAAACAATTATTTTACATTAGAAATTTAGCTTAATAATGATGTGCTCAGTGGCAGCCAGAATGAGTGTATAAAATTGTCTCTGGAGATCTAAAGTAAGAGAAATAACAGTTACTCTACAGTTGTTCCTGGTTAAGGAGTGATTGAGGTCTGACTCTGGTGAGCCTTTTTGTATACTTCTAGGCCTGTGAATCTGTTTTTTATGGTATGGTTGCAAGGTTGATGCATGAACTGAAGAGAAACAGCCAACAGAGGCATTAGAAGGAGGATAGCAGAAATTTAACAGGGATTCCTCCCTTGACGTCACATGTATCCTTGAAAAGCTTAAGAGTGTGCAGTTTCTCATATGCAGTTGGTGTTATCAACTTCTCAAATTCCTACCGAAGAAAATACTGATTTCTTCTGGAACCTCCTGCTGAATCTTCCGTTGATCCCACAGGGAAGTGCCAGTGAAGCCACACTGATTTCACTGCTTGCTGCAAGAACAAAAATGATTAAATGGGTGCAGTCAGAAAAGCCTGAGCTAACAGAAGCAGAAATCATGGGCAGGCTGGTGGCCTATGCTTCAGATCAGGTGAGTACCTCTCAAACATAGGCCTGGGAGCATGGGGTCTATCCTTACTAATTGCAGCTGCCCCAATTGGCTGGTATAAACTCTTTGGAGGAAGGACTTTTTGGTTTTGTTTTTTCCATTCTTTTTGTACATAATTACTGATGTACCAGTGTTTCATGTATGCTACTGTAAAACAAAGAATAAATTTCCTGAGATTAGTGTCGCATAGGTATTGTGCTGCTTCTCTGCAAAGAAGTCCATTGCAGTAAATATACTTGAGTTAAGGTGATTATTTCAACTGTTCAATAAATCTAGATCATCTGTTGTCAGACCTGGGCATGTGTCTCCATGTGTGCACACATAATTTTCCCATACACACACACACACACAAATGCATATATCCACCATGCATATATCCATGTATGCTTGCATGCAAGCAAGTGTATGCACACACATAAATCTACTACATGAATATAAAGCAAACTGGTCATAATACTGGACAAAGTCTAAAACTTTTTTTTTAAAGGTACTGAAATATGTATGTGTCACTAGCTGTGAAATCTTCTAAGCAAACATAATCCTTGATTTCTGACTGTGAGTGGTATTTAGCAGACTGAACTGGGCTGAATTCTCAGCAGGCTGAGACCATGAGAGGCTTTTACTGTTAATGAAAGTAAATTTTAGTCCTGTGAGTTCTGCTGCTCCTACGTGTCTAAAGCTCTAATCCTACTGAAGGGCCAAGCAATGCTACTTTTCTCAAAAGCTGTGACATTTTCTTATCTAAATGTCAATTACTGAAGGAACTTGCTTAGTACTACCATTCAGTTTGAAGTAAAGTCTAATTTTGCAGGGTAAACCAGGCAGGTTTCAGGTTTGCCTTGATTTACTAAACTAAGTATATGTTAAGGACAGCAATTTAAAAGTACTTTTGCTCTTTGCTAGTGGGAAAAGGGACTATACTTGTAGGGTAAAAATATGCATCAGTCAAAATAATAAAGTATCAGGAGAGATTACTGTTTTCAAAAGACACAAAAAATGTGTGTCCTTTTTTGGCACAGACAGCTGATCCCAGAGCTGTAACTCTGACCCAGTGATGCACGTAGCCCTATTATTTTTTTCCCATTTCCCCTCTGTAAGTGGCTGACCTGAAATGAGGACTGACAGGCTCCCACGCACATTGAATGTCAGAGACTTTTCTGTTTAGAGAAGGATTCGCCTTAAGATATCGCTGACCTTTCAAAGAAGATTGTTGCTGAGCTCACCGGCCCTTCTGCATTAAGGACAGACCTGTATGACTCATATACAGTAATCCATGAAAGAAAGAAAGCCTAAGCCATCCTTTGGGAGAGAAAATCACGCACTGACAGAGCAAAACAGTGCAAGGATGGATTAGGAGGCAGGTAAAAACTTGGCTAGTAGGGATATCTGAAGCAAAGAGCCTCTGATATCCTGGGAGACCACCATAACTTTGAGGCATTTCAAGAGACTCTTTATCCCACTGATACTCTTCATTATATAAATGAGCATAGAGCAGAATTGGGAATGAGGCTTTCCCCAGCGACTACCTGTGGGTTTGAAGACAACTGAGAAGGATCCCTGCCCATTTTAGTGCCTTGCTGAGGCTCTTCCTGGATAGGACGCTGCACCTCAGAGCTGAGAGGAGCATTCAGCAGAGACCTGACGGTGAGAAACAAGGACAGAAGTTGGGGTAGCTGTTTGATATTCTGAAATTTACTGAGGTCATTCCCTTCATCAAAACCTCTTTGCCTTTTCCTCCGGCTAACTTAAGTAGCTGCCCGCTCATATTGCTGATTTCTGTTTAGTTCCTGGCTCTTTTCCAGGATGGCAGGATATTCCTGGGCACATCGCTGAGGATTAGGAACTCCACAGGACAACAGAGCACTAACAATTTGTTGTAATGCAAAAGCATATTCGTGGTTTTAACCCTAGGATTATGAGTGGTGGTATGAAATGTTATGAAACAGCCTTGTTAATTTTTTGTGAGTTTGCTCATTTACAATCCTTTCCATGTGTAAATTGTTTATAAAAAAAATCTCATGATATTGCAGTGGTAAACACATTGTGTTCCGCTTCAAAGGCCAGTTATATTTCACAATTCGACTTCCAAATTTTCTGAAGTTGGTGCCTAATTAGTTTACCAAGGCACATTGACAAACGGCACAACTGAGATACAAGTTAATAGTAAATCTGTTTTTAAAAGGAGTAATTTTAGGGATATAGGAAGTTGAAAGGTAGGAACTTCATCTGGTCTTGTTGAATCTCTAGTTTAGATTAATCTTTTCAATGATTATATGCTAAATTACAGTATAATTAATAAGTGCTCTTCTAGGTCCTAGTAAGAACCAACTAGAATGACATGGAGATTATAAATGAGAACAGTCAGGATATGAAGAGGTGGGGAATTTTCTTCTTTTAAATTAGTGGTGATTAAAGAAATCTTATAAGAGGGAAAGTAAAATAGTTCATTTTTTTCTCTCTCACAACTAAAAAGTCATGCTCTAAAAAAGAGTATTTTGTGGCTAAATTGACCTTTTATTATTAACAGAAATACATTTTTCCTATTCCTCTATTTTAGAGATGGAATATGTTAAGGATTTCCATAGTAATGTTTTTATTTTTCTATACTGAAATGTGCTTTATGTTTTAAAAAGCAATCTAAGGATTATCCAAATAAAAAAGCTTGTAAGTAAAGTAACTCATTGAGACTGCATTATTAATACCCTAACAAAATGAAGGAATAACTGGACTATGATTTATTCAGTAAGTAATGTAAAACAAAATAATAATGTAAGAAAATATTTCAAATTAAACTATATCATGGCATAAATTTTTTTATAGTTCAGCAAACCTGAACACTGTGAAAATATTATCTTGAGCAACGAAATTATTATGAGGAGGCTGATTGTCTTTTGGTTGATTTGGAGCCAAATCCTGAAGCTCTTTATCAATCCAACCTAATTCTGACAGCATGTTAATTAAAGCTCTCATTAACATTAATTGAACTCTTGTCTGAATGAGACCTTAGCAGTGGTTTCAGGAATATTTCAGAGTTACTATGGAGGGTGGGGATGTGGGGGTGAATGAGTATGGAGGAAAGGGACAGAGCGAGCCTTGTAATGTTTGTTACCAGCAACAGCCCCAGGATCTCAAATGTTGCTTTATCTGAATGAAATTATTCTTTTTGTTTGTCTTTTTTTTTTTTTTCAAATTCAAATGAACTTCTTACTTTCCAGTAATAGATGGCTGCCTTAAAACTTCTCTGCTTCCTTGCAGGCCCATTCATCTGTGGAAAGGGCTGCATTAATTGGTGGTGTGAAGATAAAAAATGTTCCTTCAGATGAAAAATTTACTGTTTGTGGTTCAGCTCTAAAAAAAGTTTTGGAGGAAGACAAAGCTGCTGGCCTTATCCCATTTTTTGTAAGTACTAGGTTTTAATTTGTCAATGGATCTGTTGCTTCAAATAGGCTGTTTTTGGGAAGAGTAGATACTCTCATCCCCGACAGGAATTAACTATAATACAGAATATATTCTATATATATACAATATAGAATATATAGACAGAATATAGAATATAGAATGTCAGGATGGGTTCTGTGAATGTTCTTCACTGTCATGAACGTTGCTGGAGTCATTTTAATTATTTATATGTGCAGGAAAATAATTTGAGGCATTCTGGAAGTGCAGTTCTTTGCAGCAGGAGAAACTCATTTGAGCAGCGGGCTAAAGTAGCTTAAGTTCATAATCCCCAGATTTTGACATAGAACAGTCTTGGATTGGATAAAATTGAGAAGTTTGGTTCTACTATAATAAATGTGTGGTTCAAAAGAGTATTTGCTTATATATCAGATCTGTTCCTCCTGTCAATTCAGAATACCATCTTAGTATTTCAAGTTAAAACAAGAGACTACCACCTGCTTTTCCACACAGAAAGTAAACTTTGTGTTTACATCATGAATAAAATGCTCTGCTCATTTCTGAGCATTGTACCTCTGCAAAACCTCATATAGATCATAATCTGTATAGATTTATGAACAGGTATAATATGTTAGCAATAATATATTAAATTGGCCTACAAACTTTACAAACTGCTATTTATAATATAATACTGATATTTACTGCTATTTATAATGCAATATTTTTTAGTCTTAACAACTTCCATATCTAAATAGCAGTATTATAAAATATATTCTTTTTTCGCTCCTCCAGAAAGTCATTATTTATTTTCTTTCAGGTGGTAGCATATTCAAAAGGGCCAATATGTCTTAAGTTTCTATGAACACTTCAGAATATTTAGCAGATTAAGGTTGTTTATAGTCATGGGTAAATGCCAAATGCGACAAAGAAGCTTAAATCACATGAAGCCTTTTGAAAATACGCGGTTTTTTTGTCTTCTTGTTAATAATCTTTAGTGTCTGTTTATACATTGTGTGAGGATGGCTAGAGTGAAGGACATATTTCTTAGGTGTGGTTTGCTGCTATTTCCTTGCCTGTCTGGAACAAGTGAGTCCCTGGGATGACTGAGCACACCACAGTGATCGCTTTCCAATACAGCAAGGCTGTGACTGAGGGACAGCGCATCCTAAATGCTTATTTAGGGCTGCCTAAGTTAGCTTAATTGTACTGGCTGCATCTGTGGAAGTGTATGTGTGCCACAATCCCTGTGTTATTTCTGTTGCATTATACGAGCTCGCAATATCTTGATCAGGTCCAACTTGATTATCTTACTATTCATTTTAAACCATTCTGTTTTCTAGGCTTTTCTTTGTTTCTTTGTTTTGTTTTTCTTCTTAACAACATGCCAAGTATGGCCCTATGGTATATACCACCTCTCCATGCACCAACAACAAAGGTAATGGGGCTTGTTGCTCATCTGATATCCATTAACAAAAAATGCAAGTTGTCCCTCATAAATATTCATTTCTTGTTAATTTTTCTTGTGTAGCAAAGGGAAATCAAATATTCTGTTTATGCATTCAGCAACACCATTACAAAGGGTGATTTAACTGTTGTTTTTCCTCCTGTGTTTGCCTAGCTGTGCAAAACAGGCTTTCAAAGGCAGCAAAGGCTCAGTCTGAGTTAATATGGCCTGTGCCAGGTCTTCCATTTATTTGTATACATAAAACATGTCAGCTTAGATTAAACTAGATCTCATTATCCTCATGGTTGGCCTCTTAATTCAAAAGGTGTGTTAATTCTCTGTCATGCTGAGCAGCAGTTCATGCACTGCATTAGTGCTCCCTTCTCTGGCTTGCAGATTTCAAAAGCCTTTCCATTTCTTTTGTTCTTGAGTAATTTGGTGCTATTTTGTTTTGGTCCCCTGACAAAGACAGGCACATTGCTAAGGAAACACCTTACTCCACTTTGTTCCTTGCTCCCTGCATCGCAGATCCTTTGCTAACAGGAGAGATCCAACATCAAAGCAGAAAATTTAACAAGAAATTCTGCCTGGAGAGACCAGGCAGTGTGAATGCAGAGAGAACATTGCTAATAAAGAGATCTTGGCAGCCTCCAAGCTGAGGCAGTCTCTCTTATCAGAAAAATTATTTTGTAGGGGATCAAAAAGAAGATCAAGACACAAGCGAAGTATGATGCTTTTTATGCCTGATTCTCTGCTCATATTAAACAAATTGGGAAACATCATTCTAAAGTTGATAGAAATGCTTTATTTTAGAGGCAAGAGGAGAGTCGGGGAGGGGTTCCTTGCAGGGCTTGATGTGAAACAGGATTTCTCATTAGAGCAATTTGGTAATTACAGATTTGCTTTCCATATAAATAATGTTTGGCAAACAGTCTTTTTAGCTGGGGACTGGAAGAGGGCATTGTTTTTAAAAAGAGCATCTTTGAATTCCAGTGCACCATCAATATCTTATGGCACTAGTAACTTATCACTTTCCTCTGTAAAAGCTGTTGCCAAATTGAAGCAATGTGGCTAGAGCTTTCGGTTCTTTATTTCCTAATTCAGATTTGGGTTAATTTGTTTCTTGCAGAATACTCTTGCAGAAATTGCAGCACAGGCTTAGTTTGATATAGTGAAGCAGGGCACACTGTGCAAACTTTACGTTCGGCCCTACCACATGAGGAGGAACCAGAGATGTCACAATTCACACAGAGGTAGTAATTTCCAAGTGTGGCCCACATCCAAGTCTTCATGCAGCCCCTCATTCAGCAGAGCTTTAAAGCACGTGTTGAAGTCATGTTCATTTCATTAATTATAAACACTCGCTGGAGGTTAAGCACATGCTTAACTGCTTTTCCCAGCTGGGCCCTGTGTTCTCAGCTTGATCAAAACCTCTGCATTAGGTGCATGTTGACCAGGATACCTAAAGACAGAGACCACTAAGTTATGCACTTCTAAATTCAGAGGTCTGGTCCACTACATTCAAGCACAGTTCGCTTGAATGTGTTTAAGTGCCCTGCAGGTTTTACACCTGTCTGACTCAGTAGTTGTTTCTTTTCTTTCGTGTGGTAACATTCAAAAGGGCCAATATGTCTTTCATGTATCAGAACTGTTATATCGCAACAGCTGGCATGTATATAGTGCCGTATACTTCAACGACTTCATCCACTTCATGCTGCGGTAACATGATCTCTTTTCTGCTGAACAAAGACCCAGCGTGAAACCCCTCTGACTGCAGCTGAAATGACTCTTCTGAGTGATGACCTACAGGATATTAAGAAGCAGCCTGTTTGTATCTGGACTCGCATGGGAAGCAATAAATCTGCATCAGACTGACACGGGAGCCATCTTTTCAGTAGGAGTTAACACTAAGATCCTGACCACAGATTCCTGTTTGGAAGAAGCAGTCTCTGAGGCATACACAGACCTCGAGGGCGATGTTTCTTACCCCACAGTTTGTGAATTATTACTGTTTCCTAAGATACTGGGTTGTGGTTTAGTAAGCTATTGCATTTTTTTTAAAGCCACAGTAACTCTGAAGAGTGCAAGCTGGCAAGCAAATGAGTAAGGGAAAATAAAAATAATAAGAGAGCATTAAAAACAGTCTCATTTTAATTAATTACACGTGAAAAGCCTAACGGCAAAACTATGCAAAATGCATCCACATCTTTTCATCTTTCTTTTTTTTTTCTGGGAAAAAAAAGAAAGGTGCTAGGAGGTTTTCCAGTGGAAATGGCTGAGAATCTCGACCTTTATTTTGTGCTACCCAAGAACATTGCTCTTGGGCATCATAAAGATTCAAGCATGTTTCCTGACATTGCTCTTGCTTTCAGGAAAGTGATAGGGGAGGTGACTGGCGCAAGCATTTGAGCTGCTTTACGCTTGCAGCAAGGAGGGAGACCGATACAGAGCGCACAGCCTGGAGAGGAGGAGGCCCGCGGGCTCTCCGGAGCCACCAGGCTCCTTTCTGGGATGCAGCCCGTCCCCTGCCCCTTGCACAAATGTGATTACACTGCCGTTGTGCAGGTTACAAATTGAGTTAGATTCACTGCTCAGCACCAAGGCAGGCTAAGGACAGCCCTTGCAGGAACAGGTGCTGTTGCTTTAAGGGGTTTCTGGGAATTAGCACAAGTAGCTTTGAGGCTTAGACACCTGCACAGAGGACAACAGAATTATTTTAGAAGATGAGGTGTCGTTTACAGAATAGGCCATTTATTTAACTGTGTTTGAGCTCATGTAATGTCTTCTCAAAGCAACCTATGCCTTACATTGATTAGGAGAATGCAGTATGGCATTAATGTCAATAATTCGTATTTTCTGTTGTGAAATTGGGCAGTAATTGTCTCTTTATTTGTTTTTTTATTTTAATCAGTGGAATGGCCAAGATAATTGTGCTCTAATCTTGCCAGAAAGTCCAGTATTCGTTATCATGAAATGTATGTGTGTGGAGCTAAGACCTGAGGACACACTTCAGTATTTTCCAATGCAATGGGTCAACCACTATTCTTCTATGTGTATACAGAAAAATTAGATTTGTTTTCATCATGGTCTCCACCATTCTTTTGTGCTCCTATTTCTAGATCAATAGTTCAACCAAAGATGAAATGTAGGTTTTTCCTGATTGTGGGAGCATCAGAGCATCTCAGCTAGGCAGCAGTGCAACAAATGTATTATTATTTACTTCCTATGTGCATGCTCTGCTAGCCAAAACACAAACCTATTCCTCAGAAAAAATATATCCTGCATTTTAAAATATTTTTTAATGTTTTAAATTATTTTTAATCCACCAAAATTATGAATAAACTTCCAGAGTGCTCATAAGACCACCTCAAGCATTGTTAGCATTCTTCTCTTTTCATTTGTCTCAGGAATATGAGAGGGCCAAATGTAGGTAAAAGCTAGATTTGGCAGAAAAAAAAATTGTCAGGAGCAAAATTTTATTATCTCTGTGTTCAATATGCTTCTCATTTTCAAAACTGCATATATTTCCATCCCACATTCTTAATTGTTTGATTGTTTGAAAAAAAAATCTGAATCAGCACTTTCTTATTTTAATAATCCCTTTTCCTGTTACTTTTTTTTTTATTGGTGCAATGAACATTTAGTTATTACATATTATAGTTATTAATTTTGGTGCAGTAGTCAATCTGGGGGAATACGTGCAGTGCTGGAGCTAAAATGCTTTCTGGATTTTGTATGACTACGTTTAATCACTCCTTCCCTACATGAAGGCGGGATATGACTTTCTCTAACAGTATAGCCAAGTTTATTTAAACTGAGTGCCGCCCGAATACTTCCTATTAAGCAGAAACATTCAGCTCTCCACAGAAACAGATGTATTTGAAAGGATACACGGATACTTAAGAGAGACAGGGCTTACCTATAGCAATGGCTTGTTTATTAGACAGCTTACTACTGGCATCATCATTATTTTTTTGATCACAGAAAACTTGTTGGGATATGGAGACAACAAGTCAAGGAAAAACTAGAAGCCCAAAGAATGTTTGTTTTTTGAAAAGTATAGTAGATGGCCAGATACTATCAAGGAGTTCCTTGCTTTTCTTAAAAAGTAAACACAAGTACATAAATAAAAAAGCTTCTGCACTTGAAATATTTGTAGGCATCTTCTGGCTGTGGTATGGTGTTGCGTGTGACCTTGTATAAATCATCTAATGCCTTAATACTTCAGTGTTCCAGTTAAAAAAAAGTATACTTTCTCTATTTAAACTGTGAAGTGTATTTTATTACATATAAATTCAGCATAAGGCACAAACCTGTCCCAAGTTTTATTATTATCTGCAAGAATGAGACTAGGTGTTTAAGACATGACTAACAAAATATAAAATAATGTCTATTTACCTGCACTTGATAGTTGTTTTGTGCATTATAATTCTGTCTGCTTCCTCCCAATAAATTTCCACATCTCACCTTCACCGAGTTACATTCTCTAACAAACATCAAACTTCCCCCAGCATTTATGTTGCCTCTGCTTTTGACCCACTGTGGTCATACGCAGGATGTCTCTTACACGAAACGAACAGAGTGAGGGTAGTGCAGTTTCAGAATTTTAGGATGAAGCTGGGAGAGAAAAACTTACTTGGAAAATACCTCTACCAGTGAACAGGCTCCAGCCTGCAGATCCTCTCAGCGTAAATCAGCTACAAGTCTCTGTTACAGAGCCTCCGCTCTTTAATTCAAACTGTAACATTTTACGGTCAACTGTCAACAGGAATCTCAGTATCTTTACAGTTGTCCATGTTCAAAGTTTGCCTGTACTAGCATAAATTGCAAATCATTTTAATGATAACTGCATGTGTGATATTAGTATTGGTTTACATGAGAAGCATGTGAGACACATAGGAAATACATACACTAGTATATGTGACTTTATTATCCATTAATTTTATATTAATATTATATTTTATGTATTTGTCTCCGTGTATGCTTATGGGAGCTTTGGGAAAAAAAGTAGATTCTCCAAAGTTCCACTGAAGAGTAGGCATCGGCTAAAATCAGTAAATTTTGTCCTAAGTCATCTGTACTCCTGTTTGTTGTCCTTGTGGACAGTTTTGTTCATTTGATATTTTTCTTTGCTGTAAGACTTGTTTTGTTAATGTTTTTGTTTTTTTTTTTTGGCTCTGCAGTTTTGTGCAACACTTGGAACCACCCCATGCTGCTCCTTTGACAAACTGTTAGAACTGGGTCCTCTTTGTAAGTCTTTATCTGCTGCTACTTTCTAAAATTGCAGATATCAGTTGAAGTCATAGTGAGTCACTTCCCAGGCAATTTGCGGTGTCACTGTCCAAGTTCAATGAAGCTTCTTGTTTATATAAATGATACCTTCAGTTACAAGGGTTTTTTTCTACTTCCAGTGTGAAAAAACCAACCAACCAACCAACCAACCAAACAAACAAACAAACAAACAAACAAACAAACAAAAAACCCAGTGTATCATAAGTACTTCCATTTGTAACACTTTTCTTCAAGCCATTCTGCTTACAAGAGGATCTGGAGCAATAGAAAAGACCCAGGGAATGACTGAACTCCAGTTCTCTACACCAAGTGCTTTGTTTCTCTTTGTTTCTAATGACTTTAAAACAGCAGGGCAGCAGGGAAACATGCACCAAAACCATGCGTGTTCTCCTTAACATTTTCTCTTCTATCATCACCTACTTCCTTCCTCTTGCAAGAAAGGAAGGGATGCTGAATACAGTGACTAAGTCATGGCTTCATCGTAACCGTTTCTGTGTTACTGTCTACCTGGCAAGCAAAGGCTTGGTCAGAGGCACACTTGTTGACTGGTGTGACAAAAGTGCACAAGATATATATATTCAACTGTACATTTAGAGCAGGCAGTTTATAGATTGAAGCAGGCAGAAGTGGTATTGACGTTTTTTCATTCATGCAGGTGGGGCCTAAAACACTTGGATTTTGCATGGTGGTGACTTGCTTCGTTAGGTTTTCTCCATTTTACCCTTTCAGCATAAGCATCAGAGATTCCTAGTTCTCCACTCTAAAATGTTTTTTCGTATTCTGCTTAGAAATGATTTAGCTGTTATTCCTATGGACTTGACCTAATAAAACAGTAACACCAATGCTTTAAGGTGTTTCATCAGCTGCTCTCCTCACTTTCTGCTTGTACAGTGCAGGACCAGCAGGAAAACTGCCCGTGTCCTAACTCATAAGCCTCATGATAGCCTTTCTGCAAACAGCAGAATGCTTTTCTTATTTTCCAGAAAGTAATGGAAAAAGAAATAAATATAGTTCACAAGAATACAAATTTCCGCATAAACTTAAGGCCCAAACACAGATCTAAATAGATGTGCCCCTCTATGTAAAAATGTGCATCAGCGTTGTTTGGTGACTTGGGTAACGATGCTACGTGGGCTTCAGTCATTAGCTCCTGGCTGGAATGTGTTGCCGTGTGAACTTTTGCGTGTGATTAATAGCAGAGTGTGAGTAGAAAATTCGAGAATAAATGAGAGCCATATGCTAAAATATTTTTGCAGAAACCACTCAGTGAGTAATCAGAACTAACACATTCTTAAATCTTTCAGTGCTTTCTCTTGGATAAGTGTCTCAATCCTCAAAACAGAGTTTGCTGTATATAGGTAAAAATATGCATAGATGTGTATTATATATATGTGCATACATATATGTGTATATATGCATATACATATAGATATGGAAACCTGTTTTAGAAATGCTTGTGCATGATTTGTGAGCTGGAAGTGGCAAGCACAGCTAAAACTCCAGCTCTTCCTGCTAAATTTTACTAATACAGAAATTAACATTTACACCTCTGGATACAATTTTAAAGTATATTTTATAATGGTCCTTAAATTAAAATTATTTAGTATTATATGCTATTTAATTAGAGAAATCTAAATACTTAGGGATGCCACTCCATTAGCAGAACTGAGGAAGAAAAATATGTATGCACAGATCTTTATGGATTAGCAGAACTCCAAGTGGTAGAAATATTTCATTTTCCCAATTTCAAATTAAATTAATAACATAAAAGAAAATCTCTAAGGCATTTGGTTTAATGCAAATTAACAAGGATTTATAATCTGCTGTTTAATTTATTTGCTTTTTTTTTATTAAGGTAATAAGGAAAATATCTGGATGCATATTGATGCAGCCTATGCTGGAAGTGCATTCATCTGCCCTGAATTCAGGCATCTTTTAAATGGAGTGGAGGTGAGTGAAGTATTGCTTCTCTCACAACCTGAGAAAGCCGTGGTCTTGCATAGTAAGAGGTTTTTTGCATCTTATGCATATGCTTTTCTAAAATCTCTGAGCATGCTGCGCTTCTCTCCGAAATATATATATATCTTGTTACATTATCAGTATTGATATTTTTTCACCAGTTTATTCTGGCAGTATGCAAGTTACTACAATATGTAAGAATTTGTCACTCAGAATCCCAAATAGTCCAAAAAACACATTTCTAGCACCCCAATTCTACATGCCTGCCCACTTCCACCAAGTTCAACAAATTAATGACCTTATTATGCCTGATTGTTTCCATACGTCCTGAGAGACATATAGGGTACAGCCAGCAGTAGCTGTGCCTCCAGCAGATAGGGTTTAACGACCAAGAGATAGCTAAATGAAATATTCCCCCAACAGCACTCGTGTTCCTTTTTTTCCCTCCTCCCTGAGCTACTTGGCATTCAGTTCCTTAGATAAGAATGCTTCAATTTCCTGCTGTTCCCCTCAGACAGGCAGATAAGTCCTTGTCTTCCACGTCAATGGAGAAAATATTACTGTTTGGTAAAGCTAGAAGTTTAAACACAGCACTGATACGTAAAGACTAATAAAGAAGAGAGGAAACCCCTCCACCCCCAACAAATAAAGCGTTTCTTTCTGTCTTATTTTTTATCAGCAAATTAAGCTTGCTGCAATTTCCTGCATGGGAATATCTTTTTTATTATTATTATTACTGGTTACTGAAGGAAATGAAACAGCATCCCTTGTCTGGGCTTGCATGTGTCATTTGTGTCAATATTTAACCACCAAGAGTAAGTTCCCTACCTTACTTATTACAGGGAAATAGATGGATAGATGGATGGATACATTTTTGGATAAATATCTCTTCTCATGTGAGCAGTTGTAATTTTTTTCAAATGAAAGGGAAGGTGATGAGAAACAAATCTGAAAAGTGCTAAGTGGTTTTTCAGAGTCTCCCTTTTGTATTGGTAGTGCTCTTTGCCTTAAAGTCCTTCCCACACAATTTCCTTCTCATCTACCTGGGTTTCTTCCCATGTCATGCCTAAATAAGGTTTAAGTAAGGTTAGGCTGTTATTATTTAACATGTAACCATGTATTGTGAATGTTTATTCTGTGCTGGACTTGTCTAAAAATTAATTTATATTGGACTTCCATTAAAAAAAAACTTTGGTGGTTTTTAAAAAAAAGTCATTTAATGACTAGTCAAAATTTTATGGATGAATATGTGCACAGATTCAGAACTAATGTATCATTTGTCTCTACATGTAAATTTTGTAAGGGTGTAATTCTTGGTTAATACTAAAAATTTAGATAATACCAGAAGCTTATCTGCATACCAATATCCCCAATATCAAATGAAGATTTGACTACAGTAGATATTAAATAGGGTTACATCAGTGTAACATTATAAAGTCACATTAGAGAAACATATTCATAGTGGAAGTATACGAGGTCAATTTGACCAGATTATATCATAAGCACATGGATTCTTTTCTTTTTCATAATTCCTCTTTTTTTTCCTATTTATTTATCCATTCTCAGTTTGCAGATTCATTTAACTTTAATCCTCACAAATGGCTCCTAGTGAATTTTGACTGCTCTGCAATGTGGTAAGTATTACAGAAAAAGGAAACACTACAAAAGAGAAAAAAATGGTAAAATAGTAATGGTAAAATGGTAAAATAGTTTGCTTTTCTAACAGTAGACATCTTTTGCTTTAATGAAATTAGGAATTCAGGATATCTTTAACTTCTATACTATACGGCATTCACTTTCTCATTTAATACAAGTTAAAAATAAAAAAGGAATATACTTTTGATCCACAGGATCTCTTTTCAGGAGAAAGCTTGAAAGCCTGGGGATTATCTGCTCAATTTTGGGACCGTTTAAAAAATAAACAGGAAAAAAAAAAAAAAACCTCTGTTGAAAGGGGTTCTGCAATGAACAGCATGCTAAATGGAGCTTCTCTTTCATAAAATTTCTCTGAGCTTGAGTCCTGATCCTTTCAAAAGTCTTTCTAAAAACATCCGGGATTTGGCTGATAAAAAGCAATTAAGTTCAAAAATGACTATTTATGCAATTTAGTACTGATTTTTCAGTGTCACCAGAGGATGGAAGAGACTGCATTATAAAATAGAAAGATGCCAAAGCAGAGATGAGTAGACGTACTTTGAAACAAAGCAAATTATCATCACAAAAAGAACAGCATTAACAGCGATGCTATTGGGTACCACACTGAAATTTCCTGAATTTAGTATGCTATCAAAGTCACAGTTAATAATGCTTACCAGTAAAACATCTTATCAGTAAATGCAGACTATTTATCCAAATAAAGGAAAGCATCAATTTCAGTTTTATTAAATAAATTTTCTGCAAAAGTAAAAAAGTCAAAAATTGAAAGTCAGAAAAAAACACCCTGAAAAATAATCCAATAAGATAATTCACCTTATTTATTAAAAAAAAATAAAGAAAAAAAGGAAAAAAAAAAAAAAAAAAGGAAAAACCTGAACTTGAAACAATGATTGCTCAGTTGCTTTAGGTTAATGTTTGGCTCCTTTAATATACCAACAAAGATGACTTTTGCACAGATGTGTGTATTATTTGGAAAATGCCTTTCCAAATGCACAAGTTTTCCCTGTATAATCACTTCAAATTCTCCAAGCCATAATGACAATTTTATTTTTATCAGAATAAATGGCTTACATTTTGATCCCGATTCATAAGGACTGGCAGTGATTAACCCAGGGCCCCAGTTTATACGTACTTCAAGACTTGTCATCTCTCTCTGTGGGAATAGGGAGAAGATGAAATTTCTTTGCTAGTTTCTGCCATCATGATCTCATATTTCAAAGAAATCAATATCAAAGTAGCCACTCAGAAATGAGAAAATTCTCTGTCATTCTTTTTAAAGTCTGTAGCACAATTAAGAGGCCAAGTATTCTCCCTATAAGTTTAACTTCTCATTAATTGTGCTTTCCCCTATTTAAATATTTTAGTATGGCTTACTCAGAAAACAAAATATATAAAATATTACTATCCATCTTTTTTTTTTTTGGTCTCAGGAGAATTCATCTTATTTCTAGCAGAGTGTAGATTCTATTATTAATTTCAAAGAAAGCTGGTAGAGGTTTTAATGGTTCTTAAGGTGGAAGGGAGAAAAGCCCAAGCTTCAATCTACTGAGGCAGAAATGTGTAGTTTTTTAGCCATTGGTCTCTCTTTTTGAAGAAAAAAATTAAAAATGAGCTCAAATATTCAAAGGAGAATTTTTGATTCCATTAGATAAAACATCTCATAAAATAATATGTTTTCATAAGTACAAAGATTCCGTTACAAGGAATCTCAAGAGGTCTTGCAAAATATCTCCTCCTCAAAGCTAAAGCTTCATAACTACAGTGTTAACATTTCATTTTAGTAAGGCATTTATGCATAGGTTTAATTCACTTAATAAGGAATTAAATATACATTTAAAGTTAAGCTCTTTGGCTTGAATCCAAATCTATTGCCAAAAGAAATCCAACTACTTCCGAGGCCCAAGTCCAAAGTACACCTATTATCCACTGTAATCCACTGCATGAAAAGGCCAAATTCAGTAGAAATGTAATAATAAAGGTTGAAGGGGCCTTTTGAGAAAAAACAAATGAGAATAATGCGTAGTCCCCTTAGAATCCCTGTGAAGTATCAAACATAATTTTGTACTAGCAAGTAAGTGTTCAAGCAATAGTTTTTACCATTGCAAAAATGCACTGAGCTCCAACAAAGGACAGGCTTCTAAATCGCCCAGGCTCCTCGGTACTTTCTCCAATATTTAAACACCCTCATTTCTTTCCTGTGCAAGCTGATTAAGATAATCCAGCCATTAGATCTGTAATGTAATTATATAACTACTTAGTGCAATTTCTTGCACTGACGTCTTTTGGGATTTAAACCTTTTGCAAAATATTCTTCCTAATGTACTGGAAACAGTGGTCATCTTCAAAATAAAAAAAATGTTTAATATAGTCACCCGAGAGAGGTATTTCCATATTACAGTGTTGGGGTCCTTTAGAGACTCTGCCTTAAAACGTCGAGTCAGTTTTGTCCAATCTGTTTAATTGTCTGTTTGACTTACTATAAAAGAGCAAAAAGTGTTTCCAGAGAGAATGAAAATAATAATCTTGCAAAGTCTTGGTATTATTGCTTTTTTCTTGCTTTAAGGGTTTAATTTTTGGTTGGGAAGAGTTCATTTTGGTATTTTAAAAGAAGATGCTTACTGCATACTTTAAGGAATGCTCTTCTGCAGGTAGAAGTGAGATTTTATTGTTGGCCTAAAATACAAAGTCATCTCTTTGCTTATTGTTTTTGTCAGCTAAAATGGGCAAAATAGTGTGATGCTGTTAAAACCTGAAAATGTGCAATCCAAATAAGAAGTTGCTTTCACAGGTTTTCAGTGCTTTATTTACTAGGATTTCTATTGTGCATTTTGTATTATGAATATTTAACTTGTAAATCTAAGTTAGTGAAGCTAGATCCTAATAGGACCATCAATATAGCATCAAGTTTTTAAAGAATTCTGGTTTATCAGTGAAATTTTTGAAATACTTATTGAAGATCCTTCAGAGGAAGGATCCTTCAAAGAAACTTAACACCTCCTCTGTTCATTGCTGGACTACATAAGCACTTGCTGCAAAGAAGTTTAAAAAAAACATAGGATCAAATATAGACCTGACATACAGATGTGCAATGCAACTGGTTCATATACATTTATGTCCAGGTTTTGGATTTATTTTAGTAATCTGTTTAGATAGTTATTCATGGTTACGAGATTAAAATCTGTGAAGTCCCCAGGTGGAAAGAATGTCCTTAATAATAATAACATCACAATGATTAGTAATGTCATTTTAATAGCAACCAATACATCAACTCATATGGGAAATGCAGGATGACAACATTTTTATATCTTTTATAAAATTTGCCAACAACATAACTGATGTCTCAGCAGAACAGCTATATGCTATATTGTTTAGTACAGCATATTACAAGAGAAGGAATGAAACTCACAGTGCAGCTAATGATATTGCACAGTACAACTAATGATTATTTCAGTATAATGATACTAAAACTTGTATTTCAGTAGCTCATCCCATAAACAATTAAGCTGAGTATGCCAAAGTAATAAATATATCAAGTAAAGAGAAGCTCATGGAACAACTTCAGGTTTATTCACAATATAAACCTTATTTAGAGCTGTTGGATAATGGTTTCTTCTTCCTGACAGTAGAAAAATTCTACAATTAAATAATTATTATTGTTTTCACTGTGAATATTGTGAAGGCCTATTACTACTTTTCATATGCATAAGCTTACTTATGCATTTAGGTACTTAAGCAGTTAGATAGTTTCCACGCCTGCAGGCAAGTAGTTTATGAACTTTGGTACTCTCCTGAATATTAAGGTAGAAGGAGGGCTTTTTGTTTGCTTGAATGAGATGTTTAATGTTTATAGTTTAGAAGTGGAAGAATGTGCAGTTATATACCGGTCTGTGCATTTATACACACAGACTAAAATACCAGAAATTAAATTTTTATTTAGGATTTTACAATAAAAAAATAAAAAAGATATGCAGTAAATCAGAAAAGATTTGGATTTTGGTTGTTTAGAGTGATGTCCCCAAATTGACATAATTACTACTTCGTGAAATATATATATAGGCATAGTATAACGATGTAGCAGTCTTTATCTTTTTGATTTCTAATTTCTTCTTGTTCAGCATATATAGAAGACATCATTTGTAGAGGCGTGTCACTCTTACAGATAAAGTGAAGAATATGCCATCAAAATCTTGTTATTTGCTGGAAAAATCTAGTTTATTCTCTCCGTAAAGGGCACGCTGGCTTTGGAAACTGAGTGCAGTGACACTGTGGCAATAGTAAGATATGCCTCAATTTTATGTTTGTGCTGTGGTTCGTCTTCCAACACAGTCAAGCCAGAGTGGCACGAAGGGAGATGCAAGAGGGAAACCTGCCTTGGGACAGGGTGGCTGCTGCCACCAGCCACAGCGCAGAGCGAGGGCAAGGCAGCATCCATGAAATCTCTCCTTAGCTTCGCATGGTGTCTTGAAAAGCCACAGCTGTTCCCACCTGCTTTCTACTTCAGTATTTGCAAAGCAGCTTCTGTTCACTGCAGGCGTTGGTGTTGCTTTGGCTGGTCACATGCCCTGGTGTGTCTGTCACTGTAAGAAGGTTTCTGGGGCCTGCTTCCTGTCTGTTTAAACATGCAGCCACGTGCGGGCCCGTTGGCTGCTAAGCACTGAGCTTCCTACGTGTAGCTGCAGTGCTAGGACAGCTGTGAAAACACAGCGCCCTGAATATGGCACAGGCTGTGCCCAGGAGATGTGCCAGTGATGGCCTTGAATTTCTCTGTTTAAACACATTTAATTCTCCTTCACTTCTTGGGGAAATTTGATCCCTTAAATATGTATTGCTTAAATTTCTCAATTTATTTCCTTTTTTTTTTTTTTTTTTTGTCCATACAGGGTGAAAAAAAGATCGGATTTAACAGGTGCTTTTAAATTAGAACCTCTTTACCTGCAGCATCACCATCAAGAGTCTGGTAATTTTATGATTAAATAAGATAATCATTATTTTACTTGAATACTGATATTTAATAGAAAAAAATAGATTAAACATAAAAACTAAAATATTTTTAAAAACTACCTAAGTGATTTTGGAACCCATTTCCATTTCCAGAGTGCCTTAGAGAATTAACCTTATTAAAGTGCAGGCACGTCTGGTGAGATTTTTAGTTGATATCAAAAGCGATTAAGAGAAAGCCATTTTCAGAAGCATTAAAGTGATACTTTTGTTTTGGGATTTCCCCAGCTCCAGATTTAATGCTGGCTCTTTGCATGAGAGTTGAGGAAATTTTTTTGAAAAGTCTTTTAGAAGTCAAATGCTGTGTGCGTGTCCCTCACTGCTTTCCCCAACATATCTTTCACTAGAATGGTTTCTTTCTCATTTTTTATCATTTAGCATTGTTTTTATCATTTCTGAAGCCTGTGACCTTTTTTTCCCAGCTATGCAGGCTCTGGTTCAAATTTTCAGTTGCACGTCAGGAGCAAATGTTCCTTGAATCTGTATAGGAAGAGTGAGCTGTGTTTGATAAGTGTGCTCTATTTTGCATGCCAGCTCCTGGGAACACGATCCTGTTACTGTTCCTGTTGGGGCACTCTATCTTGTATTGACTGTAGCAACAGGCATACGTGCAACCTATCAATCTACATAGAACAGTATTCCTCAGAAAATGCTTACCAAGTGCTTAGAGATTTTAGGCCCTGCACAAGGTTTCTTCAAGAACCAGCATTGCTCCTGACACATACCTAGCAATCACAGAAGGTCGTCTGTCATCCTGAAGCCTCATTGTTTTTATACGTTTGCTTGATAACTGACTAAGTATGAAGTCACAGCAGTGCTGTGCCAACATGTGGCACAGGTTCATGCATAACAGTCGCAGAAGATGCATCTCCTCCAGGTGAATGTTCTTTTCATTTACCTTATGTCTTGTGTTTCCTGGAGTTGCTCGTCATCTGTGTTTAAAAGTATATCCCAAGTACTCTTCTGTTCTTTCTGTTATGCCCTCTAACTCCTTGATGTTTAAATTAATCCCACCCAGAGAATTTCAGCATTCACTAAAAAGTGGTAGGCATAATGGAACCCTGTGCCTTAATCCTGAACTGGCAGAAACTTCTCTTTTTATTCCTTTTCCGCATTTCCAAGCAATGCAATTAGAACAATAAATGATAAAATGCACTCACTCTGGAGCTGAGCTTTACCATCCAAAGGTTAGAATTGCTAAGAAAAAACATGTGCCTGTTTGTTTGCCATTTTTAAATGAAAAATACAAATTATAGTAACTACTTTTGAATCACTGAGTCTTACTTACCATACGTAGTAGATGTTCCTCTTGAGGGGAAAAACATCCAACTGTAGTTGAATGAAATTATGTTCTTGTGACAATTGAGAGTGCTGATACAAGAACCTTAGGTCTTCCTCCGGTTAAATAACACTCAAAGAAAATAAAACCTTCCTTGATATTAGCTTATTTCAGTGAGGCCACTTACTTGACCTGAGAGTTTTCCCTCCCCAGTTGGATAAGGAATTGTTCAGTCTTTGTCTTGCCTTCACTGGCGGTGATAGTATGTTATGTGATCTGGACATAATGATCCCATACAGGTCAGCAGATTATTAGTCTAGAGACACTAGGTTTTTCTCTGCCCTCTTCCCATTTGCTAGCAATTTTCCAAAGAGATGGACAAGACTTTTTCAAATGCAAATGTCTTTAGTTGAACTGCTAAATCCAATCCACACTTATGCCTTCAGTAAAAATGGCCAGATTTGCAAAGGTGCTAGGCTGTTACAGTCCCTATTGATCTCGGTGTGATTTATGGGATGTCAGCACTCCTGGAAATCAGACTTGTCTGATGGAGGGTCTTAGTTTCTTAACTGAGTATGTCTCAGGTCGGAGAATTCCCACCATGGTTTACAAGGCAAATGAAGTGGCATTTTTGAACTCACTCATCTCTCACTCAAGAATTTAAATGAGCGGAAAAATATATCTATCTGTGAGCAATTACTCTTAATAACATATGGCAATTATGTGTGCCCCCAAGGGGAAAATCTTTATTTTGTCATTAATTATAATTTTGTGTGATTTGCATCATCACACCAGGAAGATTATACTAGCTTGCCTGGCAACCCTGGATATAGGTCAGATCCTAATGGCACTGTTAGAAGAATGCTGCTTTATAGTCTATTGTGAATGCCACATACGCTCCCACAATTCAGTTCCTCCTGGTTAAATACAGATGTAAGAATAAAGCTTGCAATCAAGGACTAATCACTGATTGCATTCTGCTTCACAGCTTGTGAAAGGCGGTGTTGTGGATCATTAGACGTAGCCCGTTACACGAGCGTAGGATTATTTATCTATCACCAGTTGCTTCACTCTTTGCTACTAGTCTTTCAGCTATCAGAAAAATGGCTGCTGCGGTGCAGAACAACATGAATGTTACCAAATTTCCTTGATACTCAGCTAAGACAACAGCGGTCATCTACTGAAGCCCAGGAACATGTTAATGATTGTTTGGGACTTTTTTCCCCCCTAGTGAATATCTAAGGAACCAATTAGTGAACCAAATCAGTATATATTGCAGGAGGAAGGAAGGATCATGTGTTCTCTTGTTTTTTTTCACTGTGTACATGAGGGAGTGCTGGCGAAAGAACTCGGAGCACTGAAAATACTGCTGTTATCTTTCCCTGGAAAATATGAGGCCTGGGAATAACATAAATTACATACACTCGTCAAATTCATAAGCTACAGTTCCATGTAGTAACTTGTGATACTAATTCCAGGAGTACTCAGATGGCATTTTCTCTTGAAACTTAAGCACCTGTTTTCTAATGAAACTTCTACTCCACTGCAGAAAAATAAAACAGGATAATAAAGCTAAGCAGATTCCCCCCAAAAATGCTTTAGATTAAGTCCATTCTAATTTCCGGCACTGTCTTACTGCAGGTAATTCAATGTTACATTATAGTTTCCTTTACTGTACAGTGGGTTTAATTGGCTGATTTGAAGCAAAGGTAGACATGTTTCGATCCTGCATGCTGTTATAAAAGACAACTGAAATGCCTTCTTCCTGCCAGCCTGGATTGCTCTGTAGCTTGGTTAATCAGCATTTGTAGGGCGCTTGGACTGCATCAAATGAAAAGCCATAAAAATGCAAAATACTATTTTTCAAATGCAAGAAGAGGCCAGGTCTCAGTTAAATTTCCTCGTCACTTACTGGACATACTGAAAAATGGGCAGCAAATGCATGAGTGAGTAAATAAAGAGGCCAAAAGTATGTTCTTTTTAAAAAAGTTATCAGCTCCCCAGGGGTGCAGAGGGTGACAATTTCACAGCAGAGAGTGAGTGATGAATGAGTTTGAGAATTCTACAGACTGTTTCAAATAAAGTTAATAAAAACTGTTTCATCCACTATTCATTTTCTATGTAAGAGAAACACAGGATTTAGTCTGAAATATAGTTGGGAATAAAAATTGCATTTTTTTTTCTTGAAAACTTAGTTTGTTATTGCTATATTCTCACCAGCTGACCTTAAGCACCCTACCTTAGTATGCTGCTAAATATTCTACGAAATATTTACTGGTCCTGTGAGCACTGGGGATACTGAAGTTTGCAGCAAACATGCAAGATCACTAGGGGTAGCTTTCCACTGCAGTTTGAATGATTGCACATTTTGCCTCTTAAAATGAAGAAATGTGAACATTTTTTTCTTTAACTTTCAGGCCTTGTAACAGATTACCGGGTAAGTACATCACAGAAATAATTAGTATTACTGTTTTGCATGCATTGATATTTCCAGGGCTATAATTTTCTTTTTCATTATTCTCATAACCTCCAATCCTTAGCTTTATGTCCAGGAAGGAGGCTCAGGTAGCTAAGTTCTTGGCATTCGAACTCTCTTTGTCTGAAAAAAAAAAAAAATGGATAGGTGACAGCTCAAGATTTAGGCAACATAAATAAATTTCTTAAAGATTATCTCACACCTGTGAACAAATTAATGTTTGTGAACTGCTAAGACATTATTTTCTTCTAAAGTCTTAAAGGAAAATTTGGTGTTCCCAAAGATTTGGTTTTTTTGCCTTCCATTCTGACACTAGCCCTCTCTTCCGCTTTTCTTTGGAAAATGTTGAGTATTAACAGTCATGCTGGGGCACTGGCCAGAAACAGATGTTTCTGGTGGTATCTGGCCCACCTCCAGCAGACACCTGTAGGATGAGGAAATGTGGTAGGTTTCAAAGACATCGCACAACGTGCAATGTCTGGGGTATCACTGCAAGGGTGGCTTCTAATGCAGGTGTCCTTCCTTCTTGGCTTGCAGCACTGGCAAATCCCCCTGGGAAGGAGGTTCCGCTCCCTGAAGCTCTGGTTCGTGCTGAGGATGTACGGGGTGACGGGGCTGCAGGAGCACATCCGCAAGGTGACCCCAGCTCGTTTCTCGCATAGTTTGCAGTGGGATGGAAAGGAAAGCGAGTTAATACCTGCTCAGGTTCCTCGGCTTCTGTACCCACAGACAGCACAGACTACACTTTTGGTCAGCCCTGTTCAACAGGAGTGCTATTCATCGGCCTCCTGCAGTGTCACAGCTTCGCGTTGTGGCAGGATCCAAACCATCAGCTATTTCTGTTAATCTTTGGGGAAGAAAAAAATCTAGGAACTTGGAATTTATGCAATGTGGGACCACATTTCCCTCTCAATTTAAGCTAAAATACATTAGTGGTTTTACCCGGGAATAAATGGAAACATCCATTATCTCTTGATTTACTAAGGGGCATATGTTGATAGTATGCCTAGATGATTCTTAAGGTTGTTGGGCTGTATTTTATGATAGAATAACAGACTGATGACTTATGCTTTTCCTTTAAGTGATAATTTATGTTTTATTTTCTCTTTCCCATTCAAAACAGACTTTTTTTTTTAAGGACGTGCTCAATTTACAGTTTGTTAGCATTTCTATGAATATGTACTAAGTTTATTGAGGTGAATAGATGTGTGATAAAATAACACATTAGCTGCTAATTCACTGGAAATTTAAGGAAATTTATCTGGTGTTTATATACCTTTAATCAGGCTTCCTTTACATAGCCAGGTTTTACTTGTGAAGTGGCTGACATTTTCAGTCATGAGGAGATTCTGACCTGTAAAGAGAAAAAACACTGAATACACTTGAAAAGCCCCCATATTTGCTGTGCAATGAGCAGGATTCTCTGCAGAAAAACAAAGATATCTGCAACTACCTGTTCACAATAGTTTCTTTTTGTTTGTTTGTTTTAAAATGCCACAAAAATATTATTTTCTTCTTTTTTTTTTCTTCTCATAATATGTTTTAAGAAAAAAAAAATTGTTATGTCTATAGCAATCTGTATCAAAATGACTGGATGACCCCTGCAGACTGGCATTTATATTTACTGAGAAAGGTATTTAGGGACTAAAATATTCTTGGGGGATGCCTTTTATTTAGATACAGTAATTTTTTGTTTTTGAAACCTTCCAGTGGTAAAGGGAAGGGCAGTCATATCTCAAGAAGGTGGCGAGAGGAAAATATAAATATTGGAGGTAAATTCCAAAGAGATGGACGAGATGTACAAAGAGGGCGAGAACTGGCTTGTGGGCAAACAAGCAGGGGCACTATCAGTGCGAAACCCCAAGTGTACATGACCCATCTGTAAGCAGCCTGTGGAAATGGCCTACATATTATCCTTGTGCCATTGTAAGTCAAATGAGAGCACTCAGAAGTCATTTGAGAAATTCAGAACTTTTGGGGTGTGATCCCAGGAGCATTTCGATTCAGAGGAAACCTCTGTAGTTTCAGAAGAAATCAGTGCATCACATTCTTCTTTTCTCACCAAGGATAATGAATTTCATTAAAAAAATAACAACAGAGGTCAAGAGAGTGGAACTGTGCAGAGCAGCAATGCGAGGGATGGTATTTCAGTGGATGTTGGCCTAGTCCAAATAGCTGTTGAGAAAAGACTGTTTGGGCTGCACTTTGATTCAGACTGAGGTGTGAGCTAAAGCTGGCAGAGGGGTAGCATCTATAGAAAGAAAAATATCAGGTGATCAAGGCTAGGCAGTATGTGTACATGTATATATGTGTTAGTTTACTCTGAGACTTTGGAGAAATTCCGATCAAAGACTCCTTTAGTCCTTTAAGGATTTGCCCCACAACCAATACTCATTTGAAGCGTTTCTATGCAGGAGCCCATATATACATACACAGGTGTGTGTGTACGTGTGTACGCATGTATTTATATATATATGAACTTTATATATGGACCTATTTTTAATGCCTCACAAGTTTACTGCTCCCTTTAGTGATTATGTAAGAACTTCCCTTAATCTGAAATAATCACATGAATTAGAGCCTCTTTTTTTCCCTCTCCTCACCACAAAAAGACTCTGGTTATTTCCCTGAGTCAACAATACTCAAAATTCCTTTTAAGCTCCTTTCCTCCCATCAGCCAAACTTCCCTCAGAGAAGGGCTGCCACCCAGTTCCCGCTTCCCAAGGTCCTGCAGGCCTGTAGTATTCCTGGGTCAGGCTGCTTTGAGCACATACAGCAGAAAGCTCGGGACAGCTGGTTGTCTTTGACCTATCCCCCCTTCCTCTCCTTCGTTTGTGTGTCCCTGATTCTGCAAACACCTGTATGACTCAAAAGGCTGAAGGATGAAAACTGCACATGCCCTGCATGAGTCGGTACTGCTCTTTGGGCCGCAGATGGGTAGGCGCGCTACCAAACAGCCCTTCAGTTTTATCCAGTTGGAAACTCCAGGCTTAATGATGTTTAACTTTATTGAGTTTACTTCAGTGGGGCTGGCAAGGCTGCAGCCATCCTCGCAGTGCAAAGGCGCAGCAGCGCCCGGGTAACTGCTCAGCAAAGTCAAACGGGTGAAACCTCCCTTAGTCTCTACTTTTATCCACGGTCCGGTTTTGTAAAATCTAAGGCATTTGGTGCCCTCCAGTGGTTTGTACTTTCGTACTTACAAAAGCTTACTATGGATAAAATTACTTGCGCTTATAAATGAATAGTTGATACTTCCAGCATTTTTGCTGCATTTGGGTTTTAAGGAGTATTCTCTATTTTCCTTGCTTTCCTTTCTCAGGAAGTCCTGAGAAATTCATTAGTAAAAAAAAATGCATGTACCAATGCCTTCTAAGAAAGGTACAGTGAGAACTTAGAGTTTCTTTGTACAAACTACTCACAATGAGACAATTTTTTTTGCTGTTTGCTTTTACTCAGTTTTTACTGCAGCAAACTTAGATTGAGTTCAAATGGTAATTAAATTCATTCATGCAGTTTGGAAAATTCTGCTCTCACTCAACGTGAAACTTTTTATGATCGTGATTTCTAAGACGTGGTAACATGATCTGTGAAATTCTGCATGGCTGCCTATGTAAGACATAAATTTGGTTAATGCTGTAGAACATAAGGATAGCAGAGGATAGTAAAAGATTGTTACAGCGTGTATGTATATATATATTTTATGTGCACTTATCTGTATAAGTTTATGAGCCTATACATATAATTCTGGTCAGTTTTCATGGTTGTAAACTTATGCTATTTTTATTAGCATAATATACAAATGCCTTGGGAGGGATTGGGTGTTTTATTGATCTTATTTCTGACTGAGAGACGCTTCAGCCTAATTTAAGAGAGAGAAGATAGAAGAATATAGCAAACAGCAGAAAGGAAGTGATAACAAGAGTGGCTGGTTCCATAGGCTGTCAACATGTCTGACCTGAAAGTTTTTAAATCAATGTTTTGATTCAGTATAAACATTTTTTGTGTTTTAAGAAATAAGAAAATGTCAGAAAACTAAAATTAAGACAGCAAAATGTTTTGTTTTGTTTTCCTGTAATTTCTGTTTTTGCTTGTTCTTGCTTTTTTTGGGGGGGAAAAAAAAAAAAAAAAAAAGGTGATGAGATGAAACAGTCCACATTTAGCCTTGGCCCAAAAAAAAGTTTTTATTTTGGCTCAATTATTTTTCCTTGAATTTTTGGAAATGGAGAGCAGAGGTTTGATGTCCATTTCATTGATCAGACCACTATTTTTTTTCCCTTTTCAACTGACCCCGAGCACCCCTCAGACAAGTCAGCAAGTTCACCCTTCTTCAGTTATATTATCACTTATACTAAAAAAGCATACTGTAATGCTTTTCTAGCTTGTTTTCTACTTGAATTTTGATCACTGTATGTCTGTTCACTTCTCCCTTCCTCCCCATAGTAACATTTGGACTTTTTAGCCAGTCTGAGGCAAAACTGCGAGTGGTAGAAGACCTAAATAGCAATTATTAATATTATTTACTATTAATATGGCAGCATGCAGATATGAAACTGCACCTGAACAATTCCTTAAGAAACAGAGCAGTACTGCCTAGGGTAGACTGAGCATCTAATACAGTAACTGCTCAGTTGTCTCTGAAAGTCATGAACGGATGCGAGTTAGCATGAGCAGATGGCTATATGTGAATGCTGACACATAGCAGAAGGGAGAAAAGAGATTAGGAATGGAAGCCATTTAGCAACATTTTTGCCCTGATGAATTAAATTTATACAATATAGATACTCTTGTTGTCTTCCCAGCATGTCAGGCTGTCACATCAATTTGAACACTTAGTTCTTCAGGATGAGCGATTTGAGGTCTGTGCTGAGGTCATCCTGGGACTCGTCTGTTTCCGGCTAAAGGTAAGGCAACAAAGGCTTCCTCTTTCTTCTGCCATGGTGCTCAGCAAAACAGAATATAGGGCTGATAGCTAATAAATTTCCTATCTATTTTTTAAAGACAGTAGGGGAGGCTCACATAGATCAAAGCAGATCAAAGAAGGAAGCTTAAGACAAAGTTTCTTAAAATTTAAATGCTTAAGAGAAATTCAAGCATATTATGATATGGAAATGTATAAGCAAGACTCACAGATAGTCTTAGCTCTACCCAAGAATCATGCAAAATGACTGCTACATTGCAGTCTTCTTCATTTATTTTTAATTCAGAATTGATTGGTAAAATTGATTTTGATTGGTAATTCAATTGGTGCTTTCATTAATAAGCAGTAGTAGCTGTATTAACAGGAAAAGTACTTTTTTGAGAAAAAGAGGACTTAAGGAAATCATGAGAAATGTTATATTTGTTCCTGTCTGAAGTATCAATGTCAAATCTTTCATTTTAATTTTTAGGGCCATATTGATCAGTATGCTTTGGGTGCAGTTGGAGTAGATGGGACTGTTCAACTGAAATTAATAGTGGTTCTCTGTTAAACCCATTCATAGTGCTCAGAATGAATCTGATTGTTAACTTGTAGATGCCTTACAGATTTACTTATTGAGAAGAATGAGTAACCTACAAAATCCTTTTATATTTACGGTATGCATGTGTCTGTATATATGCATATACACACACTGTATATATTAGATGTTTCTGGTCATGTTACTTTTGTATGTATGTATATAATATACAGTTTATATATGTAAAAAAAATGATCAGGAACATGCAATATGTGGAAGTAGACCACATCTATCATATATTAAGTTTAAAGTCGTAGTTTGTTGTTGTTCTTCTCTTTAAAGAAAACATTTTAAATTATAAAATCCTAGAGTAAATTGGGCAAATTGAAACAGGTAAGAACAGGTTGCATGACAGCCTGGGCTCCCAGTTGCCTTTGGTACTGGTCTTCAGTTTGATTGTTTATTTGCCAAGTGTGATCCTTTTGACCTTCCATTCCCCCAAATTTCTGTATGTACCTACTCCATTAATGCAGAGACCTTGCCTACGCACTCAGAGCATAGGAGCTGCTGGGAGGGTTCACTTGTTTAATTGAACATTGAAAGGTGAGGAATTTCTTCTTTTATGCAAAGGACTCATTTAATAGAGGAGCTGGCAACTAATGCTTCTGTGAAGAGCTGGACTGCAGCACCGCATCTGAACAATAATAAAAACAGCACTGCTGTTTCCAAGTTCACCTGATAGCTAAATGAGTTTTTTATCTTTTCTGAATGTTCACAAGCATGTCTCAGTGCCCTCTGGGTTATGTGGTATTACTTTTCACAGAATCTTTGCTCTGTTGTTCAGTTGCCCCAGTTAATGAGTTTGGTGCGCTCTAATGAATCATTGACAATGAGGGTTACAGTAAATGGTAAACTCAGCTGGGATAAGAACATGGTTTCACCTGCATTTTGATGTTTATTAAAAAATTATGTGTATATTAAAAAAAAAAAGTGATCTGCTGGTAGAGGGACAGTGGGTTACATACTGTGGAGTTCTTTCAATAAGTGGAAACCTGAAAATAATTTCTTTCCTAACAAGAACTTTTTGAAGATTTGAGGCATATGTTCTGTGGCCCTTATTGCTCAGTAACAAGATGCTGCTCTCTCACGTGGAACAAGCAAACAGTGAGTTCTGCAGATCCAGAGACAGCTGTTAGTCATGCTGTACATTTACTTTAAAAGAACAGTCCTGGTGAAGTAGAGCATAGCAACATAGGAATTGTCACATTTGATCAGACCAGTGATTCATCTACAGATGGCACCTGTCCCTGATGCTCCAGAGAAAGAAATAAGATCGGCAGGGAGAGAAAATTATACACCAGTAGGTAAATGCTGAATACCTAGCTAAGAAACTTTTGAAAAAAAGTTATGGTAAAAAGGTGGGATTCTTCTGAAAATCAGGGCTGAAACAGTGTTGTGTTTATATCACTTGCCCTCCCTGCCCAAAAATGGAAAACAAAACTAACAGATTTTAAAATTAATAGTTGTTTATGATTGTTTTTACAACTCTATTTCTTTTTTAAACATCTTCCTGTGTTTTCTATAATTCATATTAAAATATACCTTAGAAGTAGGATGCTTGTAATTTTTAAATAGTTTTGTAAGTTATATATTATATAGATGTATTGCTTATATATTTTATAGAAGTTACATATAGACAAGGACAGCGGACTTGAACTGCAATGCCATACAAAATGTAGCAATAGTTTTCCTTCATTTGATTGAGAAGAAAAAGGATTGAGAAATCCCTTCTTTTCCTTTTTTTTATACTTAACTGTAACTTTGAATTCTTTGGCTTTCACACTGTTGAACAGACTAATAATCTCCGATTTCCATGATATCTTTCTCATCATATGCCAAGGAAAGAATCTGATATCATGCCAAAGGGTTAACTCCTGGCTTCCCTGCCATGTCTGCACAGGAGCACAAGCCAAGCTAGTCATTTCTCCAAGGGGATGAGAATACTGTCGTATTAAAGCTGACAGACTTAATCAGAGGTGGCTTCCAGCTTCCCAAAGCTCTGGGAGAGAATTGGTCACTACTAACATCAATGTGATGTGACACCTGAGTGTCGCAGAAGTCCCTAGATGCAGCTGTGAGAGAGGGACTGAAGATACAGGAACCGTCCTCCATTCGCTGCTCACCCCTGCTAAAGACACTAACTTAACATCATCATATAACTGCTTGATTGCCTACATGGCAGTGTCCTGCCTTTAATATGTAAAGCCAAGGATCATTGATTTACTAATGGTTTACCTTTGGTAAGAAAGCAATCTATTATTGTTATGAGAGGTTATCAAGGAAAAAAATGTAAACCACCAAGGTTAGTCTTTTATTTTTAGATTGGAGCATGCACGATACTCTCACAAAAGTTGCAAGAATATACCTTGCTATATATATTGCTCTATATGAGACAGCAAGAATATATTCTGCTAACTCAGACCCTCATCCAAATTCCCTAAAAATTCATGCTATGCCAGAAGCAATGATTTGACTTGGGATCGTCTCTAGTTGGAATATGATCCACAAATGAGGGCAGAATACATTTCTCCTCTGTGCCAATGGGAACTCTTTCCCTTAGGCTCTCTTTTCATATGGAAGAGGCTAAGCAAGCAGGCCACAGCTATGTAGATTTGGCAAACCACGTACTCTGATGGGCAGGTTTTCCAGAAGACCTATGGCCACTACAGTAAAAAGACAGATGCCGGACACATTGCAGAAAGGTTTGTTCATTTTCAGGGCTCACTAAGGGAACATCAGAGCTCTCAGGCTCTCTTGCAGCCCCGTGTCACCAGCAAGATAACAGAAATGGGTGAAGGGTAAAATTATAGCACTCAGGACTAACACAGTATATCCAGGCTATTATGGCAAAATGCCCAGAAAAGCTGAAGCCATCTTTCAGACTGCTGAGACAAAAATTAGACAGGAAGGTTCCTCTCATTTGGGTAACAAAGACTAAGATAGGCAGTTTGGATGATATCCTGCACTGCTAAATCAGACAAAAATCCCAAGACACTGTAGCCTTTCGAGTCAGGTTTTCATTTAAAACAATTGACTTGATTTTGGAAGCCTAATGACATCTATAGTTTTATTCTGAAATGCTGATACACATAAAATGGGAAAGCCACTACATTCAACATTAGCTGAATCGGCAGTAGAATTGGTACTCCCCTGTGAAGTCCTGTTTCTATTAGAATTTTGTATTGAAAGTATACAGTTCCTCTAAAGGAAATCCTCACAGTTCGTATTTGAGCACAGAGAGACCTGACTATGTTGGAAGGGGACAGAATTTAACCATGCATGTGCGCATGTTGAGTCACGGGCACCTTCTGCAAGATACATTTCTACCTTTTTCTTTTGCTGAATGTAGGAGAAAAGCATGATGTTTGTTTGCAGTGGGAGGGTCCCTTTACCACATTTCTAGAATCCCAAAGAAAAGACTCTCTGTGACTCTGGAGTAGTCTCTGTTGGGTCTTCCTATAGAACTTGAGGCAAATACTTCTTTAGGGTATTTACTGATAGGCTGCGGCAGATTTAGGCTTTGATTTTACTGACGTTATGCCAGGATACATTACTTTTTCTTTACTAAGAGTAAGATTTTCAAATTCATAGTCAAAAGACTCTCTAATAGGAGCTTTGCTTAAGTGAGAACTGAAGATTTGCTTTACAAAGGTTAATATAGCTCACTGAAAAACTGTCTCCCATGTGTGTTTGATTAGGTCTGAGAAAAGTGTAATGAAATGGATACAGTAATTAATGCTTTTAAATAAAGCAAACATAGCTCATGTCCTTAGGTCACGAAAAAAGGTTTCAGTACCACAAAGACCTCAGCGTGAACACTGCTTTTAAAGCACGGTTAACCCGTAAGTCTCATTGTGGCTGAAAAAAAATGATCTTTTGAGTCATCATCTTATAATCCTGTGGTGGTAAAGCACTGGGAGACTTGAGCTGTGAGAGGAGAATGTGGCTGCTTTGGCTTGGCTGCTTGGTGGGATTTTGCCTGTTCCAGAGGAGCTTCTGAAATTCACCACTCCGTCTGTTGAATTACAATTGTTCCAGGGCTCAAATGAACTAAATAAGGCACTTCTAAAAAGCATAAATGATGCCAAGAAGATTCATCTGGTCCCATGCCACCTGCGAGAAAAGTTTGTGCTGCGCTTTGCTGTTTGTTCCCGCACGGTAGAATCCGCCCACGTCCAGTTCGCCTGGCAGCACATCTCACAGCTGGCAACGGAGCTCCTGGAAACGCGGGCGCCGCTGCAACAGCAGCAGCAGTGCTGAAGCAGCAGCGGGTAGGAGGTGATTAACTGGCTTGCTCTGTGTCACCAGGTTTTGTTTTAGGGGCAGGTGGGAAAGTCAAATTATGCTAGGAGAAAATCCGTAAGTGTTGTCATATAGCCCAGATGTATTTGCAAAATCATTGCCAGCAGGTTGTGTTGTGACCTTTGCCATCACTCTCTGTACTGTGATCACCCTGGCTGCTCTGGGGACGGACGTAGCTGCGGGTGCTCGAGCGGTGGTTCCCTTCCCCTTGGTAATCACGAGCCTTTACTGAGGCGGCACACAGTCCCCATTAACCCCTGGCACATCTGCCCCTTCTTCCCAGATGAAACCATGAGGAGATATAACTAACTGATAAACACCAGGATGACCTCAGAAAATTCAGATTATAGGAAGTTCGGTAGCATGGTCGTAGCACTGCTTGGGTCCTGGCTAAACTGGCGAGCACAAATGCTGTAGCAGCTTGGGGCACTGTCACGTCAGGACATGCTTGCTGCAGTAATTTTGCAAAAGAAGTTAGGGCCTTGAGGACTTCTCTCCTTAGAAATGAGGGGTGCGTGAGCATTGCATGGGAGCCAGCAGCCCTCATGGCAGGCTCACTGCTCCCCCATAAAGGGTTTGCTTTTAAAGACGCCCATTTTCTCAAATCTCAGCAAATGGTCTATACTGCCTACGGATTTTCACTCTGAGCGTTCATAACAGTGCCTCTTACAGGCTCCCTGCTAGGATTTTTTTGTCAAAATCCATGTGTTGACTGATCTTCTCTAATATTAATCAAGTTATTATAAGCAGTAATTAACTTGAAAAATATCTTTTGAAGAATCTGTGATTTTTGTGGCTACCATTGTATTTATTTCATTGTGTGCATACACAGAGAAATGTGATTGCAAAAATGATGCTTTTGGTTTCTCAAATTAGCTAAAAAGTGAAGAACAGACCCCTAAAATACACTTTGGCACTCCCATCGGTGTTTCTGTTCCATCAATAATTAAGTCTGAAATATAACATAAATGTAATGAAAAATAAAAAGTCTTCAGAAAGTCAAGTAATACGCAGTGAACACACCACTGATAGGTCATCCTGCTGAACACAGGTACAGTAAAGGTCAGAGACAGTATCTGACTTAAGTAATTGTGCCATTTTGAAGACATAAATTCCAAAGATAGTGCTATATATCCCCCAAAAATGATCTGCAGGATTTATTGCTGTGTTTCATTTATCTTAATCTTTCCCTTTTATTGTTCTTTTGCATTTGAATGTATACTGAGCAACTTCCCAAATTGTTGAGTTTCCTTCCTGCATCCCATGCAATGTATCTCCTACATCCATGAAGTTACGTATATGCACCGGGACAGTTAGTTTGGCTCAGAGCCTGCTTCTATCCAACAGCTTTCCAGAAGGGATAAAGGAAGCAGACTGTGTACCAGGTAGATTTTTTTCTGAGCTGGGAGCAGATTGCTGTTTCTTTAAAGAGCTGATTTCATGTTTAGCAGATGAAGCAAACTATGATAAATGAATCCTGCAAAAACAAGTAATATTCTTACAGGTGAGGGAGCCATTCCGCAAAATATGGCTCTTAGCTCCATCATCAGGTAGGTTGATAATATTGTCATCTTTAGCAGAACCAACATGAAATTAAGGCTTTCTGTGGTAGCACAGTACAAGAAATTTGAGCTGAACAGAACTGAAAAGGTTGGTAGCTATTTTTATTATTTTTATGTCTCATATTTTTAAAACAACATTAATTTTTTCTCATGACTTGGGAAGCAAAATTCATTCATAGCAAATATGGCCCATACTGGCATAATTTTTATAACTTTCACATTATGAAAACTTGAGAATCATAGAATGCTTAAGGTTGGAAGGGACCTCTAGAGGTCATCTAGTCCAACCCCCCTGCACACGCAGGGTCACCTAAAGCATGTAGCACAGGTCTGCATCCAAGCGGGTTTTGAAGATCTCCAGAGAAGGAGACTCCACAACCTCTCTGGACAGCCTCTCTGGGAATCCTGGAGTCGGGGAAGAACTCTGCCTTCTGTATGAGGCAGGCCAATATTTGGTGTCTGAAGTACATGGACAAGACACAAGGAAAAAAAAAAAAAAAAGAGAGAGATCAGATTCTGACCAAAGCTATGAGAGAGTAAATCCAGGATAATTCCCCTGAAATGAAATGGAGTTGCTTTGGGTTTATATGACTGCATTTGAAATTAAAACCTGACTAACAGGAATTGGAAAAGAAGTGTGTAACGTAAATCAACACTATCCAGCACGTGAGGGGGTTCCAGCAGAGATCCTCCCCATGGAAACCAGGGAAGGACACAGCCGCCCTGCCCGAGGAAGCCTCCAGCTGCTGTGGAGCTGGGACGAGCGCAGGACACACAGCCAACGCCAGGCCGGGGGAAACCTCCAGGAGACCTTTGCAGGGAAACGTCACCAAAGCCACGTTCATCTGCACCTTTCTTAGCGCGTGGGATGTTAGTTTTGGAAGAGGGTCTTGCCCAGATACCAAAGGTCCTTTTGCCAGAGAACTGAGTGTAAGGGTTGGGTTAAAACATTATGAAGAAAGTTGCTTGTTTATAAATAAGTGATTTAAGCATAGCTTTAGCAAGAAGTGGTGACAAGATGCATGGAATTACATTTCCCCATAGCTAGCACAGTACAGCAATCTAAATTTCACAGTTGCATCTTTTTTTTTTTTTTTTTTTTCCTTGAAATTCTGGGATGATTTGAATCTGTAATCAATGAAGGTCTACTTAGCAGTCTGTCATGTTCTCTTTTCCTAGGACATCTGAAAAAAAAAAGATCTGGGCTATATAATCAACTCGAACAAAAGTGTGGAAAATAATGTTTCTGTAAGAAAAGCATAAGCAGTGTTTCTGTTCTGTGGCTCTGCAACATATCTTTAAGTGAAATGATTTCTGGTGGTGGACAGTATTTATGAATAGTTAATGTATCAACTTGGATTTATTGTGCCTTGTGTCTGTGCTGATTAATACTGTTTGATGTTAATTATGAAATCTTGGAATTGCACTTTAGTAGTATATCCAGATCTCAAATAAGACAGTGCAGCTACTAGACAAGGAAGGAAAAAAAAAACATTTTTTTTCAGTAAAAAATACAGATTTTTTTTAAACTAGTACAACATTAGTACAATATTTAAATTCTTACTAGTAATCACAGATTATATTTTATTACTGATGATGAAATATTGAAAAGATACGTATTTATCAACTTATTGTTAACATATTCTGGACTGCATTATAACTATTAAATTTCTAATTTATTCTTGCCTTCTCCAAAAAAGCTTCTGTTAAAGGTTGATTTTATTTGTTGTCAGCTGCAGTACTGTACCTGATGAGCAGGACTCCTGTTGCCATTGGCTTAAACTGTGGTCGGAACCTTTAGACTATATGGACACTTGAACTGCTCAAAGGCAGGAGCACGCAAACAGTACAATTTTGCCTTGAAGCCTGGGACGATGCTGGTGGGGAGGGATGAAACAACAGTCAGGGGATCGTATTTAAGTAGTATATGTGGCATCTTTAGGACCTTACTAGAAAAATATTCAGACTTCTAGTGCTTCTTTATTGTGAGCTGTGGAGTTTCTCTGGCACCTGCATTCAAAGCTTGTTAACCAAACACATAGGTTTTAGTGACTGCAGTAATAAATGAAATCAAAACGATGACTGTTGTCTGTTTTCTGGTATTGAGGGTTTCCCACTTTATTCTCACCAGATCCGCTTCTAGCGGTTTAACCTCCCGGTTCCACTAAGAGCCACCTCTGGACCCCTACGGTGCCCTTGTTTCACCATTCGTGACTTTGACTCAGGGTGTCCTTTGAACACGCTACTTTGCCAGGGACGGTTCTTACGGAAGTTTCCTCTTCAGCCACACGATCCTGAAGACAAAACACCCGGGTGACAACCGGAGGCCGGGCCCCCAGCCCCTCCCCCGCCCCAAGGCCACGGTGCCGCGCGGCGCTTCCCCCCGGCCGCCCCGCCCTCTCCATACGCCGGCGCGCGGCACTGCCCCGCCCCACGCGCCCCGCCCCATGGGAGGGCGGGCACTGCCCTCGCAGCCAATAGGCGACGGGAAAGCCCGCGCCCCGGCCCCGGCCGCCAATCCCCGGCGGCCTTCCCTCCCAGTGGGCAAGCCCGGGGCTGACGTGAAGGCGGCGACCCTTCCCGCCTCCGCGCTGCCCTCCCTCCCGCGCTACGATTGGTTCCCTGGCCCAGGGCCTTGCTTCTCGATTGGTCGGCAGAGCGGCGGGGTGGGGCCTTGGGGCAGGGCGCGCGGGACGCCGCGGAGGCGCCGGGCTGGTGGGTGCGCGCGGCGGGAGGGGTCGGGGTGGCGGTTGGCGCGTGACGGGGCTCACCCCCGCTCAGGGGAGGCCGTTGGTGGCCGTTGAACGGCCCTCCGCGGTGCCCCGGTAAACGGGTGCCATTGACAGCCCCGGTGTGGGGGAGCGAGGCCCTGCGCGGGGGCGGGGAACACGGCTCCCGAGGGGAGCCGGAGTAGGGAGAAAATAGGGAAGACCTCTGAGGAGAAAAATCTAGTTAAAATTATAAATGAGGTACAGTACCCACCTAACGGTGAACATAATAAGGGGGGTAGAGTTGTTTCTTGCAGAGGAAGTCATTTCTGTTTGGTTGGAGGAGGCAGGAGAAGTGGCAGAGAGGGCTGAGCTCTTCAGCTCCTCGTCACCCATCACACAAGGTGGAACTTGCACCTCCCTCAGGCACGTGCACCATGAAAGTGGAGCACAGCGTGTACCATGTGCCTGTTCATCAACCTGCTTAACTGGTAGGAAGGAAATTACTCCAATTTCGGGAGACTATAATACTTTAGAAGTTGCCAGTGCAAGGATATATAGTTTTTAAAGAGATGATTCATCCTGAAGGATGTTCTGATTTTTCTGAACAGTTCTATAAAAGTTGGGTTTAAATTTAAACCCAAATAATTTTTTTTTCATCTTACTACATGTGTAACTGCTCTTTTCTTATTTAGACTATACTGTCTGTTGTGGCAGACCAGTGCAGTCACAGACCCAAGATTTTCTGAGAGCAGATAGAGAGGAAATGCCCCGCTCTGATCTCTTTCCAGTCTTGTTTGGAGTGGAGTACATGAGTGTGCTTGCTTGCATAGTCCACAGCTGACCCTGGGAGTTGTGCTCCCTTCCTAGGGTTGTGTTTTCAGAAGGACTGCAGAGTAGATGGACCTGCGCTTTAACCGCTTTTGCTTTAAGTGTATTTTACCCCCAAATCACAAAACAACTTGAGGTTGAAAAGAGAAATCAGAATTCGATGCATTTAAGTCATGTCATGTATTAAACAAATGACATATTTGTTTAATGTCATTAACAAATGCCATTTTAATTAAATTGTATTTTGGGGGCAGATCAAAAGATGGGAATTACTGTGCACTAGGAGCTTCTGGTAAACCCTTTAGAGGTAGCCATTCCATGTTTTTATACGTGCCTGTGTATCTTCTGAAATAATTCATTCTTGACTTTAAGAACTATTTTTGCTTATGACTGCACTGCAGAGAAAAAAATCTTTGAAATTTTATATAAAAAAGACAATATTTTTCCAAACCTTGTAAATGTCTTTCCTAGCCAAGTATTATCTTTTATTTTTCTTTAACTCAAAAATGGTCGAAGGAATTTAAGTTCTGCTTTCTACAGCTGAAAGCAAACATCACTCAAAAAACACTTTGAAATCTAAAGTGGTTTTGGAAGATTCACAGTGAAATAAGTAGTTTTAACTGCTAGTTAGAAGTCTAATTGTTTTTTAATCTGAAAGTTTACTAAACTCAGGCCTACTCACTCCATTGCCCTCCCCCCACAGATCTTGCACGCAGTTTTATTTATTAGTTTTGTTGTTCAATTTTTACTGCTGTCGCTGTAAAAGATTTTGTCATTGGACAGTGATCTGTGATATGTTCTCTGCTGTACCGTGCAGTATTCTTTCCAATAAGATTAAAAACCACTGCTGATTTCTCTTAACAAGGCCAATTTTTGTTTGGCCGTCTGTTACCATTCTTTGCAGCCTACTTCCCTCCCCAGGAAACCTGTGATTAGAAGCAAAGGGTTTTTTTTTTCTTTTTTTTTTTTTTCCCTTGAACAACAAAGAAAAGAGAACCTCTGTCTTAATGGCTTTATACCATACCTCTCCTCTTTTCTTAAAACTGATGAAATGACTGGCCAAAGGACAAAAGGGCCAAGGAACTGCACTCTGAGTTAATATTTACATTTTCATTTATACGTATTTTTGAAAGGGGGAAGCTGCCGCCACAATAAATAATTGTGAAGTTTGTTGCTGTAACAACTGGGCTTTTGTTTCTGTTTCAGTGTTGGTGATGGAGAAACCCCACTGCAGCACCATGCACCTGAGCGACTGGCAGAAAAGTTACTTTGCTATTACCTCTGGCACCTGCACGCCCGGGCAGAAGGCAGATGGATATCGTGCCAAAATCCTGCGTATTCAGTATGCATGGGCAAACTCTGAGATCTCTCAGGTCTGCGCTGCCAACCTGTTCAAAAAGTACGCAGAGAAATACTCTGCAATTATTGACTCTGACAACATAGAGACTGGCTTGAATAACTATGCAGAGAACATTTTGACTTTGGCAAAGTGTCAGCAAAATGACAGTGACAAGTGGCAATCTGCCTTGACAACAGAGAATGTATTTGAACTGAAGTGTGTGCAGGAGAGGATGCGGGCTGGCAGAAGAGTCCCGAGCTCTCAGATGGCCCCGGCAGATGCCTTCGTCCTGGCTGAGAAAGGGGTCAGTGCCTCTGCCACTCCGGGCCTCCCAGAACTTACCGTCTTCAGCAGCGCGGCAGAGACTGACCTTGGTGCTGGCTCATCAAAACGGGCAGGTCAGGCACCCGACCTCCTCGAGCAGCCCTCGTCTTCAAGGAGTCTGCAAAGCAGCGAGCTTCCTGAGACCAAAACTGCAGACATGTTTCCTGCCTCACCTGATTCCTTCAGGGAACCTGTTCAGGCAGGTGTGCAGGCAACTCCGCTCTTTGGAAGTAAGGAAGTAGCAGGGAACAGTTCTCTGAAAGCATCCGGTCACTCTGGTGATGGGCAAAATTGGTGTCTTTCCAATCAGTCGGCTGTGCATGCATGGTCTGCAAATTCTGGGAAAAGAAAAGCATTTTATAACATGGTTGAGGAAAGCGGCACTGGGCTTGCTGGCCTCGCTCCGTGCAAGGCTCCTGGCATTACAGAAGCCGGCATTTCCTCGGGGAGCACAAGCAGAAGGGAGGAGGGCAGCGTTCCTGGCTTTAGAACGGCCAAAGAGCAGCTCTGGGTGGATCAGCAGAAGAAGCCGCCAAGCGGATCCCAGCGCACACCAATCTCCTCATACGGAGGTTTAAAAAAGTCCCTGGGTGCAGGCAGGTCTCGGGGGCCATTTGGCAAGTTTGTCCCTCCAGTCGCGAGACAAGACGGCAGTGAAAATGGAGGAGCGCAGTGCAAACCCGCTGTGAGGGCAGCTGCGGAACCGGCGCTTCCCGTAGACGAGCGGCTGAGAAACATAGAGCCTAAGATGGTTGAGCTCATCATGCACGAAATCGTGGACCACGGGCCGCCCGTGAGCTGGGATGACATCGCCGGGGTCGACTTTGCCAAAGCCACGATTCAGGAGATAGTGGTGTGGCCGATGCTGAGGCCAGACATCTTTACCGGGCTGCGCGGCCCTCCGAAGGGGATCCTCCTCTTTGGCCCCCCCGGGACCGGCAAGACTCTCATCGGCAAGTGCATTGCGTGCCAGTCCGGGGCCACGTTCTTCAGCATCAGCGCTTCTTCCCTCACCTCCAAGTGGGTGGGTGAGGGGGAAAAGATGGTCCGCGCGCTTTTCGCCGTGGCGCGATGCCAGCAGCCCGCGGTTATTTTCATCGACGAGATTGATTCTCTGCTGTCCCAGCGGGGAGATGGGGAGCACGAGTCTTCAAGAAGAATAAAAACGGAATTTCTGGTGCAGTTAGATGGGGCGACAACCTCCTCTGACGACCGGGTTCTAGTGGTGGGGGCAACAAACCGGCCCCAGGAAATCGATGAGGCCGCCCGGAGGAGGCTGGTGAAGAGGCTCTACATCCCCCTTCCCGAAGCCCCCGCGCGGAAGCAGATGGTTACGCGACTCATGTCCCAGGAGCACTGCTGCCTCAGCGAGGGTGAAATCGAGCTCATAGTGAAGAAGTCGCATGGATTTTCGGGGGCGGACATGAGGCAGCTCTGCCGAGAAGCTTCTCTGGGCCCTATCCGCAGCCTCCAGTCGCTGGATATCACCACCGTCGTGGCAGATCAAGTGCGGCCCATCACTTTCTCTGATTTTGAGAGCGCCTTCAAAACGGTGCGACCCAGCGTCTCCGCCAAGGACCTCGAGCTGTACGAAACCTGGAACCAGACGTTTGGCTGCGGCAGATAACAGCGTTGGGGCTGCTGAGCAGAAACCTCTCCTTCAGACTGGCATGTATTAATATAAGAGTCCGGGGATGAGATGAGCCCGCAGGATCCGTGAATGGGACCTGCGTGTGAGGCCCAAAGTGAAGGCAGGTGCTTCGCTGGGGAGCCTCAGTTCTGCGCAGCTGGAGAGGAGCGACAGGCTGGGGCTGGTGCCTGGGTTGTGTTGGGGTGGGATTTGGTGCTGCTGCAAGAGGCGCTGTTCTGTCTGTGTGCACATTCCTCTGCCTGCCCTCCCACGCTGTCCCCTGAGGTGGGACAGACCTCAGCTCAAGAGAGCACCTGCTTTGGCTATAGGGGGCCAGGAAGGAGAAATCCTGTTACCCAAAGTCCACTGGGTTCCATTACTCTTACAAAAAGTTAATAAAAATGGTAAACTTCATAACTAAGTTGTACTTTATGTTCTTGCCTAACGTTGTAAAGAGCTGCCCTGCAATCTGTTCACGTAGCCTGTCCATCCCTGGCGGTGCACAGAGCTGCTGCAACTCCAGTCAGCAGCTTTCCCTGTAGAACTTTGATTGCTGGGCACAGCTGGCTACACTGGCATCCGTGCTTTATTTTCGGTTTCTCTAAAGTCCCCCCCTTTAGGGGGGGAAATACAGAGCTTAAAAGATTCTCTTTAGACTTTTAGAAAAGCAGGTAAATTATTGATGCTGCTTAGCTAACAGTTTTTCTAGCCATTTGGGGTATTAACTCCAGAGACTGTGAAACTGTAGAGAACCTGGACTGGGCAATAATTTGAAAAACTTCAGCATTTCATAGAGCTCACCCCAATTTAAATGTAAGTTTTGTTCTATTTTTAGTGCATGTGTTTAGAAAAAGTATGAACTAGCTTGTTTTATAGAGGTGTAAAAATGCTATCTGAATTTAACTAAATTTTTGAAAGCCTCGAAGTAATGAAAATACGGCAGTTAAGTCCTTTTGTAAGAATGAATACGCAATGTGGTCCAAAAGGATCAATTTTTGTGCCAACTGGGTAAAGATTATGGGATTAAATTTGTATCGATAATGTTTATTGGCGTTGTCAAAGAAGACTCAACTCTTACAAATCTAGTATTGAAGGGCTACTAAACCTGCAGTAGGTAAGATTTCTACTTTTTTTCCAAAGACCTTAGACCCTAATGAAAATATGTTCCCTTAAATCTATCTTTTCAGGCAAACGAATGTAAAGCTCAGAATATTTTAATTGTTTAGTACCTCCCAAGCGTTTCTCCAGGGTAATACAACTCTGTATCATTAAATAATTGCCTCATTTATGCTGGCACTGACCCTGCTGTGCTATGCAAGCATGCTGTGTCCATGTGTGTATCTGAATATTCATATTTTTAATGGCAACAGGGATCTACTAAAAGGAGCAGCAGGAATGTACCTGCCCGTGGGGAGTAAAGGCCTCCCAGGAGCAGGAAGGCTGGGAGAGAAACATAGCGCCGCTCCACGTGTTTTCTGCAGAGCAGACCTAGTGCGAGGGAGAAAGGTAGGGCAGGAGCAGCAGGAATGTTTGTGCTTCCACCCAGTTTGATGTTACTTGGTACTTAGCGCTCTCCGGAGCTGCACCAGCGTGTCTTGGTTTCAGAAAACCTGCCGAGCTGGTGAAAGGGACCCCAGCTGAGGCCTTTTGCCTTCCTCTCCTTTTGCTGCAACTAATCCCGCCCGTTTTTCCGGCCGTCTTGCGTAGCTTTGCTGCTGGACTATCCGGTCGGTGGGACTTGCATAATACTAGCCCAAAGCTTGTTTCATTATCCGCTGCAGCAATGCCCCCTAAAATGAGAGATTGGATCACCAGGAGCATAATTGCACAAAACAGAGAAAATTGCACCGAAATAGGGCATGATTGTAATTTAAGGGAAATGGTGCAGATAAATCCACTTTAATGGATCTGTTCCATTTATGCAGAAACCTCTGTTCTTCACCGTTTATTCCTTTTGGGTGGCTGAACTGAGTTGGAAGAGATGGAGGACTTCCCTCTGGTTTTGTGCTTCAGTAACATTAGGTCCCCAATCTCAGTTTCTCTTCAATAAAGATAAATAATTTCTGCAGTGCTGGAAAGGTGAGCTCTTATTAATAATTAAGGCAATGCAGGCTCTTTTCATTTTCTCAGTGTATCTTTTATTTGAGTTGGCTAAATTGTCTTGGAGCATTACGAAAGCCCCGTGTGAATTTTCATTTACAGGCACCTGCAGCAACAAGAGCAGGGAAGAAGCTGATGAAGCAGCAACGACCATCTTTTGCTAATAGCAAGTCAGTGGAAAATAAGCTGGCCTGAGAGCATCGGTGTGATTGTACAACTGAAATAAGGCCATTTCTGTTTTTCTAATCGAAATTCTAAAGCTACCACCAAACTTGCATGTCCTTAGAACAGAACAAGCCAAACAAGCGGAAGCCCACCTTTCTTACTAAAAAATATAATTTTGATGACAATGGAAGATCACTATTGGTGACTTCTTTTGTTTACCAAGAAGAAGCTTTAAACTGTAGATCAACAAACAGTGCTTGTAAGTGCACCTTGCTTTGAATTCCGAATAAACGTTCAGGCTTGGGATGCTTTTGGAAAAAACCTTATCAATAGTTTTCTTAACTAAAAAGATACTTTGAGCAGAATTCGTGTCCACTAACTACAGTGCTTAGTGAAGATACTAACAGAGAAATCCAGCCTCTGGGAATTTTTAAACTTTTTTATTATTTGTACTTCTTATTACTGTTTTTATTCCTATCTGACCTTTCTCTGTCTTGGCATGACTGGAGCCATTCATCGGGCAGGGTAAAAATGGGAACCTTTGGCTGTTCCAGCTTTCTCTCCCCTGAGCAGGGAGCATGTGTAAATCAATGCTCTTCTTCACGTAGGCCACGTAAGAAAAAACTTCCACAAACCAAAATTTTCCTCAAATAATGCTGGAATAAAATCCTGGTTTTATATTAGTTTGCCTTCTTTTGGAACTGAAATTCTTACCGGACTTTGTGAAGTGGGATAGTCAGGTAACAGAACCAGATGGTAAGTTTACTGAAGAAAATCATTACTGTGAAAAATTATCTGGGATGATTTTACATTTGCAGTCAGAAGGAAAAAAAGATTTTTTTTTAATCATTTTAAAAAAAACTTTTATTATCCATTCTTTTAGGAAGTCACAAAATTCCTTGTAAAAATTTCTAACAAGTTTGTACAGAGTTTTTGCTCTTTTTGTATGTTAAAATGTAATGAGAGATGAAGTTGCCTTACTTTAGGCTTCTGCTTTTATCAAGTAACATCTATTATTTTTTACTCTATTTACTGATAGTATTAAAATCTTTTCTGGTATCTCTGTTTACCTACAGGCAAAGGAAGGGAGGTTTTCTGTCAGTCACGATGGTTTTTCTACCAGAACCTGTTACACAGAATCATATATAACAATAGGAGTTGCCAGTTAGAAATAGTGCTCAAAGGGTGATCAAGACTTAGAAGTCTCTCTTCTCCTTTCCAAATAAACGGGTTTGTTTGGTATCAATTTCAAGTAGTGTGAGCTCCCACACGAACACGTGTAGGAAGGGGTTCATGTGGAAAATCCTGGTTTCTCCGAGCTATTCCAATGCTATCTAATCCATAATATAGCATCAAACTAGGAAAAAAAATCAAAAAGAAATAATAGACAATATGAAATAAGCTTTGGGGGATTTGATTATACATAAAGATGAAAATAAACATGTATGCTTTGAAGTTGTTTGTGCTATTTGATATCTTGCCATATCTGCTAATAGCTTCATTTCATATAAAAGTGTACGTCTAGCAGTATTTGCATAGAAGTGGAAAAAAAAATAAAAAAGAGTTCTGCTTCCAAGGAGGCAGCAGAAACTCTAGTCTAGTATATCTACAACTAGAGTGAGCAAGAGGTAGAAAATATGCCCTTAGTGATAAGTGTAGGAGGTGATAGCTAGTTTGTTCCTAGTATCTGCGATTAGTCCGGTATTTCCTGAACATTCCCTCGTGATTTTCACAACAATTTTAATGATCTATTAATTAAAAAGGTACCACTTGCTTAATGTGGTACTTTATTGTCATATGACACTAAGTCTTGTCAAATGACAAATATTAAATGTGATAGTAGAAGTCTTTCCAAAAAGAGAAGCTTCACACAAATGGTTGCAAGAGAACTGCAGTTTTTTTTTTTTTTTAATCTGTAAATGACACAATTTAAAAGCTAGAGCAAGTGGAGGCCTTATGCTTTGCTGCTGAGTGAGGCTTAGCAGCAAAGCAGGCTGAGCGCAAGCAAAGGGATTTTTAATGGAAAGACAAGTGTATAGGGAAAACTGAGAGGCTGAAGGAAGCCTTGCTCAGCCTCTCCCATGTAAGGTTTAAAACTTGCCAGAGAAATGTTAGCTGTGGTAAACCCACTCCATTTCTAGTAACATCAGTCTTTCCTAGAAAAAGCAAAGCATCTGGAGTGTTGCCTTGATCTTTTTTTTTTTTTTTTTTTTAAAGCTTGCCACCAGATGGAGATCTTTTCCCAGAGAAGTCCACCAGATTTCTGAAGAAAAGCCCAAGGGTAGCCAAAGTTATGTTTCCTTGGTTTGTCACTTAAAATCATCCAGTATTAATGGCTTGTTACAGGCAACTTGTTAAGCATTGCTCTTTTGTAGCCGCTGTTTTATAGGATGCATTTTGATTTTTCACAAGTTTGGGGCAGGCAGAGGATGGAAGAGGAGGAAGGGAGTGAGTTGTGAAAATTAGCCTTATGTTTCTGGGACTCTCTGCTTAACAAAGATAATATAAGTTTTTTCTATTTATTTTACGTTGTCTCACAGTCTTTGATACTGAATTGGGGTTGCACAAAGTGGTGAGCATCCCGACGTGATGTATTTGTGTTGAAACCAATCTGTAGTGTTAGGAACTGACTCTGTAACAGCAAAGTAACAGCAAAGTAAATGAGCAGATGGAAGTAATCTCCCAAGTCTGAAGATCCTGAAAGTAATGCATTGAAATTCAGGTACATGACAGGTAGGTAACAGGAGCTGAATCCAATTAATTCCACAGTCTCGATTCATTTGAGTCCTGGTTGATAGCAAATGGCATTTGAAGCTCCCTTCTAGTTGTCTCACAGATCAGTCTTTGGGGACACCTTAACAGCTCCAAACTCCCGAACTCACTACAACACCAGTGAAGGGATCTTCTTTTAGGAAATTTTACAGAATTTCACAGAACCTCCAGAAAGTCAGCTCCTACCTGAAGTTAGCTGGTTAACTTTCTGAATGATTGCTCCACTAGTGTTGGACTGGGTTGTCCGGGTGGTGTAGGGTGGCAACACTGCTCCCATTCCCAAAGTGACTCGTTGCTCTGCATGCCACAGTTTGTGGTAGGCGCCATGGATCATTTTGGCAACAAAAGAAACCACTTGAGTGACTTGTGAACATCAAAACTGGGCAGGTTTTTTGGGAGAAAAATTAAGCCCCTTGAGCATACTTAAGGTGAAAATTGCAAACCTCTTACGCATCCGATCATTACTCATATATATATATATATGTATATATATAGAGAGAGAGAGATAACATATTCTTAAATATAGGTGGCAAATACTGCTTTATTGTCTCAAGTCCTATGGTTTCTCACTTCCCTGCTTGGTAGGTCAGATGCTCTGCAGCCATCTTACATCAATTCCTAGCAGGGTTTTTAAAGGAAGCAAGGGGAAATAGCTTGAAGTCTCACTTTCTGCCCGCAACAGGAAGTACGTGCCCACTGAGGGCAGGAGCTTGTTTCAGCAATGCCCCTTGTCAAACAGGTGGGCTCAGTCCTCAGGAATGTCGAATGTTGCACCACGTGGCATCTCCCTGGAAGGGATGGACTGGTGGCAAGCAGGGTACAAGCGCAGCCTGCGCTTCCCTAAGGGAGCCGTCATTTCAAAGACAAGTCCCCTGAGAGGAGAGAGAGGCATGTGAAGGAAGTGGCTCTGTCTGTCATTCTTTCCTATGGGGCTGAACTTGCTGCGACCGGTGTCTCACTAGGGATGTCCCTCAAGCAGAACAAGGTCTTTTATGAGCGGTCGCAGCAGTACCATGCAGTGTAACTGTCCTGCAGGCCCATGGGAGAGGGCTCCACTCTTGCACCACCTACTTAATTTCTGTATCTCTGGTTGGCTAGTACTGCTTGGTATTCTGGGGGCCCACAAAGTCGTTGTACAGTATTTAAGAGCTTCCACAAGTCCATCTGAGATGACCCTTCTTCTTCTGATACCCAAAGTTAACATAATGCTAACTTGAAAAGATGAAGCAACCCCTTTTCTGAAATGTTCATGTTTGCAGGACCTGTTTCCAGGCCTGCTCTTTCTGGTCTCATTATATGTGGTCTTTGTTCTTCTTATTTGTTTTTTCCTTCTTACCGAAATAAATGAACCTTGTTAGAAGGGTAACTGCAAAAAGAAGTTTAGCTTTATTGCTTCAAGTGTTTTCCTGATCCACAGGCAGGTGGATCAGGATGAAAGAAGCCAAGAATGTGCAAGGTACAATTTTCCTGAATATTTTTTATTATTATTATTTTAGTGCCCAGAAAATACCTTTTTATATTGTGTACATTTAGCCTCACTTCTCTTCAAGTCCCTACTCTCTCTGTACTTTTTCTTCCAGGTATCTCCCTTGTAGCTGCGCACTGGCAGACGTGCCACAGTGTGGCCCGGAGCCACGTACATCCCGTGTGAGGAAGCCTTGTGCTTTGAGGTGCATAGCTGAGCCTGGAGGTGGGTACCTCACCTGTGAGGTGGCTGCAAAGGTTGTGATGCTGCCTACCCCGCTCTGCACAATGCTGTGCAACCAACAACCTTCACTGGGGCCCTTCCCATGCTAGAAACACGCCGTGTGGGGAAGCGGTGGAAGGGGTTGGACTAGATGATCTCTAGAGGTCCCTTCCAACCCTAAGCATTCTATGATTCTATGATTCTATGACCCTCCCAAACTGGTCTAAGGAAGCAGCCACGATGGGAGAGATGGATTGGTGGCGAGGCTGTGCGTTGGCTCATCTCTGAGAACTCATTTATTCTTCAGATGTGCTGGGAACGGGAAATAACTCCAAGGACTGGAGCATCTATCTTATGAGGAAAGATTAAGCAAGCTGGGCCTGTTTAGCCTAGAGAAGAGAAGACTGAGAGGAGATCTGGTCAATATGTATAAGTACCTGAGGGGAAAATGTAGGGAGGATGGGGCCAAACTCTTCTCAGTGGTGGCCAGTGACAGGACAAGGAGTAATGGGTGCAAATTGAAACACAGGAAGTTCCATCTCCATGTGAGGAAGAACTTCTTTACTCTGAGAGTGCGAGAGGTCATGGAGTCTCCTTCTCTGGAGATCTTCAAAACCCGCCTGGATGTGACCCTGTGCCATGTGCTCTAGGTGTCCCTGCTTGAGCAGGGGGCTTGGATTAGATGATCTCTATAGGTCCCTTCTGACCTCAACCATTCTGTGATGGCCTCAGAAGCCACTGAAAAGCGTGAGCCTGTGCAACTCTGCGTGTTGGCGTGGCGTTGCACAGTGGAGGGGCTTGACCCCTCTTCCTGTCCACCTCCTGGAGCTGTAAAACAATGTGATTCTCTGTTCCCACTGCACCCGCAATTGCAGCTTACTTAAGGTTATTGCAACCTAGGTTTGGAGTTGCATGAAAAGAGTGAAGTATTGCTATAATGATTATAATAGTCCAAATTGTGTAAGTGTCCAGAGGCTGAGTAGCAAATGCATGCACCACAGTAGCACGTGAAAAGGATGGTTTTTCAAGTAGGATATTTCTCTAATTGCAAAGGAAATTAGGTAAGCAGTTTATGTAGGAGAAGCAGAACCAAAAGGAAAGCTCTTAGCTTTCCCCTGCGTGCACATAGTTTCTCTCCAGAGAAGCTGCGGTGATCCTGCAAAACTAGACAAGGAGGGTGTAACATGTCCTTCCCTATTTTCTGGAAATCCCACCCTCTTTCCACAGCTTATCTGAAGTTTCTATTCTGCACGTTGGTATTTGTGCAAAGTTTCCAGCAAGCCTCATGTTTTATAAACTAAACTGGTCTGCTACCTAAATCCATCATACCTTTCCTTTTCTTTGGAGCACCCTATTTTCACTGCTAGGATAGACTTCATTGCTATCCTCCTGGGATTTTTTTTTAATTTGTTTATTTTTCCTGATATAATTGGGATGAGAAATAGGTGAAATAGGGTGGTTTTGCATTGTTTTGTTTTGCTTTTAAGGCTGAGGAGAGGATGCCAATTTGCTGATTTGGGTGTTCACCATAAAAGTGGTTTTGAGTACCTCATGTATCTATAGGAAAGCTGACAAAAGGTCTGCAGGTACCTGCAACAATCAGAGGGCTGCTTTTGCAGTAGTGTTTTCCGTTTTACCCATGCATCATTTAAAGACATTTATGTGCCAAAAGTTGTCTGACATCAATTAATCGTGGAAAGGATTATGTATCTTTGGTCAAAATAATATGAAATTTTAGATAAGAGATAAGATCCCTTGGAAGCAAAGAAATGCTAGGGAAACTGGTAACTCTTGGTTCTGTTATAAATTATTAAATACTGTAAATGACCCAGACATACATAGTGTAAATGCACTCACACATATACACAGATGTAATCTCAAAGGCCTAGATTTGGGCCATTTTTACAGCTCTAGGAATTAATGCAAGGGCGAGTCAACGTGGATTCCTGAATTTACTACCCTTTGAAGAGGAAACCTAGTTAGCAGTTGGAGAATAAGCAAGTACTAAGGCGTAATAACGATAAACAAGTATAGAAAACCTGACTGCCAGTCTTGATTTTGTCAGTAACTCACTGCATGATCTTGCTTAAAAAATTTTGTCTTTCTTTACCACGATTTCCCTATTAAGAAAGGGAGGAGGATCTTATCTTTCATGTCTGACAAGCGGGTTTTACATTTCAGGATAATCAAGAGACCAACTCCTCCTTAGTGTAAAAAACATGAAACTATTAAGAGTGGTAAAATCAGATTTTCCTTGAAATGCATTGATTTCAGCCTGTTTTATTTCTGAGTAATAACCCATATGGAAGAGAGTATTTTCTTTTTTCTTCACTGTTGAACTTGATGTGCTAAATTTTCCACACAATCTTCTCCTACCCTTCGTTTCCCTGCTGGTGGCCTTATCACTTCTGGCACATTTCTCCCTACCTTATGTGACCAAACTATGGTCAGTCATCAGGAACTATTTTATAAAACTCAAACAGATACATAGAACCTCTTTCTTCTGGTTGGGATTTTGGAGTTTTGTAGAATGTCCTTAATTTTAGGCTGCCTCGTCTGTTAATACTTATTTTTCACTCTCTTCTTAAAATCACCCCTGTGTTCTTCTTGTGCATTTCTGCTGTTTCTGCAGCTCAGGATCAAATCTGTATTTACATGTCAGTTAAGCACAGAGTAAGCGTGACTTAGAAGCAGGCTGCTGTGGACACATGCACTGCAGGGGCTTTTATCTGTACTTGCTCTTGGTCAGGTTTCCCTTATTCAGGCTGACTCTGTTCCTTTGGTCTCCTGACAGGTACAATCGTAGCACCTGAGTTACTCAGACCTTTCTAAATGTTTTTAGTTCTGTCTTGGACAGCCTACATTTACAAAGGGCCTAGTGAGGCAGAAGTAATCATTCTAGTTTGCAACAGGTTTTAATGAGTCCCAAAATAAACCCTCCATGCATGCGGTAAGTGCATTTCCCATGTGTATTCGCTACAGACTATGCAAATAAAATACTATATATATTGTTAGATTGTATTCATATGAATTTCGTGGCTGGATGTAATGCAGAAATGAGAGTTTATAAATGTCTGTTCCAGAGTAAGGCTTCTGAGAGGTAAATCTCAAATGTGCAATGCTAAAAAAAAATCCAGAAGTAAAATGTATATGATAGCGCTTCTGTTGGTGCCTGCTAACCTGTGGTTTTCAGCAAGCATTTGTTCCCTCTTTTTTTTTCATCTTCTTCCACAATGCAGGATGATCCTGTAGTCTCACCCATTGCCGTGCACGGGATTCTCCATCGGACCATGCAGATAAATATTTGTATAATAAAACTGTCAATGAAACAAAACTACAGTGTTTGAATCTGGACCTGAACTTCTTGGGTTTGTTCCTCCTAGGAAGGACCTTGAATGGGATTTACCTGAGGCCTGATGACATGATGATTATGGACTTTCTATGAAAAATGAGGAGCCATTGAAATTAGCTGCTAAAGTCTTAACTGAGTCCACGGAGACTCAGACAGGATTTTGGCCCTGAAAGCTTCAGTAGGGACTGAATGAAGCCCTGCCCGCATCACCGCTTTCCCTAGGAAGTACCAAAGAAGAACCTCAGGCAAACAGTAAGCTCCAAATTAAAATTTAATCTGGCTGAACACTGAGTGGGAAACAAGAAGTGAAAACTGTCAGCGGTGCCCAGATCCATTCAGATCACTTCTAGAGGGACGGTTTTGATACCAAATTATCCTGGTTATGCAAATTTCCTCACCAACCGGCTGGTTCCCGGTTACGCACGGGGAGAAGCAGCGGCCACATCTGCTTCCCGTTTTGCCCTTTCGGAGCGAGCCATCTGTGCGGCCCCGTCGCGCGCGGCCTGCGCCGCGCTGATTAACTTCCTCACCCGCCAGCCCCATACTCGCTCTCCGCTGCAAGGGGTAGATTTTCTTTTCCTTTTCTTTCCCCCCAGTTTCTAACTGCTCGCAAACCAGAGCCCTCGCTGCCCCGCTGCGGGACAGGAAGAGGTTGGTTTGTGTGATTTGCAGCGGGGGCAGCGCCTGCCGCAGCTGCCCCTCTATCGCTCGCGCGCCCCGTACATGTGGTTGGCACAGATAAACCCGGGAATTGTGCTGTGGCCCGGGGCACCCTTTAAAGCAGTGAGGGCTGACTTTTTAAATAAGCAAGGAATAAAAAATAAATAAGGTAAGTAAACAAAGAAAAAGAAGTCAGCAAAAGCCTCGCTGCAGCTCATGGGAGCTGGGGTGCTCAGCAAGGATCATGGCTTCACCCGTGTTGCTGTGCTCCTTAGTTCATTTAATATAAAATTGGTGCATCAGGGCCTGAACTAAGGGCTTTCAATCTCTCGCTCTTGTCTTTCTGATGAGAAAAAGCTATTCCTGTTTTCAAGAAAACTCTGAAGTTTGCCCCTCCTTTCATTGAATATCGATCTCTTGGCACCTGGGGCAGGATTTTCAGCAGTGCCATGTGTCCGTAGCTCCCGAAGGTTTGAAGGGGAATCAAGGCCTATGCGAGCACCAGGCAAGGTGGGGCAAAAATGAAAACCTCTGACTCCTCAGTAAGTAAGACAGATGATGAGACTCCTTTTTAACATTTTAAACCTCCATTCCCTACTATGTTTCATAATGCAGCAGAGCCAGTATTTGTTTTCATGCCCCATTTTTCCCTCCAGACATGCAGTTTTTCATGGTGGCAGACAGGGCTCAGTTGCTGCATGGCAGGTAGGGAGGCCCTGGAGCACTAGCTCTCCAGGTGTTTTTTTCAGAACTCAAACATTTTGATTTCCAGTTGCAGCATTTTCATCTTTCATTTTGCCACAGCTCCTTGAAAACTTGAACCTTTCACTGAAACCTCTTCTCTCTTTTAGACTTGTGGCCAGCTCCACTCACAAGCTGCTAAAAACAATGTAATGCCTACATAGGTGCTCATCATTTTTCTCCTAATAAAATATCAAAGGCATGTGCTTTATTTTCTCTGCACCAAAAAAAAAAAAAAAAAAAAAGAATTGTTGCCTTATCAGATCTGTGCTCTCCCAGTCCATTCCGAGTTCTCAGTTTGATATCTCCTAAGAGAGTATGGGGTGTTTTCGTGTACTTCTTGCTTGCAAAGACTGGCAAAAAAAAATACTGGCTTCTGGACACGTCTAGAACACACTGGTTTGATGTTTTGAGGCTCGTGTGCTGATTGGGAAGCCTGTCTGGGAGCACAGGGCTGAAAATGCTCCTCATAGTTGCATGTTTGTGTCTACGTAAGACTTGGCGTCTTTGAACCTACAGCAGTTCCCGATGTAACTTGATCAAGATGAGGGACTAGCTAAAAACAGAAATAAAGATGATTTCAGGGGAAGTCCTAGAAACATGACAGATATTTAGGGTATGTTTTTAGCTACACAAACTTTCATTTAAATCTGTGCATGTCTCTACTGAAGCTCAAGGATTTAATAACGCTGAGAATTATTATATTTGATCTAATTCTGTGATTGGTATTTGACTTCCGTTTGCCTTCCAGGAGAGCCATCTGCTAAAGCAGAAGTTTGTAGTTTATCTTGTTTGCTAAAGCTGTCTGTTATGATGCATTAAAAAAAAAAGTACATTGAAACCTCTCTTCCTAAAGAGGGCCTGTAGTTTGTGATCAATCACAGTAACTTCCATCACAGTAACTTGAGAAAAATATTGATTTTGGGAACCTGTTAAAATTGCTCATTAGATTTTTTGCTTGTTTGTTTCTTTCATCTCATTTTAGTCACAAGGTGTCACCAATAGAAGAGCTTCTGAAGCTTTGCAATCTGCACTCCTGCCAGACAAAACAGTGGTCCCTGTTTCCCTGGTCTTCACATGAGGAAAGGGCCTGTGCTGGAATCCAAAAGAGCCAGAGACGCCGTCAGGGAGATCATCCTGTTGTGGTGCGCAGCGGAGGTGACTTCTCCGTGGTTTAGCTTGGGCTGCCATCAAGCACAGACTTCCCCTAGGTGGGAGCACTTGCCCTCTTGCTCTTCAGCACTGCCGCCCCAGACCCTGTGGACCCTGCGGAGCAGCAGCCGAATGGAAGCACTGGGATTTGGCCCAGGTGGCCCCGTCCCCCAACACTGCCCTCCCGCCACGGACAACTCCATCCTCTCAAGACACATCGTGCTTTGCAGACATGAGTTAGTTGCATTTCAAATTTTTATGAAATTTGCTTGATTTTTTTTTTAAATACAATGTTGTCAAAGAAAAATGAAGTTACAATATAAAATCACAGAAAAGAAAAAAAAAACCAAATGTGTAAATACAACTCTTCTTATTAGAAAAGGCAGTGCCAGGGGAAGGCTTGGGAAGCAGTTTGTTTTAAAAATAGATATAAACTTAAAGCCATTCATCATATTCACTCCTTTTAGGGTTCAGCTAAACCATACAGGGTATTGCACCAGCACATATAAGAGAGAAAAGGGGAGATAACACTAAACTAATCTTCTAAGGGCACAGTTTGTTTAGATGTACACACAGAAACAGCCCGTTTTCATGCCTTCCTTGCATGTTCATAAATAAAATTACCAAAACATTTGTTGCCCAACAATTTGAAGATGATTTTGTGCAAAACCAGAACAACAACAACAACAATGAGCCCCTTACAAACAAGCAGTGCTCTTTTGCTTGCTCCTGCCTTTTGACTCGACCCTCTGATACACTGTATCATAATAAACTTACTTGTGCTACTGTACTGCTTAATATACAGCATCACCATCATAAATAGCAAAACTCCAGATCCAGGAAACAGAACCACTGCCACCGGCAGTGCCTCATCATGTGGTACAAACCACTCTCGAGAGATAGGTAGATATATTCAACAAAGGAAAAGAAATACAGGCACAACCACAGGCAGGGGCATGTGCATGTCAGCGAGAAAAAAGTGACACAGGACGTCACACACGGGTGTGCATACAAATGCAACGGCAGTGAACCCACCCAGGAATCAGAAATTATACTGAAAAAAATGATATTTTCTTAAATCTCTCTTTAAAGGCTACATCCAGGACATTTTTAAACTTTACCAGAGCTATGCCTGTTCACATGAATGATGAGTGTGGTTTTACTTGTGTTTTTACTTTTTTTTCTTTTAGGTAAAAACAAGCTTCCAAAGAAGCCCTCCCACAAAATGAAGGATTTAAAAAAAAACTGTGGCATGGCATGTATAGTGGCCTAACCCTATGGGCAGAAGTAGTAAAGGCAGCGTGTTTCTCTACAGTCTTATCAGATGTCATGGAAGAGGAGTTAGGAAATTCCCAAGTCCCTTTTTGGTCAGATCCACTTGAAAGGTGAGAGGAGGGAAGAACGGATGAATTTATCCTTGCTAACTGTGGAAAGTTGTTTAAAGTTTTTTTGAAAACTAAAAATCTCATCACCGAAAGCCATTTGCTGTGCAGGTCTTGTGTGTGTCATGCCTGCACAGCGTCAAGTGCTGCTTCCACGTAGCGTGTGCAGCCTCTTTGCAAGCCGGACTGCTAAGAGCCCTGATGACGGTACCATCCCAGGGGCACAAGAGCAGCCACAGATCTTCTGTGGCCTTCCCCTCCATGCTGCCTTTGGCTGGAAGGCATCAAGCTGCAAGGTCTCCTTTGGCTCCTAGCTGTAGCCCTGTGGGAGGGAGCAATGCTCAGAGTGGGGCCTGTGCTTTACACCAGTCCCCACACACAGTTTTTTGGTGCTGTGCTATCCTACCTGTCTGTGCTAAAACCTTTCTTTTCACTCCTGCAGGTGGACGCGTCAGCACGGGGATGTTCTTGGCGCGCAGGGTTGGTACCTGGTGGCGACGCTACTAACTGCGCGCGGGAGCAGTGCCCACCCGAGCGGTGCTGCCACCACTGGGCACGGGGCCGCGGTCAGTGCAGAAAAGGAGAGCGATCTCAGGACCTGTGCTGGTAGCCCGGCCCTGCAGCAGCAGCGGCAGCAGCAGCGGCAGCAGCAGCAGCAGCTTTCCTCTCACTGCAGCCTTGCTCCCAATTTACACCTGCCCAAGTGAAAGCAGAAGGAGGAACTCTGTGTGCTTGTCATACAAATGTATATTAAATATAGCTAAGCACATCAGGCCAAATTGTCCTAGCTACAAGGGTTCTCAGGTCTATGAGGTCTCTTGCAATATATATATATGTGTATGTGCTTTCAAGTGTTTCTAATAGAGACCCTGTCACTGTGTTACACAATTCTGCATCTTAGTGGCTCTGTGATATTGATCAGTGGACACTATCCACTTCCTAAAGTAGCGCGGTAATATTTATACATTAAATAGGCTAATTGGATGGATTATTTTTACTTTTATTTTATTTTTACAAATGTTGCTGGGAAATATTCCAGCCCTGCTAAGAAAGGTTTATGCAGCTGCACAAATTTCTCTGTTGTTCAATCTTAAACCAGAAGGGTGTTCAGGGAGAGGAATGAGCTATTTGGAAGAGGAAGTTAAGAAGAAGTTAAAAAAAAAAGCTTTTTTTTTTTATATATCAGCCGTGTTTGGGATTAAAATCTATTATTTTCATTGCAAACCAAAGTTAAAATGTCTGCAGCAGAATGCACCACAGAGAAGACGCTCGGTGGATTTTATTGGACTCGGCAAAGTGGTACCTTCTCTGATCTCTGTTCAGCAAAACACTGAATAGTTAACCCAAAGCATAGTTCTGCTGAAGTAAATATAACTTAACGCTGCAGGGCTTGGTCCCTCAATAAACACAAGCACCAGGAAAGGGGGGAAAGCTGCAAGTTTTGCCTGGGGGGGTTTAATTCAGCTCAGTGATTTAAGAATGAAGTTATGTGCAACATGTCCAGCTAGAGCCACCACATCTGCCAGAGGACTTTTTTTCTGTGCAAGCATAAATGGGAATCTCTCACATGTAAAATAGGGACACCAAGATATTTTCCAGGCAGTTTGATACGATGAAGGATGTGTGTAAGGAGACACAGCCTGCACATACTGGTAGCTAGTGCTTTCCCCGACTGTACATCATACTTGACTACAACCTAAAAAAAATTAAATACATCATAGCTGTTGTTTATGCAGAGGGAGGAGGGGTTTTTTTTTCTGTTTAAAGAAAAGGGGAGTTTTATTGGATAGGGAGATAGATAAAACATTTACTTAATGAGAAACAAAAAAGAGGCAACAAAGCCCTTTTCTATACATTAAATGCAATCTATACTTTACAGGGTGTTTACAAGGGTGTTTCCTATGTCTTTCAGCTACCTGCTTTCCTTCCTCATGGCAAATAAGGCATGTCATGACACCAGTACACGCAGCACCCTTGCATGTGGAAACGTTCTGCCTTTCACTGCCAGAAAAACTCAGGACTCAATGGCTGGGTCGCATCCCAGCCACCCGCAAAGTAATCTAGCATGGGGCCCTCCATCTTTCCTTGAGTTTAATCTTCTTAAATGAGCCAAATAATACCAGGAAGCCAGAAAATATGCATGTGGTGCAAGAGCCCCGTGCTCAGGCCAGAAAGTCAGGCCCCTTGTGGCCATGGTGCTCTCACCTGTGCTGTGCACTCCGTGTGGGGGGACGAGTTTGGGCAAGGCAGGTTTGCAGGTAGCAACAGTAAAAGGAAAGGGCCTTCACCTACATGACTACAAAAGCTCCTACTTACATTACTAAAAGTTTTTGGTGGCCAAATGTTTTCAATAGAAACTTTAATACTCGTTTTTAGAAAACTGAGTTGCAACGCATGCTACCAAAAGGCAAATCTTTTCTTGTGGGAGAAGATGTCTGAATGTTTTTGGTGGTTTTGTTACTTGTACTGTCCTCTAGACTTGTGCTTTGTTCCTGGTGTTGCTCGTGCAGCCGCTGAGGCTGGATCCATGCTGGGGAGGTTTTAGCTCATGTGGAAACGATGCTCCCCTCGGGTTATGTGGGAAGAGAATTCATACCTGTCCTGGCTGTGGTAGCCACACATGTTGCATTCAAAAGGGTCGCGGAAGCCGTGGCAGCCCATGTGAATCGTGTACATCACGTGGTCCAAGAAAAGGACTCGACAGTGTTCGCACTTGTAAACTTTCACCTGCTCCCCGTTGCTGCTGATCACTTTGAAAGCATCCTGGGAATTGTCAGTACCTGCCCTCAAGACATCGTATTGCCTGTTCTCTTCCTTTATAGATAGGCCATTTCTGGCGTGGGGACCTATGTGGTTTGTCAGGTAAATTAAACCACTGCGCTCCTCATTATTGCTCTCTGTATCCGTTGAGTCTTGGCAGCTGTTGCTGGGAGAGGCATCCCGCTCGGAGGAGACGGACTTGGCTTTGGAAAGCAGCAATAAGTTTTCCACCGCGCTGTCCTGAGCTGCATGGTTGGAGCGAGTCTGATTGTCCCCAAGAGGTTTGTGGAGCTGATACATGGAGCTGATGACAGGCACCACCTCGGAGCCACCCGGCGGAGTCTGCACGAGGGGGCGCAGGGACTCTGCCCCCAGGTAGCTGATGGCATTATTAATGGCCTGATCTATAACGTGCGTCTGCATTAGCTCATTCTCCTTCTCATAGTTGGCCGTGGCATCATAGGGAAGATCAGACAGACATTTTTCGCCTGCATTGGGAAACAGACAAGAGTTACATAGTTGCTTGCTGCTTAATTAAGGAGCTGAATAGCACGGATTAATAAAACAAGAAAAAACAGAGCTTAAAAGAGTTTGCCAAATCCACATTTCAGGTTCACCTATAGTGCTCATAGTTCCCTAATACACCTGGTCACAGGACTGGTTGGTGTTTTTTTTTTTTTTTTTTTTTTTTTAAACCTGCGAAATAATTTGTGGCTTTTGGAAAAGCATATGAGAGAAAAGAGATTTTTGAAATAATCACGTGAGAACTTGTGGGGCTTAGGAGTCACGCATCTCATCCTTCCCTTCCTAACAGGATTCGCTCCCTGCTCTCCCTCCCTGCACTATGGGATCTTGGCCGTTCGGAAAGACCAGGGCAGCTACAGGTAGCCTGGCCTCTAGCTTCAGAGCCTGGGGCACAGTATCAATTTTATCATAAAACGCTAAATTTTTAGACTGAAGCGTACATGTTTCAGCTTGAGACATTCAGTTTCCTACAAATACCTCACATCAGTAATGTGCACATAAATCACCTGGGGAAAAATCAAGCTAATCAAAAACATATTTTTTTTTTATATTGCCACCCCTCTTTTTCTAAATGCCATACGTTAGAAGCTCACTTTTTTTTTTTTTTTTTTTTTTTTTTTTTGTCAAAAAGTATAAGCTGCAATAGCAGCCAAGAAGCATGGAAAACATTTAATTGCATGTGTAGTTGGAAGATGATACTTTTCCAGTCAGGTCACAAGTCACTTATGGAGTAAGATTACTTGTTACTTAGAATTTTGAATCCCTTAAAAAAGGGAAAGCTGTACTTTTATTTTTTTATTAATCAGATAGCACTAATGCATTTCTAGCTGGACACCTCAGTATTGAATGCTGAGTATCACTAGTATTTCTGAAAATTTCTCAATATTTAGGAACAAGCAAAATATCAAAAGTAGGAGTTGGGAGGGGAAAGAAGAAAGAATTCAAAACAAGATGCTGATTTTATGATCCTGAACAAATAATATTTGTAAAACATCAACATTATTATCAGGTCTCTAATAAATCTACGCAAACTCAAAGGGATGAGAAATTCCAAAATGTTCCCTACATTTACTACGAATAGCACAATATTTACAGCCTGGATCAGTTAGCTCTGCAGGTTTGGGGAAATTCAGGGGAAGCCAGAAACACCTCTAGAAGGTCTGCAGTGCTGTCATTGTTTCTTAGACAACATGACATTTGCTTGTCAAAACTTAAAAAGGAAATGTCCCCCCTCCTCTTTCCTAAAATTCCCAGCATATATATGATCCTATAAAACCCAACTTAATTTGTCAATTTTTACATGGAAAATTTACTAGGAGTGCTGCAAAATTAATTCAGCAACAGTTTCCCACCTATTTTTTACCCCCCAAAAACATTCAAAGTCCCTGAAGAGCAAGAGCAAGTGAAGGCTTTTGGCATCAAGTCTTGCAGGGTCGGGGCTAAAGGGCAGGAAGTCCTGCTATCTACATTCTCCAGAAAACATGCTTACACATTAGTTTGTTCATGCTCTACAAGCAAGGAAAGAAACTACACTCTTAGGATTGCATAAGTGTCTCACGGGACGTAGAGTTACAGGCATCTTCTAGCTCCTACAGTGCGTGACCTGCTACCTCTTCCCATTTCCTTTTCCTATATTCTGCCAATTTGAGCACCCTACCAGTGGGGTGCTTTTTTTTTCAGATTTATCCTTTCTAATGCTATAGTTTTTAGGCAGAGTTTAAGGTTGAAGTTTCAAAACAGCCTGTGAAAAAGCTCCTGGGTATTTAGAAAAACTCTCTTAATACTAATCTATTTCTTTTACTCAATGAGGGAAAAAGCAAGGTAAAAATAATTTGTATTCCACGTGCGCTGTGTATCACCGAAACGTTGGACTGCTTTTCATTATACACAACATTTTGGGCATCCAGAAGGCATAATTTTAATAGCTATTTCTTAGCTGGTATTTGCTTTATGTAGCATAACTAGTTGACGGACAAAGAGAATCAACCACTCATAGGAAAAATTTGTTTCCTAGGCAGGTCTGTTTGAAACTCACACAAACTGGAGGTACGCTGCTATCATTTCTGTATCTGGGAAAAGCAGATAATACTTGCACTCATTAAAAATAATAGCTCATTTTTGTGGTTATTAGAGCATAAGTAAATTAAACTGCTAATGGTTTGTGGCACTTGCAGCTTCGCACTGTTCAGGGTTCTGTAGTGGGTACTGAGGTAGGAACTGCAAATGCACTTGACTGCATGAGGGCTTTTTCATTTTCATCCCCTCTGTTTTCCCTGGGCCCTATTGTTTTAACATGCTAAATGTGTCCATTTCCCTTGCAGTTTTCACTCTTTGGTCCAAAAGGTCCAGTTCTGCTTTCACCCTTGAGAGCTATTCCGGTTTGGAAAGCAGGTTGCCCCATGAAAGGGCTGCAAGAGGACTTTTATTGTCAAAGAATTTTACAGGCTTAGTTTGGTGAACAGCCTCGATTTTGAAAGGTAACGAATTTAGCTGTGAGACCACCATGTGGAGCAGCAGAGAGGCTTCCTCTGCATGGAGGATGCCACGTGCTCCTTCTCCCTGGAATTCAGCATGGGCACTGGGGCCACCGGTGGTCTCCAGGCCTGCAGCCTCAGCCTTGTGTTCATCAGGAATTTCTCTCTTACATGAAGCAGCAAAGGAAAGGATTTGGGGGCACTTGTTTGTCAGAGAAGTCTCTCTTTTTGAAGACAGGCAAATTTCCATAAATATCTGTTGTGAGTGGGTTGTCTCGTCCTATGCCACACCCTGACAACTAACCGACAGGAAACTCTGCCCTCCTGGCTTGTAGCTCAACTGCCTCTCTACCGTTTCACCGTGCACAAAGAGAAAAAAGCTACTCCGCACCCACAGCTACATTGCATATAGGCTACTTGCGGGTATTCTTTTTTAATTTTTAATGCTTCTGATCTTGCTGGGGTTTACACAGAATAGGATTTTTTGCCTTTCACCCTCAGTCACTAAGGTGTCTAAATGAATCTGTTCTGTCTCCTGTAGTCAATGTATTTTTGCTGACTACTGCTCCTTCCTTCATTTGTAAGTAAGTGCTGGCATTTCTTAATCTTGACCATTTCCTACAGCTGTTGCTTTTCTACTTGAAGGAAATCTTTGACTTTCATTTCAAATTTTTTATTCTACCTCCTTTTCCTCATCCTAGAAATACTGATCTTCCTTTCACCTTTATGTCCTTCTTAAAGGAAGTATATTTGGTATTCTTGTCCCATAAAGTGGTGTTTTTTGCCTTGACATTTGACTGAAGACCTTCTTAATGTATATATTTTTTAAAGACTTAGCTTTTCTCAAATCAGCTCCTACAGGAGCATATTATAAATGAATATAGAAAGAATTAAAAAAAAAAAAAAAGCTACTTGTGAGCGTGTCACCTCACCTCCCATGTTCTGATTCATTTAAGACTAATTTGACATAGCTGATAAAATATTGTCTGTGTTCTGACCATTACAGAACTGATCCAATCATAACTTGGTTCAAGGCACACCAAATAGAACAAAATACGTAATAGCCTCCGTTTTAATCTTGCTAAGGCAAGGTAATATCTACTAAGAAGGACAAAATGGGGTCATTAAGTTATTTTTCACAGCTGGAGTGTTGCACTGCTTATAGGATGCACCCAAAGATCTTTTCTCTTGTGTCTTGTTCTCAGATCCATGTACATTTATTTGCTTACTCATTATGGCCTAGAAAAGTATACAGTCTTTATGAAAGAGTGAAGAGGATTGTCCAGCCTATGCTCAGCTATTCACAAATGCTTTACATGTACCACAGAATAAGCACAAATCTGGATCTCATTCAATAAATCAGTAAAAATAACCCTGAACTTGCGATCAAATGCTTTCTCACTAAGAAACCTGTATTCCTAGGGTAATCTTGAGGTTATTAAGGCAACCTCAAGAACCTAACCAGATGTTCTAAAGATCTGGTTCAGAAGCAGTAGAAAAAGATAAGAAGTCTTAAAATAGATCTCCAGATGTGGCAAATTAAATTTATGAAAATGTATACCGGGGAAATATTATTGTTTCCCCCCAACACATACTTGCTTCTATTCAGATAAATACTGCTAATTTAATAAAACAAGTAAAATCATAAAACAAGAGTGAAAATTCTGTGAGAAGCTTTTATTTTAGGATTTTGTTTTGCTCTTTATTTTTGGTTTTTTTTTGTTTGTTTGTTTGTTTAGGAGACAGCAAACGTTTAACTCTTACCAACAAATTTCTGAGGCATAGAGCTCTTACGTTTGGCGACGTTACTTGCTAGTCTATCCAGCACGAGGGATCTTTCTGACCCTATCTTGCACAGGTCTTCAGCCATTTCACTCTGGCTAGTTTCCTCTTTTATGGCTGAAATCAAATGACATCAGAAGGGTTAGGCATGCTTGTTCCAGTTTAATGGAACCAAGTCTTCAGGTTATTATTTCTTAGCCAGGTCATGATTTCTTATCGTCTGTTAGCTCCTAGCCAGCTGGAAGCAGGAGCTCACCCCTATGGACACAGGCCAGTTCTCACTCCTTACAGCAGCCACCATTGTGCACTAATCCATTTGCATGCTCGCGCTTCCCTCCTTGAGGGCATAAAAATAAGATGCAGGTGGAAGGTGTCAGGCTGCAGGCACACAATCCCGCCGCGCTTGTGCTGCTCCTCCCAGCCCGCCCTGTCCCGCTGCTGTAACAGCAGGGAAACCTACGGCTCCCATATCCATAAACATCTGTATGTGCTACGCCAACCCTCCTCCCCCCCCTTTTTTTTTTTTCCCCTAATAGATATTGTCATACTTTCTTGATGCACTTCAGACCTGTAAAAAACAGTTTGGGCTAAATTGCTAATCACACTTCCCTACTGGAGCACTTACTTCTAGTCAAATGTGTTTTCTAACCTCCTGCTGCTGCTGAGACCCTTTGGAAGTAGGAAGGAACTTAGCAAAGGGAGTCTTGCTAAGAAGAGGCTCTAAGAAAAGGAGGATCTATAAGGCCTCCTTTTCTTAGGCAAAGAAGGCAAGTATGAAAATACATCGTAAACGCAAGGGCTCTGCGAAATGTATAGGGAAGTATCTCTGACTTCCACCATTTAAAGAAAACACCATATGTGTTGAGAGCACTGCACAAGTCATTCTCTTGAGAGGGAAAGAGAGGTGTGGGGGGGTTAATTTTATTCGGGCCTGCTCCTAAGGTATAGATATTCTACCCGAGCTTGTGCATTGGTGTTAAAGTGTGATGAAAAAGCTAATTTGTGGATGTTGATTCTGCAAAGTATTTCAGTTAGGTGAGCCACTTCTTTGCTACCTGTTGCTGCATGCACCTGCTGCAAATGTTTGTCTCATCACTGCAGCTTAGCTCTGCATTCACTCCATTTAGAGGTGGGACAGGTTCACAGAGCCCGCTTCTCCGGTACCCGGCTGCTTCCCAACAGTCAGAGCCGCTACCCTGACGGCTTCAGGAGAGGAACATGCAGCTCCTGTGCAAGGCAATTTTGGCAATTTGTCCTTGTCATTTTGCAAGCATGACTGCAAAAATTTTCTTGCTCCTGAAAGAGGAAGCTCTTCCGGACAGCTGAAAAGAGCAAGGCGGGTATGGCCGAAAAGAACATCCCCGCAGCACCGAGCCGAAGAGCGCAGCAGCAGCTTTTGTGTCGCTGCTGCGGCACAATGTACTGCAGGGACACCGCGAGGGGCGACATTAGTCCTCAGCCTGTTAAGATGTTAAAGATTTGAGACCGACACAAAATGTGGATAGAATTTGGTAGCAAAACATGCAGGGTGCTAGAAAATATTGATGGCATCTAGTCTTCATTAACCAGGCAGGTACCCGCACCTTTTGCTATCGCAGGGGGAGATAACAGGGAGTATTTTACAGTAGCCAGTTGAAAAGTGAAAAGAAAAAGCCATAAAATATGCAGTTATAAGCTGAAAGGATCGAGAAGTAACTGTTTAGGATATAACAACGTTCCATTGCAAATCAGTTCCAGACAGGGTAAATTACGGCTGTGATATCAGTCAAACTTTTAATATTGCAAATTTTAAAACTGCAATAAAAAAGGGGAAAAAATGAATTACATACTAATTTCCAGCCTCCGCAACAGCGAACACAAGAAATTTGCCACCAACCTGGTAACTATTTGTCTGTAATTTGGCTGCTGAAAACTGGAAAAAAATACTCATTTTATCTTTCCAAATGAAAATCCACAAGTTCTTGAAGAATTGTAATTGATCTTTTTAAAACTTAATAAACTTTTTCTTCTCTGTTATTTCATGTAGATATTAGAAAGACCTCATCAAGCTTCTACTGAACTCAACTGAAAACTCCAACTCTGAGAAGAACTGCATAAGAATGATGAGATGCTAGTTCTCTAAAGTAAGAATTTTACCATTTAATTCATTGGTTACTGAATTTCAGGCTGAATCTCCTCCTCTTATGGAAAGCAAACGCAAAGTTAAAATATCATATGTCTTGTTCCCTTCCTTATTCCTCTTTCCTGGTTCTTTTCTTTATATAAGTACTTTTCCTATAAGCTGAAGGAAAGCTTTTTCTAATTTAGATTCTTTCATTTGACTTCTTTTTTTCAATGAGCATTGCACAAAATATTTTTAAAAAGCTATAAAAAGCAATCCTGCTGCAGCAGAATCCCAAAGCTGATGCTTCAACAGATTTTTTTGTATCGATGTTTCTGAGTCTGAAAAACAAAAGGGACCTATTTATGACTTTTTAGTTCCATATCACACCTTGAAATACCATGAAAACTGTAGTAGTTCTCGCAAGTAAGCTCTACGTGCTGTTCTAAATATAAAAGAGATGTATATAAAAATTCCAGGAGGACACCATTGGAGGCTGCACCATTGCATTGTGCATTTTCCTCTTGTATTATAAAGGAAATCATGTGAACAGAGAGAAAAGTATGTATAGTCAGGACTACTCTGTTTGCAATGAGGGAGAATAGATTGTTTAAAAAGCAAAATAGTAAGAAAAAAAATGCTGGTCAATTTTGTTCTTAGAAACATCAAGAACTGTTTTATTAACTGGGTAGTAATTCTTTTTTCTCTTTTAAGACTAAAATCTAGGGGCTAAAACAGAATTTAATCCCTTCATTTTGTTTCTGATTTGAAAGATGCATGATACTAATAGAAATATGTACAATACTTTCTGTATATGCAAGGGATATATTCTTCAAATATATTCTCCCAAAGCATTCATGAATTCACCAAGTTTCCACCCCACTGACAGATACTCAGTCCTCAACTACTGTAAACATCTTTTTATTTTCTGTCATGTTTTGCTATAACCGAACTTTCATCTCTAAAATTTGTGAATTATTTCTTATTAGAGTTCATGACTTTTATTGCTCACTAAGATTTTAGTGGTAGTTTAGATAGTCATTTGCACCCAGCCTGGTGTTTTGATTGCTGATGCTTGAAACTCATGTGGTAGACACTGAAAGTTTTAATCCCAGACAAAATATTTGCTTCTAAATCCTATCACCTCTTTGAGGAATAAGTGTTGATGCCTACAGTATATCACTTAGAGCTTTCTATTTATATATTATCCAGCCCCTCAGTAAAATTAGAAGGGGTGCTGCTCTAACACGTTGTCTGTCAGCAGAATCTCAGCTGCATTCACTGCTATCATTATGTGCATATACTTTACATTATCTGATAACATGTAAAAACATATTCAGGTTCTGTCTAGATATTCAATATTAAATGAGGCATCACTGCAAATAGGTCAGAAAGAACCTTCCATTTTGATGTTTGACAAACTGAATAAAGGATACTGACAGGATCAAGAAGATATGCAAGAAATGTAACTTACTGGATGGGCTACAACCTTAAAAATCTACCACAGGTGCTGGCTCTTGTACTTGTGTGTCTGCAATGCAGTTCTGTATGGCTACTTACTGTGATCAAACCCACACATATGGGGCTTTTATTTAAACAAGAAAATAAATAAGATCCACTTTTTTTAACTTTCTGAGCATAGTTTTAGATTCTGCAGTGGGTGGACTTTATCTCTGTAACAAGCCAAGTCTCTCAGAGAAGCTTGACCTCTCTGTCCCACAAATTTGTTTGCATGGAAATTTGTTTGTTAAAGAAGCTGGACTGGACTGTCTCAATCAAAGGGGCTAAATTAAATCCCTCTGCCTCCCTGCCCTCTCGCTTGGAAGCATGTAATCAAAGATAGATGGCTTGTCCTTGTCCTGGGAATTGGTCTCATGATTCAAGGAAACCCATTAAGCTGTGCCTGGGAAGGGGCAATATAAGGAGATACATGGTGCAGAAGATTCTCCAGCCCCAGGACACTGATATGAACCATTTATTAGGAATACATCCACAAAAGTATTGTAGCACAGGACTCGAGCAAAACCAGAAGGTGCCGAGATGTAGCCACTCTTTGGTCTTGAGATGGTGAACAGAAAGGTTCCAGGTCTTGCAAGTGTTTTGCAATATACCTAAGCTGTACTTTGGCTTTTTGTTTGAGCTAAGCGAAGCACAATAAAAGCCAAACATTTATATGCAGTATCATATACGTGCATGTGTGTGTATTTAACATTCTCCCTCCCTAAAACAGAAGATGTCTTATAGAGTACTACTGTTCCTTCAGCACCCCTTTTGCTAAGCACATGTGAGGAGAGTAGGAGAGGCACTTCTGCTGCATGCTGTTACCTGAATAAAGGCTGCTTGAGATGCTCATGGTCTGCAGGTAGTTATGACAGCGCTCTTTATGTTCTTCCAAAGAGCTGCGCTGCTTATAGCTGCGACCGCAGTATCCACACTTATGGGGTTTGCCAACTGCATCAAATACAAGGGAAAGATTCAAACTAGGTATTCAACAATATATTAACAATGATAAAACAACAACAAGAAGAAAAACACCCCAAGGAAACCCACACTGTCATGAGCTGAAGACATAGTTTGGCATTTAGAAAAATAATGGAAAGACAGCTGCAGGTATCTTTTCATCAACAAGGCAGTTCTGTGGGTGCTGCAAGCTGATTTCAGGTGATTCACATCAGATAAAGATTGCGACCTTAAGTCTTCAAAAACAGAGTCTGCAAGAGCTGGAAACCGAGACACCTTCAAAGATCTGAGTGAAGATACTCAGAAACCTTGTGGCTACAAGGAGGGCCAGCAATAAAAACAGTTTTTGTAGGCAGACACCTAACTGCCACTGGAGGTTAATTCTGCAAGACAGACACAGTTCAACCCCTTGAGTAGAGCGTTAGATTTCACAGGCTTTCTTGTTCTCTATTTCTGTAAATTCAAGAGAAATGGCATGACTAAAGCTTTTCTATATTACGACGACTGAGTTTCAGGCAGTTCCAGGAATTTCACAGTAAAAAATATGGTTTCATGGACTTCTGGACCTAAATTTTCTGTCTCAACATGAAAACACTGTCAGTTTTTATATGACTTCATAGTTTTAGATGGATGCACAACCTAACCTTTGAATATTTTTTACAAATCCAACTTCTATTATATTATTGGAACTAATCAAAGCCAGTATTACAGTGTTCTGCTACCTGGAAAATCCTAAGGATAGTTTCATGTACACCTGAAAAATTGCGATTAAAATTGCTCTGCTACTAAAATCAATAGGGGAGCGGAATTTTAAACATATGCTTTCCTGAATCAGATCAGGATCTGCAAGGAAGTGAGGATATCTGGAACAGAGACATCATTTAATGAATGTTAGAATTGCCTTAGTTTTGTGCCAGGCACAGACCTCATTTGTCAAGCTCCCCTTGCACTACCCAGCTACTGTCCCAAAGCCAAATTTCACATGCAAATTTAGTGGCATTATTCCTGCAAGTTTGCCTTGGTTGTCTCCTGTCCAAATGACAACCTGCATTTCCCACTTAGCTGGAGAGACTGTATGAGGCTACAGGCAGACCAAAAAGTCTGTTAGAGGTGCTAAACTGGACTTGTTTCACAGAGGTTTGTGACTAGGGCTTTTATTCAAACAGTGAGAGGTTCACATTGATAGAAAAGCCCAAGTATCATGTTTATTCAGATCTCTATATTACTGTTGACAGAAGATACTGAGCACCTCTAGTTGAGTCCTGTAATGCAGAGTGTCATCTCTCAACACACCCGTAAAAACAAGGCCCACAGCCAACAACTGCTAAGCGCTGTAGGTCGTATTCATTCCTTATGCAGAGAAGCGCAACCAGATCGAAGAGTGTTGAGATTTCCTGACCTAAAACCTTGAAACTTCATGGCCGTGTGAGCTCGGTCAGGGTGAGGACTCCCCCGAAGGGCCACCACGGTGGCCTGTCACCTTCGCTTACCTGAGTGAGTCCTCAGGTGGCCTGTGAGGGCATCCCTGCGGCGGCAGGCATAGTTGCACAGGTGGCATTTGAAGGGCTTCTCCCCCGAGTGCAACTTGATGTGGCGAAGGAGGTTGCCCTTCTGCGTGAAGGAGGCTCCGCACTGATTGCACTGGAACGGCCGTTCTCCTGTGGGGAGAAGGAGCAAACGTGTGAGGACAAAATAACACACACGCGGGAACAAGGGGAAGACTTCAGTGAGAAAGTTGTCTTCTCCCTGCTGCTCTGTGACTTCCACCGGCTGCAGGTTTGATATAACATGAGGCTTTCAGACTAAACCTGCCAGTTTCTTAATGCTTCACTGGCTGGGTCAATTTGATCTGAAAATCTAATTTTTTTTTTCTAAATCAGAATGGCACATCACAATGCAAATTCAAACTCATTTAAATAAAGTGACTGCAACATTTTGTGTTGAAGAGCCACTCTTCCTGATCAGCAGTTTTGGAATAAACCAATATCCAATTTTGCATGTTGTGGCATTTGGTGGGGTTTTTAATGTGGCTTTTTTCAAAGGGTCTTTAAAATATGCCACTGAAGCAGCAAAATAAAAAGGAAACTCATTAAAAATGCATTTCAGGATCACAAGTTCATTTCAGCGTTACATTCTTATATTTAAATGAAAGGCACTTCATTATAACAGTTATAATAACTTCTTTTCATTTACATTTTCCCTGTATTTTCCCTTTCAATTTCTTCTCCATTACCTGTCTGTCCCTAAGCAGCCAAATCAGGAAAGAGACAGAGAAAGCGAGCGAAAGCGAGCGAGCAAATCACCTAAGTTGAGACAGAGCAGAGGAAACCCGGTGCTTCCGTGCTCAAGTCCTGCTTCAAGTCAGGTATGATCGGAGGACGTGCAGGAACGGGCCCTGCTCTCCACCACTCTGGGAGGACACGGGAAAACTTTGCTCCTGCCGGCTAGCAAAGCAGAGCAGAGCATTGGGCTGCCCTCGCTGAAGTTAATACAGTGCTTGGCTCTCGTGGCTGCTAGAAGAGGATTGATGTGCTCATTTGCTCTTTTATTTTGGGTTTAAGGCAGAGGCGGGCTTTTCTTAAGTCGCTGGGAAAGAGAAGTTGTCCTCACTTGCACCAGGCAGGAACATAGGACACTATTTATACATGTAAAAACTCCAACAACAGGCACCTCTCCTGCAAGCCCTTTTCTTCTAAGAGACATAGCCCTTGACCAAGTCCAGCCGGCCAAATTCTAGTTCTCTTAGGCATAAATGTAATCTGCTACAGTAATTATAGTATAGCTGCAGTATTCAAAATACTTCAGGGATGACCTGTTTTCGCTTTTGATCTTCTGTAGGTAACCATAATATTCAATAAAAATTCCAGGGCAGAAGTAAAAACTAGAAGTTAAAAAATGTAAAGAACAAAACCCTAGAAGTTGAACTATCCCTTTCTTCTCTCTCCCTTGATTATCCTTGATTATTTTGCACATATCAGGCCAGGTTGTATGCATATATGTGCCCATGATCGTTCTGGGGAGGAATAACCCCAGACACCAGTACAGGCTGGGGATGGACCTTCTGGAGAGCAGCTCTGCGGAGAAAGACCTGGGTGTCATGGTGGATGACAGGTTGACCATGAGGCAGCAGAGTGCCCTCGTGACCAAGAAGGCCAATGGGATCTTGGGGTGCATTAAGAAGAGCGTCTCCAGCAGGTCGAGGGAGGTGATCCTGCCCCTCTACTCAGCCCTGGTGAGGCCACATCTGGAGTATTGCGTCCAGTTCTGGGCTCCACAGTACAAGAGGGATGTGGAGCTGCTGGAGAGAGTCCAGCGCAGGGCCACAAGGATGATCAGGGGCCTGGAACATCTGCCCTATGAGGAGAGACTGAGGGAGCTGGGCCTGTTCAGCCTGGAGAAGAGAAGGCTGAGAGGGGATCTAAACAGTGTCTATAAGTACCTCAAGGCAGGGAGTGAGGAGGATGGTGCTGGTCTTTTTTCAGTGGTGGCCACCGACAGAACTAGAGGTAATGGCCACAAACTGAAGCACCAAAAGTTCCACAGGAACTTAAGGAAAAATTTTTTAACAGTGAGGGTGACAGAGCACTGGAACAGGCTGCCCAGAGAGGTTGTGGAGTCTCCTCTCTGGAGATCTTCAAAACCCCCTTGGACGCAGTCCTGTGCCACCTGCTCTAGGTGACCCTGCCTGTGCAGGGGGGTTGGACTAGATGACCTCTAGAGGTCCCTTCCAACCTTCACCATTCTATGATTCCTTACTTTTGGATAATGCGGAAGGAAAGTAGAGGCCTCATCCCAAGGGAAAAATCTGCAAACGCTACTGTATCAGGGCTGGCCACTCCAACAGTCAGCTGACAGTAAAACGGATGTATTTTATGGCAAGAAATATTCATGAATCTATTTCACGGCAAGATTTCCCTTCTTCACCTTCTGATTTTGGAGACAATTACTCCCTGCGAAAGATATTTTTCAGAAACGGACTGAAACAGTGATAAGTCAGCTCGTAAGGAGGGACACAAATGCAGAAGAGGTGGTTAATTCTTCCTAGGCAGCTTTTCCAGCATTCATTTGAGGTCTTTTTACTCTGAGCAGCACCAGAGGAGAGAACAAGGACTGTAAAAGGATGCTGGGAGATGCACGTCACGGAAAGTGAGGACGTGGAGCTCCAGCCTGCAGCGCTCACAGTTAGGGTGCGAAACCTTATGCCAGGTGGCACAGACAGACGGAGGCTATAGAAAGAGACAGCATCTCTACAGAAGGCAAAGCGGGGTGAGTGCAAGGGGAGCAGCCCTGACACAGGCCGGTGCAGCCGCGTCACCGCTGGAAAGCCCTGCAAAGCCTCCGTGTGTGGCCGCTTATGGACAAGCCTGTGCCACGGAGGACACCCAGCCAAACTGGTCCCAAGGGATTCACTCCACGCAGGGGAGCAACCGGTAAAGCAGGAGGAAATAGCCAGTGTTTTACAGCTGCTTGCATACAGAAGGGAGTGGAAAATATCAGGTGCTGCTCTGCATATCTGCACTTGGCAGGTGTATTCATTAAGTATAATTACGCCTTTTATCAGGCCAGGCAGTCATTCTAGGTTGGCATTTTAGTGCGCCTGAGTTTTGTTCACTTATCAAATATTTATTTAAGCAACCCTCACTACGTATGCAGGTTTTACATGAATTAGCAGCAAAGCAATTCATTTGCAAGGCTTATTCCTTCGTCAGGCGTGCATTGAAATGGGCTTCAGCAGAGGCAGCTAAATGTCTCTAATAGGATATCCCATTTCTGCTTTAATTTGCAGCGCACAAGGGAGAGGCAAGGCAGTTAGCAGCAGCTCCTTGCGATGCGCCTTTCGTTCCGCCCACCATTCCCACTCCTGCGCTCCCTTGGTTCTCCCCACGGAAGCGCAGCTCCCGCGAGCACCCTTGCACGCTGCTGGGGCATGGGGCTGCAGCGGCGGCAAGCAAAGGCCGCGTTTCCACACAAGCATGAAGGGATATGGCCTCGGTGCATTCAGAATAAAAGAAGTGGGCACTTCTACCGAGCAGACTCAAGCTCATGTGGCCTTTCCACTGCTTGGTTTAACTCTGTTCCCTGGTTAAGAAGAGGATCCTGCTGGCAAGGGGTGTTGGCTTTGTAGTTTAGCTGTACTAAATTAATCAATAGCTCCTGCTGTGCACTTAAAAAAAACAACAGGCAACCCTAGGACTTACTCCCTCCTGGGTGCATCACCACAGCAGAGTTCAGTTCCCTTTGGACTGTGAGTGATGTTAGTGCGTTGGATCGGTGCCTAACAATTTTTAGGTGGCTTAAAGCAGGTAAGACGAAACTCACCCCAGTCTTTACCTCTTGTTCTATTTCAGTTTCTTCACTTTTTGCCCACTTTTGGGCTACTCAAAATTGAAAATGGATGCAAGAAGATGTGCAGCTCTGTGACAGCAGCAAGGTCATGATGGAGAACAGCTTTGTTGTGTGAACAAAGCTTGGAGTGGAAATCCACTAGTGCAGACCCAGCCAGTGACAACACTTGATTTTATTTCATGAAATATTTGACATGGATTCATTTTTTTTTAATAATCTAAAACTACACAGGATACCTCCCTTAAACCTGTAAACTACTTATTTGTTTTGCCAATCACTTCTTTTAATCACTGATCCATAAATAACTTTGTGGCACTGCTGGAAGCATTAGAACTGTGTCCATTGCAGAGCTGGTCCGCCAACTGTGTTTTTTTCAGAAATTCTTAGAAATTTTCATAGCAAATAAAATTTCTTTTCTGTTTTTTCTTTTGAAGGTTTGATTTTTCTTGTAGTAGCTTCAAACCAATTACCTGACATCAATATTTGGTGTCAGCACAATGTGCAATTTTGACTGGAATAAATGAAATAATGAAAACCTGTTTGCCTTCCTTCATGCTGTGATTTTTTTTTTTTTTAATTTTTGACACAATAGATGGCCTTCCACTAGGAAGGACTCACCTCATTTGAGGTCGAGTCCAAAACGGAATATAACACAGTTCCAGACGCCCACAAACGCTGCACAACCGCGCAGGAGGGAACACGTGCATGACATGCATGGAAAAACAAGTCTTTTCCTAGCATGCGGGCACATCTTGTCAACTAGAGGAAAAACTACACCAGGCCTTACCAGTGTGGCTTCGTTTGTGAACCATGAGCACATTGGGACCGATGCAAATTATCCCACAGATATCGCATTTTAGCTTTCCGTTCGGAAGTCGAATGCCTCCAACACCTGACATAGCTTTGCTGCCCGGGCCATCGTGTGAGCCATTCATCTTCTCTCCCGAGGGATCAAGCATTCGTAAATCCTCTGCACATTCTTCCCCATTCATTTCACAGGCACGCCCATTCTCTTCATCACTCTGCATCTCTATTTTAATATTACCGGCTGAAAGACACAACACAGGAGGCCACTCAGTTTCGTTGCAGGGCAAAACCCGGTGGCAGAGAAATAGTAATGGCACAGGAAGTATTAACTTCTAGACACACCGTGCAATGCACCTAAAAAACAGAAGCAACAAACATGACTGCATTTCTGTGGGCAATGCAATTAGTTGGTAACAACATGGAATAACCCGGGAGACAAATGAGCTGTGCGCCTGAGGTCTGTTCCTAGGTCACTTTTGCAGTATCCATGCTGACAATTTGGGTAACTGGGATGGAATTCATAATGAAGCTGCATCGCGTGCATTTTCCTGACACAAGTGAGTGCAAAAAATAAGTAACGCATCAGAGGTAAGGAATGAAAATGAATCGAAAAATGCAGCATTCTCCACTTGGCAGTAAAGCATGGAAGGCTGCACTGACCCTAAATATTTGTTTTGCAGGGCTAACAGTTTAGCAGGGGCGATGGGAGTGAGAACGGCACAGACACTGCTGCAGAAACCAGAATGGGGAAGGACGTGAGGAAGCAGATAGGGCTAGAGCCAGTGTGGGAATTACAGCAGGGAGAGCTGCATTTCTAAGGTAGCAGGGCAAGGACGCTGAGTTTAGAGGAGAGGATCCCTGCTGTCCTGAGCCAAAAAAGGGCCAAAGCAGCCAAATCAAAGAGTGAGTGGATGAACAGTTTGTATTATAATCTCATTGGTGGCAATCACTTGCAAATATAAATAAAATAGAGGAATAAATAAATGGGATAGCACCTAGGCAGATAAACTTTGTTTTAGCACAGCAAGGGCCTGACCCTGGACAGGCTATGAAAATGGCCAGGACGTGGTTCAGTTAATGCCACTCTTCATTCCTCTTCTCTCCACAGGCCTGGATGATGTTTTATGTAGACTAGATCATCTTGACACTTCCTTCCCTCTTTTCCAATCACATGATTTCAGGGGAAAAATGAAATGTTTGCCAACATGTTCTCTCCCTGAAGGGCCGGCTGGGTGCACGGGTGGGAAGGACAGCAGGATCTGACTCCAAATACTACTGGGAAACATGCTGAGAGTAAAGGTATTTATACTTCTGGACACCTTTTCATAAAGTCTATCATTTTAGGCATTTTGACTTTTTTTTTTTTTTCAAATATTGCCATATGAATGCCACTCTTTCAAATGTATGTCCTAAAAAGGGGAATAATTTAGTGGTCCAGAAAAAAAATAAATCAGTGACTCAAAAATGGTTTATGAAGATGACTAAACAGAAATGGTCTAAATTGTCCTACAAATTCTGTGGAAGATAATCCTAAAATGCTGTTTTCACCATGGTGAACACAAGTAATGCAAATATTCAGCTTGACCACAGTTTTTCTTAAGTCTTACACTAAACTCGTTCTCTTAATTATAAAACTAAGATTTTGTACTTAAATATATTTCATTAAAAAGATTACAGACCCCCTTTCCTGCTAGGAAATTTGGAGAAGGTGGCTTTTGAAATGGACTTGGTGTATTAAAACAGAATGCATGTGAACAAACCCCAAAAGACTACTCAAGTCCACTGGTAGCATATGCACACAAATGTAAATCACTGAAAACTGAAATGATGGGAAAAGGAAAACATAGAATTAGGAACTAGATGGAAATGCTCTGTAGTGAATTGAGTTTTCAGCATACTTACGGGAAAAAGATTTGGGAATTAATGCATGAAAGTCCCTAAAGCCTTCTGCCCCGTATGCAGCTGCAACAAAGAAGGCAAACAAGATGTTGGTTGGTGGCATTGCTAGCAGTAAGTGTAAAAGCAGGTGGCATTATTGCTACAACAGACAGAACTAAGAGAAAGGCAGGGCTATCATTACAAGCGTTAACACAAACAGTTTGGGACAGAGTGCAGGAGGGCGGCTGGAAGGGGAATCCTAAACCAATGGCCCAACAATTCCGCTTTGTAAAAATGCTGCGTTCCCAAAGCAGCCAACAAGTTTTACCACGTTTTGCAAAGGTGTAGGGTCTCCTGGGTGTTCCCCTTGCAGGTCAACCTGTACAGCATTGCTTTTGGACAGCCCGCTCTCCTTGTACTCTGCACATCTCTTCCTTGCATGTGCTGGCTTCTAGTCACCACACTTATAAAAAAATCAAAT